>NC_089225.1:63186085-63505617 GCF_963924675.1 Phocoena phocoena
TTTTTTCTTGACTTCTATGCTTAAGTCTCTAGTGGGAGGGGTCAGTTGTTGTATTATAGCAGGTTCCCCTTTATTGTCATTGCATGTTTACTTATACGTCTTACTTGCTATGTTACAAGTTAATTGTTGAGAGTGGAAATGGTATCTTATTTACCATTAGATTATGGTGTAGCATGATGTCTGGCACTCAGTGAAGATGTACTGGAGGAGTTAATTAATCATAGACATTTTATATGTTCTTCTACAAAGCTTTGTTGAAAAGAAAGCAAAAACTATGCTAATGTCTAGAGACAAAACTAAGCTTCCCTAACACTGTTTGTAGTTAGTTCTTTGGTGTTATTCATACTTGATTTTGTTTGCTCCACAAACTTTAACCTGGGCAAGCTAAAAATGATGAGCGCTAACATTTATTAAGTCCATACTGTCTGTCAGGTACTGTGTTAAATTCTTTACAAATATTATCTTATTTAATTTCAGTTACTCTTTTCCCAGCTTTATTGGGGTATAATTGGCAAATAAAACGGGAAGATATTTAAAATGTACATCACGATGATTTGATATACGTACACATTGTGAAAATATTCCTCCCATTTAGTTAATTAACCACATTTATCACCTCACATATTTACCTTCCTCTTTTTGGTGTGAACGTCTAAGTTGTACACATTAGATCCTCAGGCCTTATTCATTGTATAATTGAGTTTGTATCCTTTTACCTGTATCACCATTTTGGTCAGCCTCCCATCCACTCTTCCTCTCCTCTTCATTTCCTCTCTTATGACCCTGGTTTAAGCTACTATTGTTTGTTTGTTTCTTCCTTTTTTTTAAGGTCAGATTTATTGAGATATAATTTACATAGAGTAAAATTCTCATGTTTAGTTCTACAGTTTGATAAGTTTTGGTAAGCGTAAATAGTTGTGTAAACACCACCACAATTGAGATACAGAAGACTTCCATGTTCCCAGAAAGTTTTCTCATGGCCCTTTGTAGTTAATCCCCTCAACCCTCCCAATCAGTGACAATATCTCATCTCTTCTTTTTCTCTATAGTTTTGCCTTTATAAGATTCTTATATAAGTGAAATATTAAAGTATCTAGTCTTTTGTATTGGTGCAGGTAGAGGTAGTTTGTGTTGGTGCTGAATATTATTACATTTTATAGATATACCACAATTTGTTTATCTCTTTACCAATTAATAGACATGTGGGTTATTTCTAGTTTTTGCCTATTATTAAAAAAAAAGATTCTATAGCATTCTTATACAGGTCTTTGTACAGACAGATTTTTTTTCTTTTGAGTAAACATCTAGAAGTGAAATTTCTGCATCATTTGTTAGGTATATGTTGACTTCTACAGGAAACTACTGAACTGTTTTCCAAAATTGTTGTACCATTTTGCATTCCCACTAGCAATGTATGAGTGTTTTAGTTGTGCTGCCTCCTTGCTAACACTTGGCGTTTTCAGTTTTTTTAAATGTTAGCTAATAGAGTAGATGTACAGTAACATAAAAGCATATTATGCTTTTAGCTAGTAACTAATGATGTTGAGAAATTTTACATGTGCTTATTTTGCCACCTGCATTTCTTCTTTTATAAAGTATCTGTTCAAATCTTTTGTAATTTTTTTTAAAGAATGTGATATTTCTCTTTTTATTGAGTTATAAGAATTCTTTATATATGCTGAATCATTTACTTTAAGAGGTATGTGTTTTGCTAACAGACGTTGGCTTGTCTTCCTAATGGTGTCTTTTGAAGAGTAGTTTTTAATTTTGGTGAAGTCCAGTTTATTACTGTCCTATCTAAGAAATCTTTGATTAACCAGAGGTCACAAAGATTTTCTCTTGCACTTTCTCCTAGAAGTTTTATAATTTTAGGTGTTTTGCATATGGTATGAGGTAATGCTAGAGATCAGTATTTCTGCCTAAGAGGTTCATTTTTTGCAGGTCATAGCTCTTCCCACTACACCAGAATCTTCCCTGTTTTGTAGGAGCTTATAAGGTCTTAATATCTACACTTATATTATCCTGAGCCAACAACTATTTGCTTCTATAGTAGGCATAGACCAGAACTGTCATGTTTGACTCTCTCACAGACATTATAAGTAACTAATTTTGAATGTCCCAGACCAGTTATCATTATCTGGATTCAGTGTGACTCTGTTTGGGCATGCCAAATCATTGCTGTATGACCAGTGGACACTGAAGCAAATGGTGCTGGAAGCGTAGTAACAAATTAGATCCAGGTGATGTGGTGAGATCCCTTCTCTTGAATACTCATGGTAAGTTATATCAGACATGCTTTCACAGCCTTCCCTATAGAAGGGGGTATCCATAGTTCTAGTATTGTAATATCTTATCAAGTTACACTTTCCACTTTGTAGCATCCATCTTTATCAGAAGTATAAGATACTAAGTAACAAAAAAATGAATAATGACTTTTTCAAAACATGTATTTACTTTTTTATTTTTTAAGATGCCAAAGCAGATTTCATGATAATATATACAGAACTTAGTTTGATTTTTAGAGTTTTTGGAAAACTGGAAATGAATTTCCCTTCTGGCTAGATGTCTGTTTGTGTTGTTGGCTCCTCCTCCCACAAATTTCCTCTCTATTTATTCTGCTTTACTCCACATGGATTCTATAGATTTGATTTAAATTGCAATGACTTGCACAAACATAGCCACCCTAGAGAAGTTTGACTCTTTTAATATTCTACTCACCACTAATGCTTCTTTTTCATTTGGGCTTTTAATTAGGATGAATTCCAAATTACTATTTATTCTGATAGAAACACTGCTAATTACACAAAGCATCTTAATAAGGAATGGAAACACAATTCAGAGCATCCTCCTTGTAGTATCCTAATACCTAGTAGCTTTCAAATAGCGTTAAGGCACTTTTATTCCGTAGCAATTATACCATGGTATTAAAACTCTTGCTACTTGATGTTTTTCTAATGTTGGGCAAACTTTAGATATAAGGGCTTATGGAGAGTTCTTGATCCTTCAGATAAGTTAAATTTGACTAACTAGAAAAGCTTAAGCAAACATATTGACTTACTGCTGAGGTTTTAAAATAAGTCACCAGAGTTGTACTAAAAACAGAGTGCAAAAACAAAGGAATAAATTTGATTTGCTCGATCCTGACACTCCTCAAAGTTTGTTACTGGATCCTAATCTTTTGTTTCCTTTCTTATATTACTATAATAGATTGCGTTACTTACCCTGATTCTTCCTCCCCTCCTTGTATCCACACCCTATGCTATGTGGTTTTGAAGTTTTCCTATCAAGAAGTGAAGTATTTTCACTGCCTCTTGATTCTAATTTCAGGCATGTGACTAGCTTAGGCCAATAGGGTATCAGTAAATGTGATGCAAGCAGAGACTTGAAGAAGCACTTTTAAGACTACGTTTATGAACCATGAAATCTCAGGCCCAGACTAGGCGGCTGGTCCCAGAATGAGGGTGAAAGCCATATGAAGCAGAACCAAGTTGACCCAGCTAAAATCAGCCTGGTTTAGCTTACCCCCAGGTTACATTCAGATGCATGAGTGAACCCAGTGTAGATAAGCTGAACCTTGCAGACACAGAACAGATGTTCATTGTTGTGTAATATTGAGATCTGTCATTGTTTGTTGCCCAGGTGTTTTTAGAAAAAATCTGATACAGTCACCAACCAGATTAAAAACGTTTTGGGTACAGGGCCTTTGTTTTATTCATTTTGTCTAGCACTCAGTAGGGCTTATTTAATGTACATTGGTTGACTTCATGTATAAAGATCAATTGAAAATAATTTTTCTCAATTTTTTTTGTTGTTATTCTGAGAGATCATGCTACTAGCCATAATTGAATGTATCAAAATCTAATAATCTGTAATTAACCATCACATTTTTTTCTCCCAAGATCTTCGGGGATAATTTCCATGAGCCTCTCCCAATCCCTTGACATGGTTGGTGTTTAATAACTCTTAACAATAAGAACTTGTGCTGATAAGGATAAGTAGCCATCAATGTATGATCTGCAGATCATAAATGAGCAGTGCATGAAGCATTTTTATTCCCCAGATCAACATGGGCTGTAGCATTTTATCTCAAGCCAGTTATAGAGCAAGTTGAAGGGTGGGCTATTTTTAACCTCACATTCCCCCGTTTCTTCCCCAAAATAAATATCCTTATCTTCTTCCCTGTTAAACCCTATTCTTTTTTTTTTTTTTTTTTTTTTTTTTTTTTGCGGTACGCGGGCCTCTCACTGTTGTGGCCTCTCCCATTGCAGAGCACAGGCTCGGGACGCGCAGGCTCAGCGGCCGTGGCTCAAGGGCCCAGCCGCTCCGCGGCATGTGGGATCTTCCCGGACGGGGGCACGAACCCGTGTCCCCTGCATCGGCAGACGGACTCTCAACCACTGCACCACCAGGGAAGCCCTAAACCTTATTCTTAAAAATGGATCTAAATGACAGATAAATGAGGAATTGCAGGTAGTATTGCCTCTCATGAGGAGATTTGCATACTAACATTCATCCATTTTTTCAGTTATTAAATCATGCTGAGTGGCCACTCTGCCCAGCACCGTAAGAAGTGTTGGGTATGTAATGGTGACCAAGGCAAACATGATGTCTTCTTCCATGGAGCTCATGATTTGGAGTTGGGGGCAAGTGGGAAGAGACAGACACTGAATAGGAGTAGTACATGTTTGAAAAGGAGAGGTAAAGGGTATATTGGAGTGTATGGCCAGAGTTGCTAACCTAGTCTGCAGAGGCAGGGGATTCCCCTGGGGAGATGCAGTTTACACTTGAAGAAGTTGGAGTTGGCCCAAGAAGTATGGGAAAATCATTCCTAGAAAGGGGACTGTTTATATAAAAGTCCTGGGAGAGATAGATCATAGTTTGTTCTAGGAACTGAAGGTAGTCCAGGACGGCTGGAGTCAAGAGAGGGGGATGATCCTTGATGATGATAACTTGGAGAGTGTTCAAAATTTTGTTTGTCAGAATACTGTCTAAGAGTAGCATTTGGGTTATCTGGGATGCTTGTTAAAGAAGCAGATTCTGGAGTTTCCCCCTGTATTACAGGGTTAGAACCTCTAATCAGAGTCTCTGATCTGTATTTTAATAGGTTCATCCAGCAATTCTTATGCCCCCTAAATTTTGAGAACCGCTTGCCTAAAGGATTAACAAATAATCAAGAGTTGTTCCTGTTATACTTTTTGTGGCTGGTCTGGTAGTCATCTTTGTACAGCTCTGTAATCATTTACATGATCTACTGCTAGATTCTCTCATTATCAGGGTCTCTATTCTTAACCACTGCTCTTTAAATAATATATTTATTGGCAATTCCAGATGACAGATGAACATGTGCTAAGATGATGTGTGTCCACATCTGATTTTTCTAAATATCCCTCAGTAAACAAATAAATGGATGCTCAGAGAATATCCGTGATGCCATATTTAAGGTTCCTGTGCACATTTTGTTTAGCATTACAAATTGACTGTCTAACAGAATTAGGTAGAGAAACTATGTATCAGATCCATGATGCTTTGTGAATAATTGACTAGCCACACAGGTGCATACGAGCGCAAATGTGATTTCCTTCTTTTTGTGAGGAATAATATATATTATTAAAAGATGGTGGTTCGTGGGGGGAGATTCCAGGGATTCCTTGTCATCTTTATGATAAAAAAAATTTTATGCCTAGTTCAGTGTATGATTTATCACGTAGCCAAAGTTTTCTAAATTCCTTGCCGTCGTTATGATATCACCTATACCGCTGTTGCTCTGAGAAAATAGAATTTTATGATTTATTCTGATAGTAATTGTTATGCTTTAAAGAAAATTGGCTCTATTTTCTTCTTTTCTTGTGATGGGTGTTGCTACAGCACATTGCTCTAGTCATCCTCCCTGAAAGCACTCTGCACCCTCACCTTGTAGCTTTCGTCACAGTGGCAGTGATGTAATAAACCATATAATGATTCATTTCATGTTTGTCACTGCCACTATATAATAAACTTCAAGCAGTCAAGGTTCATGGCAGAAGTTTAACTTATACTATGTTCCTGGCACAGAGTGGATGGATAGAAAGCAGTGGAGAACCCTGTTTCCTCCGCTCATTCTTCCCTTGGGTTTCCTAGGGCTGTTGTGCATAGTGGGGCCCCTATAAGGAGGCAGAAGGGGACCCCGGTAATAAGCTGCTCTCCCCTCCTCCAAACCTCTGCTCAGTCCAGACTCAGTCCCTCCCCCTTTGTCTCTGAGTGTCAGACGTCCTGCCACTGTGGACATATACAGATGGGGACATCATTTATTCTCACACTGGTGAAGGTTTTAGTGCACTGCCAAATCACTGCCTTCACACGTGGCCAGGGTCAGCCTCACGCCACTATTCATGTAGCACATACTCAGACTCCTTCATAGAGAAAATGTATTGTGACAAACGATACTATTTCAGATACTTCCTTAACCTCCCAAAGTTGACCTCAGAGAGAGAAATCAGGCACTTCATATACTTCACTTTTGCTGTCAGAGACAGAACACGGGATGATTGAAATACAGTTCTAGTAGAGTTTCATATTTCAGTGTTTTTCAATTTGATGTTATCAACACAGTAATTTGCCACATACAGTACAGCTATAAAATAAATCATTAGAAATATATATGTTAGGCCTTTCTCACCTTCTGAGATGGCCAACACTCTGTCTGTGGAGTGTGTTTCTTTCTAAATAAATCCACTTCTTACCTATCAATCACTTTGTCTCTTACTGAATTCTTTCTGTGAAGAGACATCAACAACCTGAGCTTCATTAAGTCCTGAAACCAGGTGTGTGATCTCAGTTGGAAGACTGTGGGTTTTGGCAGGGTTTGAGTCCTGGCTGCGTGGGTTAAAGTCCCAGTCTGGGTTTTGTCTGGGTTCGAGTCCTGACACGTGGGTTCAAGTCCCAGTCTGAGGTGCACGGTTTCAGCTGGCAACCACGAAGGGACAGTGATAAGGTAAGAAAATGTTGAGAGTTAGGTCTTGGTTCTAAAGAGGCCCGTGACATGCCACGAGCCAGGCATACTGGGGAGGACACTGCTGATGTCTGCTCATTTTTTGACCGGTGGGTCAACCCCATGTACTTATGCACATCCAACAGCAGGTCCAGGACAGAATTGTTCATCTCTATACTCTTACTGACTCTGAGGTTTTTCTCCTACATTCTTGCATTCTTGTTCATTCCTGCTCTATTTCTTTCTTTCTTTCTTCTGTTAACCCCAGAAGACCTGTGTGACCACCAAGGTGTACTTTTTATTGCTTTACTCCCCTCCCTCTGACCCTTACAAATGCTGACCCTTTATTCCCAACTTATAGCTAGACCAACTCCCACTCATCATCAGCACCATTAGGGATGTCTTCTGTGCTGTTTCTTTGTGACTTTTGGGCCACACCTGGTTGGGAGACTACCTTGGAAGGGAAAACATCTAAAATTGTAAGTGCAAATCTTGACCAAATTGCGCGGTGGATTTTGACTTAAAAGTGGAATTTTGGATAGCTCAGGAGTTAGAGATGTCACCTCAGGTTTGTATGAAATGCATTAGGCTGCATCAATCCCAAGCAATACCACTCTTGGCCACCAAGGAAATGTACACTAAAAACCATGTTGTAAGGGCTTCCCTGCTGGCGCAGTGGTTGAGAGTCCACCTGCTGATGCAGGGGACGCGGGTTTGTGCCCCGGTCCGGGAGGATCCCACATGCCGCGGAGCGGCTGGGCCCGTGAGCCATGGCCGCTGAGCCTGCGCATCTGGAGCCTGTGCTCTGCAACGGGAGAGGCCACAGCAGTGAGAGGCCCGCATCCCGCAAAAGCAAAAAAAAATCATGTTGTAATAATAAAAGTAATATTAAACACTAGTGAAACCAATAATCAAGTCTGGTGATAGAAGGTGGGCTCAAATATATCAAAAGATTCAAAAATTAAAATAAGAAAACTCCTAATAGGATATGAATGCTAAATGTTAAATAATAAAGAAAATTTCATGTTGTATCATGATTTGGTGATTCAAACATGATAACAAAATAATTTATAGGAGATGGTAGAAGAACAAGAAAGCAGATGTGGCCAAGTATAATTTTAAAGTCAATCAATATTGGGATCTTTACCTAGACTACCCTACCTTGACTATTGCAATAACCTTTGAAAGGACGCTCCCACTTGTTCATCAGGCTTCTTTCTGATTCTGCTGTTAAGTTACTTTTTCATTCATGTATTCATGTCTTGAAGGCCCCATTGAATGTCAGCTGTTCTGTGAGGCCTCCTCTGATAACCGGCTGTAAGAATGTCTCTCTCCTTTAGAGCTTTATCAGCACCTCTCTTATTTATGACTCTTAAAATGTTCTACTTTGTATTTTAGTGACATGCAAGTTTTTAAAACTTTCCTACTAGTCCATAAACTTTTGAGGTGAAATTTCTCTTTGACTGTACACTCCATAGTGTGTATTAAAACACCCAGCACACAACAGATTCTCGATTGATAAATGTAGATAGTACAAATACATAAATGATTTTCAAGAAAAGATTTTATACAGAGAGCGTCCATCCTTCCCTTTCTTTCCCAAATCCCCTTCTCTGCTTTTCTCAACTTGGTGGTGATGCCCACTGAAGACTTAGCTCCTTATGAAACTTTCCATGAACCCCAAGTTCAAAGTGGTCTCTTCTGTGACACAAACCCATGTATTCAACATCCAACTGTTTGAATCACTGTGTCAGGCATTCTGTTACACGTTGAGTGCAACCTCACATGGTAGGTCACCATTTTTATGTTTCTCAGCCCCCACTCATTCAAGATGGTAAACTCCTCCAGAATAGGGATCCACATTTTACACATTTTAGCGCTTATTGTCATTTGGTATTTATTCCATCAATATATGTAGTAGTTAGTGTCAGGCCCAAAACAGTGCTTCCCATCTGTTGCTTCTATTTTGTTCCTGAGTTATCCTAATCATCTAGAACATTCTTTGGCATATAGTAGGTACTCAATAAATATTTGTTGAAAGTTTATTTCTAATAACTTTTTTTTTGGTGGGGGGGGGTGTACGCGGGCCTCTTACTGTTGTGGCCTCTCCCGTTGTGGAGCACAGGCTCCGGACGCGCAGGCTCAGCGGCCATGGCTCACGGGCCCAGCTGCTCCGCGGCATGTGGAATCTTCCCGGACCGGGGCACGAACCCGTGTCCCCTGCATCGGCAGGCGGACTCTCAACCACTGCGCCACCAGGGAAGCCCTCTAATAACTCTTGAGTTAAAGGTTGAGTCTTTTGGCAGCCGCTCCTACCAGTTGATTTCCTAGCTGTGAGAAGGAGGAAGCTACGTGCCCTCCCAGCCTGCCTGTGCAGCAGCAGGCAGGTTATCTGGACCGCTTCTGTAGGCATGTTCTCTGTGATCCTCATTTCACTTCTTCTTTGGCATGCTTCCTTCTTGGGAGCCATGTGCCGGGTCAGAGTGGCCTCTACTTGGAGAGGCTGTCATTAATGATGGAGATCAATTGTGTTCTTTCCCCAAAGCCAAGTGATTTTTCTCTGGTTGTTCTGATACATAACCTGCCTCCTCATTCGGAATTTTCCTTAATCATGTGATAATTTCCAATATAGTCTCCTTGAATTAAGATGGATAAATTTATCTCCGTTCACTTATCATTAGTAAGCATATGATAATTCACCTAAACATGAAGGTATTGGTTAAGTTATAGTGGTTTGAGTACTTGTAGGCAAATGCAGTGGTGTTTAGTCACATGAAGGCAGAGCTTAGAACATTGATCTGTGTTTCTCTTTTTGCTATTGGAGTCCTTCTCTTGCAAGGTCCCTCCTTCCTTCCCCCCTCTGTTAGTATATTGGATTTTTTATTCATATTATGATTTGACCCCTTTCTAGAGGAGTGAAAATTTTATGTAACTCATAATACTATGAAATGTATTTTGGAAAAATATATAATTATTATTATTGCAGCTATTGTGAAAAAAGTGTTTGGTCAAAGGGAATGAGAAATATCTATAACTGTTATATGTGCACTCCTTTTGCTCATAAAACTAAGCAATTCTAATAGATTAAAATTTATCTAAGTCACATCTATCTGATGAGTGACATTTTTCTTGCAGTAAGATCACAAAGGATATTTTTATCTTTCTCAATTCAGCAGTCAGGTTAAGGTTCCCTAATAGAAGGCTCCATTAGTCTTGCCACTTTTAGTAGCATTTGTTTTTAACTTCATTCTCTGTGAATAAGGGGGAGTAGACATGTGACTTTGCAGGTGCAGAGAGGAAAATGAGAAAGCTTGAGTCTTCCTTCCCTCTGAAGAGAGTACTATTAGACCCAACCGTTTGATTTCCCCTTTGGTTATGTGGATAAGAATGATCAGCTCTCAGGGAACATCATCTAAGTCACTTCTCTGCTTAAAAATGTTGCAGGAGTTCTCACTGCCCATATCAGAGGTTCTCAAACTTTACTGATCATTAGAATCACCTGGATGGCTTGTGGAACCACAGATTGCTGGGTCTGGGATAGGGAGCATACATTGAGAATCCTGGCCTATAAGATAAAGACTAAAATTCTTATGCCCTAAAAGGTTCATCATAGTCCAAAGGTGACAGAGATTACTGGTTAAGGGTGTGAGCTCTGGAATCAAAACCCTGAGCTTCAGAGTTCTACCACTTACTCCCTTACCTACTGTGTAACCATGACCAAGTTATTGCATCTGTAAAATTGGGATAATAATAATAATATCTCCCTCTTAGGGTTTTTATGCATATTATATGAGATTGTACATTGTAATATGCTAAAAATAATGCATAATAGTTCCAGATGAATATCAGCTATTATCATTATTATTTTTTCTCTCTCCGATCTTTCTTAGTTGGATGTCTTAGTTCCAGCCATCCCAGACTTATTCTAGACTAAGTTACATCTAGTTATATCATCATTTTTCTCTCCTTGGAGTCTTCAAAAGTCCAGTTTTCTCAACAGAGTTTCTACCTTTTCCTCTTCCCATCTTCAACTACCTAACTCCCACTCATTCCTGAAATCTCTACTTTTATGTTACTTTTCCAGAGAAGCTCAGACCAACCACAGTTGTATGTACTTTGCCATTGAAACACTGTTGTTTATATACTTGTTATTCATATCTGTCTTCTCTACTAGACTGTAGGCTCATGAAGGCAGACCGTCTGTTCATTGGTACAATCACATGCCCAGTAGTTACTGAATGAGTGTTGGGTTGGCAAAAGTTCGTTCGGGTTTTTCTGTAACATCTTATGGAAAAACCCAAATGAACTTTTTGGCCAACCCTGGTATTTGCTGAATACATGAATGAATCAGCACTCATGCTGTCCTTTGGGGCCATGGCTCGGGCTCACAAAGAAAACCATACGGAGAGATGTTGCCCAATCACTGGAAAGTGTGCCAATGCTGGAGATTCAATTTTATTGCTATTGTTCCACACTGAGGATAGAAGTGAGTGACAATTGATAGCTAGCACCTTCGGTGAAGTTCTATCAGAGGTATATGTCAGGTCACACTGTGTTACTGTAGGGATTTCAGTTTCTTTAGTATTTTGACATGTCATTCTACTATTATTTAAATCCTAAAAAATGATAAGGCTAAGAAGGACTCTGGGAAGCATATACCAACATAGTAGTTTTACAAGTTTGGTATGGCTATTTTGTATAACTTACATAGCACAGTAGTTAAACGCATAGATAAAGAACTAGAGCACTGTTGTATGACCTGCTGATGACTTTGGTCAAGGTTTACCTTTCTGAGACCAGATTCTTCCTCTCTAAAATGGGCATAATTATAATTACCAAACAGAGTTATTTTGTAAAGCACTTAGTATTTACTCTTAAGAACTAAAGGAGAAAGATTTTAGCTCTTCATTGCTTTATGACATGGCTTTTATGTTTTCCTGCTCATGGACATTCAGTTGAAAGCTAATAGTATATATAACTCTGCACTGACTTGATTTTGCGAAAGGAGAAAAAATTTTGGCATTTAATGAGGGGAGCAGTAGAAATGACGATCAAACAGTAAAAAGTCAGTGATGTAATCTGTAGGAAATCTCCATAAAACTGCCATTCAGAATTATTTGAGGCTCTCTAAGTATAGAGCACATAGGATCACCTAAGAGTCTGATTAGTGGAGAATTTTGGCTGAGTTTGTCTTTAATGGACAGTGTAACAGTCTATAATTCTGTTTCCGTATTTACCTGTGATGCAAGGTGCTGGGCTATTGTACAGGGCAATCACCAATTCTACATCAGCTTTCCGCTATTACCCTTTCATATAGGATCAGATGGGTCAGATGACGTCTAAGGATTAAGCAGGGGAAGTGCCAATGATTCTGGAACAATTGGAAGCATTCTCTTCTCTGATCCGCTTCTCTTCAGGCTGTGCTAGCAGGCTTTCCACACAATGCCACTAATGAACTTTCTGTATCAAACGATAATTGCCCATTTCAGTTGTCTGTCTCCCTCACAGACTGTTGGCTCCTTGAGGACAGCAACTATGTGTTATTCATATGGGTACCTCAGTGCTTGGCACAGTACCTGGCCCAGTGTAGGGGCTCCACTGTTGATGAACTGCAGTTGAACTGAATGGAATGCATTAAGATTCATAAAGTATAAGGGACTAGAGAACCATCTAAGTTGTCTCTGAGATAGTCACAACTTGACAATGAACCATTTTGAAATTGTGAGACCACCAATCAAGAAAGGTTCGAGTACAAGTGTGTAGATTTGGGGCAAGTCATCTGTTTCTCTAAGGGAGAAATGATCTGGCATCTGCTTCTTCTACTCCCTGCCATTTTAGTTGACAGAACCAAATTGAAGAAGCTAAAAAAGCCTTTAAGGCTCAGATTATATGGATCAACTTCACTGCCAAATTCATAAGTCCCATCTTCATAGTTTATACACAGTCAAATTAGTAGTTCTCGATGCTCCTTGGTGATTTAAGAAGGCAACAATACTGACAAAATAGGATTCTAACTAATCAATTTCTAAAATGCCATTGAGGTAAAAGTCACTCTTTTTCCTTAATATTAGCCATCTAATAATCTTAGCAGAGAATCCTTGACAAATTCTTTAAGAGACCTCTCTTCAGAAGGAAACCTGAAATTGAATGACAGGGGAACAACTACCGATATAATTTCTTTAACTGCTTTACATTCTCTTCACCAAAACTCTGTACAGAGTGGTAGCCCTACTAGCAGAAGTCCGTGATCCAAAGGAGAGTCACAAGTTGACTTGTTTTTCAAACCCAGGAGAAAACAAGCCCTTTATCCATTTGCGGTTAGGAAGAGGAGCCAGACCATAAAGGGATTTCAGTTTTCTCTGCGAGTTGTAGCCCTTGTGAATTCTCTCCTCTAGATCACAAAGGGGGACGTTAGAGACAGACCTTCTCTGCCCTTCAAGTTAAAGTGACTTCTCTATAAAATTAATTAAAATGCTGTTACTGTATGTCTCACTAAGTTCCCACCTCCTCCAAGTACTTTCCATACAGAAACGCAAATGGATTAATATTTTAAGTCTAATTAAAAATAACTGCAAAATAGTGTTCTGTCATGCCACAGTCGACATAGATCAACAATGAATTTCAACTTGAACGCTAGAGAAGAAAGATCTCATATTATATGCCTGAATATACAGTAAGTCTACGAATCATTCAGTCACAAGGTTTAGAAAGTACAGTAGGTACTCACATGAATAAGACAATAAACAAGATGAGATTCTGTGTTACTCTCAAAGCCATAGAATGCCTATTATTCACTCTGGCTATGTATCTACACAACCTAAACACCTAATGGAAAAATTAAAGATAAAATTCAGTGATTTCACCCATATAATATTGAGCAATTTTTAGAAATTTCCCTCCATCATAAAGACTGAAGTTTTTAGTTATAGGCGTACCTCAAAGATATTCTGGGTTCGGTTGCAGATCACCGCAATAAAACAAATACCGCAATAAAGTGAGTCGCGTGAATTTTCTGGTTTCCTAGTACATAAAAAAAGTTATGTTTACACTATACTATCGTCTGTTAAGTGTGCGATAGCATTATAACCAAAATAATGATGTACATACCTTTAAAAACTATTGTATTGCTAAAACATGCTTACTGTCATCTGAGCCTTCAGCGAGTTGTAATCTCTTAGCTGCCAGAGGGTCTTGCCTTTATGCTGATGGCTGAGGACTGATCAGGGATGTAGTTGCTGAAGGTTGGGGTGACTGTGGTAATCTCTTAAGATAAGGCAGCAATGAAGTTTGCCGCATCAGTTGACTCTTCCTTTCACTTGAACGATTAGAGGCTGTTTGGGGGTTCTTAATAGGCCTAATTTCATTACTGCCGTGTCTCAGGGAATAGGGAGGCCTGAGGACAGGGGGAGAGATGGGGAACGGTCAGTCGGTGGAGCGGTCAGAACACAAACAACATTTATCGATGAAGCTGGCTCATGTAGGCATGGTTTATGGCACCCCCACTAAAATTACAACAGTAACATCAAAGATCCCTGATCACAGATTACCATAATAAATATAATAATAATGAAGATGTTTGAAATATTGTGAGAATTATCAAAATGTGACACAGAGACATGAAGTGAGTAAATGCTATTGGAAAAATGGCACTGATAGATTTGCTTGATGCAGGGTTGCCTCAAACCTTCAACTTGTAAAAAAACACACTATCTGTGAAGCACGGTAAAGTGAAGCACAATAAAGTGCAATGGTATGTCCATGCTTATGTATATACAATGTTATCTAAAAGTCTAATATGAGAGATTTTTTTTTCCTGTTATTAGAAATAAGATATTTTCTTTTCCAGAACTGTTTCTGAAGAAAATGTTCTATTTAGGCCTAGTGATAATACAAAAATAACCTGGCACTTGTTTGGGGAGAAATGAAAGTTTTTCTGACTTGTAGCTTGAGTATATATTCAACTTATAAATTTGGAATAGCATATACTTAATGCCTAGAAATATCATCAGAATAGGGATAAGACAGGAATAGATTTTAGATAAGTAGAACAGAAATCATAGGAAGCTAACATTCTAGACATTGCAGCCTCAGGAATGGCTTTGGTTTACAAAGTAACATTAAACCAATTTCTCTTTGGTAAAACTCTTAGAAATAAAGGGTACATATATTTGGGTTTTATCGTTCTGACCTTGATCCGGACAACAAGCAGCTTGGCAAAGCCTCCGAAGAAAACAATAGAGTCCCATTTTTAAGGACGTGAAAGGGCCTCCAAGAGAACTTAAAAAAAAATACCCTCTATTTTCCTCTCAATATACATGACATTCTGTATAATTTGACATCAAACCTCAGTTAAAAAGCCATAGTTTTAATAAAGAAAATTTGGATTCTGATAAGTCATAGGATAGCAATCTTACCCATGTTTCTGAAATTCGTATAATAAAATGAATCCAGTCTAAAAAAAGAGCAGCCATGAAGTTTATATCACGAGTAGACTGTAATCCTTACAAAGCTTCCCAAAGGGTTGACATTCAATCAACAAAAATTGTCTTTGTTTCCTTTTGTTCTCATCAAAATGAAAATTTTTCCAAAGACTGGCATGTCTGCAACTGCTTCGCAGACTACAGTTCATTAAAAAACTGTAGATAAAATTCTTTCACTTAGAGCACGTCTGCTTTAATGCAGTGGGAGCTCTCTCACAGTAAAGGATGATCGTAATGAAAGAGACTGCATCTATACAAATTAACTTATGATTTCAGCATGTGGTTATTAGCCCACTAAAAATTTTAGTCATGAGATAGTTTGTCTCCATTTGACGTTTTATTGTCTTGTAGTTATGAGCATAGTGATAAAGAATTTTAGAAAAGGATGTCAAGTTAAAGCATCCCAAGGTATTTAAACAAAGAAATGTGCATCACAGCTTAGACAATAGTAGTTACATTTGATTTGATCGGAAAAAAAATGTTTTAAGTGTTTGAGTAATATCTGTGCCAGAATTGAAGAGGAAATGGCAAGAAGTCAAATTCATATATCTGCATGAGCCGCTTGAGTTCTTATTCACACACCAGGTATGAAGTAGAAGGAATATTGTCTCTTAAAAAGGGTTGCTATGTTTATCGGTTTATAGAAAGGGCAACATAGAGTAGCTCGTGGGGTTTAGAAGGGCAGCTATATATAGAATAAAAAACAGAAGCAAAATGTTTTATCTTTTCACTTAAGAATTATTGTCTCGTTGGTATCAACTTGCATAGTTGCGGTCATGTCAAGCAAAGGCCTTTCCCCATGGATCTACATTCTATGGTCAAGAAGTGACAAAATGGAATATAAACCACAGGTTTGGTTTGGAGGATCGGGAGAAGGAGAGATGAGCAAAGAAGAGATACTGTTATTAAAACAAACTTAAGTGAGTGAGTGTTTTATTGTTAGATGTTCTCATACCTCTAGGCAAGGATTATTATAGTTGTATTTTAGTGTTTTGAAAAGCTATTTGTTTGGCGACCTTAATTCCTAAAAGCTCTTTACCAAATCTATTGTTTCAGAAGGCATTTTGGCCAAATCATTGTTCAGATATACTGGTGTTTCCCATCTAATTTCCTGGTGGATGGAGGTTGCCTGTGGACTGGAGAGTCCAGGACTGGGAGTAGCTATGGTCTCTGTACAAGAACAGAGAATTCCCATAGAGTGAAGAAAGTAGTGTGGGAAGCCCAAAGCCTTTACTGCACCAAGGAAAGGAATGATACCACCCTATTTGTTGAATAGGTAGGAAAACATCCAAGCTATATGCTTTTAATCATTATTACTGACAGCTGTCAAAATTCCCATAAAATAAACCTTAAGAACACTGTCTATAAAACAGATTTAAGTGGCCTTAAATGTTCTTTAAGTCCAATTTATCATGAATAAACCCATACTGGGTTCATACGCAATGCATTAATCATCAACCGTATAAAATAAGCTACATAATAAAATTAAATTAAATCTCAATTTACCAAAACGTTAACATGCTAACAACTACCAACTTTAAGTCACAGTGTAAAGATGAAATGAATAAAACACTAGAATCACTATACCAAACAATATAATTGAAGTTAAAATGCTATTTTCTGTGGTTCTTTTTGGAGAAGATAATAAGTTGTTTACTTTAATGCAGTGACATTTTATTTTGTGATTACTTTTAAAATAACATTGTAAAAACTACAAACTCATTTTAATTTGACAAGCATTTGGTAATTAATTTTCAAACAATGCTGTGGGAACCCAGAAAGCACTCTTCCTTTGACATGTATTTTATAATTTATTTTAAAACAATGCTGCACAAATCTGCAAAGGCATAATTCATTTGGGAGTTCATTAATTATGCAAATGAGTCGCAATTAACAAATCTGTTCCAAGGATGGCATTTGCATAATAATGAACTTCATGTTTGTGACATTATTTAATAAGATACCTTTGTGCATTTTTAAAGAAAACACTCCTGTGAATACTATATGATGAGACGGGGTTGAAAATGGACATCTAGTCAATGAGATTCAAAACTGTATCCAGAAAAATGTTGTTAAATAAACAGAATTATATATAATTCAAATAATAAATATGGATATTCTTTTTAAAGCACAGGGGTTTTGATTAATCTCAGCTTCCCTAAATAGCATAAGACTTTAATTTACATTTATAAAGACCAATACACAAATCAGGCTAAAGCAAGGTGAAACAAGGAAAACTAGAAATTTCATTTTAATATCTCAAGTGAAGTTAAGCCATACACTATACACACAAATCTCAAAACGCACACCTTTTAGTAGCAAGGAAAATATAACATTGAGTCAAAAGATGCCTCCTTTCTCAGGGATTATGGCAGGAGACCCTGAAATTCAGCTGGCGTTCACTTAGCCAATCAGTAATCATTTGTTGAGCATCTTCAATGGGCCATACTGTTCTTAAGTTAGGACAAATCAAAAAAAGAATAAGATGTATGTCTACCTTCAGGTGGCATGAAGCCTGAGGGACCTAGGCATATAAACACTAAAAGCCAATGAAAGTTATCTTACAAAAGAGAGAAATGCAAAGTGTTACGGGAATACAGAAGGTAAGAATTACTCATTTTGGTGGATTTCAGGAAGGTGTCAAAGATAAAAAAGGGATGAAATGTTTTGAAGGATAGAAGGAAGTTCTTCAGTGTGGTAGAAGGTCAGTGTATTTGAGAAAAGGGAAACCACATATATAAAGTCATGAAGTAGTGAAAGATGGTGATGTGCTTGAGAAAATAAGAAGGTCACTGTGGCTTGAAGAAGAGAGTATGGGTTGGGGAATAAATGTTTTTGGAGCAAGACTGTTAGGAGCCTTAGGGATCCAGTTTGAAATTTTCGAAAGATAATGAGAACAGTGTTATAGTAGATGGGTTTGGAAGAGACAAAGCCAAAAGGTAATTTTCTCTGCAGCTGACCAGTAGCAGAGTGTCTTGAGTGTTGGGTGATGTGTACCCTGAGTACAGGGTGAGATCAGGTGAGTTTATAAGCGAAGTGTTTGGCATTCCAAATCAGTGTGAGTCTGTGATGACCATAACATTTTATGATTCTATGATATGTTTTCCCTAATTATTTGATTTACTTGTGCTTCTACCTTCTCTGGTCACATCTCAGTTTGAAACCAAGAATCCCTTAGGAATTACTCCATGCCCCAACTGCACCAACTTGCAGCTAAAAGAGGTCTTCCAGATGCAGTCTTGTCAATCTCTCACTTAACTGAAGTCTACCGAAGCTTCCAAACTATATCCTCATGCCTTGGAGATAGAAGTAAATAAGTAACAGTGGATGAAACGGCAAAAGACGGTAGCCCTACTGGACAAGCAGACTGATAGCACCTTTAGAACCACCTGGCATCCCTTGCCAAGTTATGTTCCAGAATCTCATGGTAAAAACAATGGTGAAAAGAATGTTCATGATACTGCCATTTAACAGCCTAACTCCAACTCAGAGGCAGGCTTTGGTTTTGTTTTGTTTTTATTTACTGATAGTTTATTTTCTTTTATTTGTTTTTAGCATGAGGATACCCACGTTTTTCAGCTTCAGTCTTTCAATACATCTTTTTTTCTTCAGTGGTGTACTCCTGCTGACAGTCAGCAAGTCTCGTCATCTATCCCACAAAAGCAAAAATAGGGAGGTGGACATTTATTGCTTCTTGGCCAGCGAGCATCCATTCTCTATTCTTATCATTCTTTCCTTTGGGGAATTGTCATTTCCCCATTGAGTGCAGTCCTTCCCCTCTGTTCCTTTCACTTGATTCCATTAGGCCTCGAACTGAATTTGATAATTAAACTCTCTCGGGCTTCCCTGGTGGTGCAGTGGTTGGGAGTCCGCCTGCCGATGCAGGGGACACGGGTTCGTGCCCCGGTCCGGGAAGATCCCACATGCCGCGGAGCGGCTGGGACCGTGAGCCATGGCCGCTGAGCCTGCACGTCCGGAGGCTGTGCTCCGCAATGGGAGAGGCCACAACAGTGAGAGGCCCGCGTACCACAAAAAACAAAAAAACAAAAAAACAAAACTCTCTCTCCTGGGACTGTGAATTTTGGTCAGTGTTGCAGGCACAGAAGAAATGTCCTTTTGTGGCAGCTGGACCAGGACCTGCTTGTTTCAAACCTGGTTGACTAGTTACCTCTCAAATTCCATGAACTCCTCCACATCCTTCCATAAAATTCCCTTGTTGCTGTCATTAGTGAAAAACTCTAACTGAAGCAATATGGAATCACAAAAGGGTACTGTTCACTACCACTCCCTGAATAAGTTTTCTCTTGGGTTGGAAATAATCAGAACTTCTAAAAGGATATAAGAAAACAATCCTAGGAAAATGATACTTTGAACAAATGAAGTATAAACAAAGGACTACAGGTAAAACTCTATGCTGTCAGTGGTAGTTTCTAATAATGGCGTTGATCCCTAGTAACTGGCCCCAGAGGTTGAAAACCTTTTAGAAGTTTACAGAGATACAGAGAATTCAACTCTGTCTGCTCCCTCCATCTTCATACCATCATCCCAACCTGGCTCTACCCCTGTGCCTTTAAGAGGAATAGACAAGCACGCCTGTATTGTGGCATCTTGAAAGTAGGAAGGAGTAATTCAGCCTGATAGTAATGGTCTTAATGTTGAATACAAATATACTCATATCAGCTACAAGACCTTGAACATCAGGGCCATTATATCTGCCCAGAACAGCTAACTAGCTAAAAATGACTTCTAGCTGTCTCTGAAATGCACCACATTTAAAAGTATAAAAGGAACAAAAATAATTTTTTTTTTTTTTTTTCGATACGCGGGCCTCTCACTGTTGTGGCCTCTCCCGTTGCGGAGCGCAGGCTCTGGACGCGCAGGCTCAGCGGCCATGGCTCCCGGGCCCAGCCTCTCCGCAGCATGTGGGATCTTCCCGGACCGGGGCACGAACCCGTGTCCCCTGCATCGGCAGGCGGACTCTCAACCACTGCACCACCAGGGAAGCCCAGAACAAAAATAATTTTAAAAATTATGGCAGTGTAGTAATTGCATTGGATATAGCCATTAAAGTAGCAATTATGTTTGTTTATATTTGATCCTGGAAGGAATTATATGATTTTATATACGGTAGATTATGGAATGAAAACTTCCTTCAGGCACCTGGATATTTTGAAATATTTGGATACTACGCATTGTGATAAGATATCATATAAAGAATTAGAGAGAGAAAAGAAAGCATTGTTGATCAAAGTATTATGAGGGAAAGTACTGTTCTTGTACCATTTTTATTACAGTATATGTAGAAGGTGGCAGGAAACAGCTCACAACTTATGTATTTGTCTACTTTTGCCATTCAAGCTTTAGTCAGGCTTTAGAATTCTTTTTCCTCTATTTTTGTTTCTCAAATCCTTGTAAAGCAGTCCCCGCATACTCGGGATGTTGTTGATGCTGTGCCCTCCACATGCCCACAAACAATGAGGCAGTGGCCTTCCTTTTCCTGGGCAAGGATATCCGCCATAATCTATTCTGAAGGACCTCCTTCTCATGTCCTTCTCCCTTTTGGAATCCAGTTGCCAGAAATGGTTAGTCTCTTGGAGTTAAACCAGGCTGCTGTCAGCAGGCATTTTTAAGTCGCTATCTGAGAGCTTCACGGAACGTAAGCATTTTCTCTGGTTTAACTCTATCTGCATATGAGGCCAAAGGAGGTTTAGACTTGACTGTTACTAGGTGCGAGTTCATTTTTAAAAATTGTTGACTAACGTGTAGTGCCTGATTGTTTTCATCAGCAGTTCTTATCACCAACTACCTGGGGCTTCTGAGATTTGCAGATCTTTTCCTTTTTCTTCTTCTTCTTTTTTCTATTTTTTCTGTATCTAGCCTACAATATTCTGACGGATACAAAGGACCGATCCAATTTTAGTGGTCTGTTCTTCTATGTCTTTTTTGATGATGTTCCATGCCAAATGAATAGCAGCAACAATAACAAAACGGAAAACAACAGTAGAAGAGAAACTATTGTTTTCTATGGCATTATTAATTCTTTTATTTTAAACAAAAGAATCAGAGCATGCCTTCTTATACTTTACAGTTAGAAGACATAATAGCTCAAAAGAGATTTTATGTTTCAAGGATCTTCGTACAGCCTTTCAGGGTTGCTTTAGTATCTGATGTGCTATTTACCGCCTTACTCATTCAGACTGTGAATAGAATTTTAGGAGACAAATGCTTAGTTATTGGTTGGTTTTCCACGGTGATAGGATGCTTTATGTCCCTAAGCACTACCCATTTGGCCTTTACTCCCTCCCCTTCCCCCCAACTAAGGCTGGCAGTGTTGAGTCTCAGAAGCCATTTTGCTAAGCTGGTAGCCCTCTAGGGCTCTGTGACTAAGTCTGTTAAGACAGGATTAGGAGTCATTACATACATGCTCTAGGGTGTGGAGTTTCCACCTCATATCAAAGGGGTATCAATGGTGAAGAAAGAAAAGATGAAAATATACTGTTTTCAGAAGAGAAACATGCTCAGGAGATGGCTAGCTACTTCACTGGGAGGCAGTATAACTTCATGATTAAGACCATAGACCGGTCCAGGGCTCAGTTCCTAGCTGTACCATTTAAAAGTGGCTCCCTAACCTCTTCAGTTTCCTTATTCATGAAGCAGAGATAATAATAACACCTACTCTTCAGGGGTGCAAGATATCTTGTACTTATACACACTCTCTCTCTCTCCTCTCTCTCTCTCTCTCTCTCTCTATATATATATATATATATGTATATAATCTGTAAAAGAACTGTAAAAAGTACTTTGAACAGTGACTGGAACAGAGATTTTATTAAATAGGAATAATGTCATTATTATTATCATGTCCTGTCATATGTAATTCTGTATATAATGGGAAACTGAAGGTCATCCAGCCCTTCCCAGTAATCGCAAAACTGAAATAATACTTATCCTCCTATCACCTTGGATTGAATCCATGTGATAGAGAACCCGCAATAATACTTTGACAAGGTAAGAGCTGATTTCTTTCTCATATAGAAAGAAGTCTGGAGTTAAGCAACCCAGGCCGTGTAACAGCAACACTGTTGTCAGGAATCCATGATCCTTTCATTTTTTGACTCCCATTCCATCCTCAAGTTTACCTCGTAATTCCAGATGGCAACCAGAGCTCCTTTCGTCACATCTGCAGTCCAGACATCAGGAAGAAAGGACAAAAAGTTAAACGTCCATGTTAAATAAGTTCCCTTTAAGCAACTACCCAGAACTCTCTCTTATCTCATGGTCATTTGGCCACCTAACTGCAAGGGAGGAAGAAAAGTGTCATCTTTAGGTTGCTTGCGTTTCTACCCCAAGTAAAAATGTGTTCCCGGAAGGAGAGAATGGATATTGGATGATATCTCACAGTCTCCAGTCCTTCTTCAGGGTCAGTGGGAGGGGTCAGAAGTTCCATCTAATCATAAATGCATAACCTTGAACTACTCAAGAACTGATCCTAGGCCCAAATGTGAGCCTAGGCTTTCTTTACATGCCACCACTTTTACTGACTTAATTGATCTAGGAATAAAAGTGTTTTAGAGGAATGACCGTAATATAAAGCAGAGAACCAAAAGATTGTACACTTTATAAATCAATGACCCCTTTGTACTCTTCAGCCATTTCATGATGGGTGTTTTGCTCTATATTGTACAGAGCATTTGGCCTCATTGACTCTTAGCAAGTTATAAATTAGCCTATTCATCCTATAGAGAAAAAGTGATAGTCACTCAAATGTAGTACATTCTGTGTACTTTTTATTTGAAATGCAATAATGTTTAAAAAGAATATATCTACTCACACAATTATGTCATCAGCTTATTGAAAGTATCCACAGAGTTACATTAACTGATGTAGTTGCAAAATACCAACAATCATTTTTTCCTAAATACTCGTAAGTGCTGAAAATTTAGCTTAATTCTTCTTAGCTAAATAAACAACCAAAATGTTGCTTCATTTAGATTCAAACATATAATCTGAAAACAGACTTCAATTCTACCCTTTTCCTAAAGGATGTTTGGGACCAGGACAAAGGGGTAAATTTTAAAATTTAATTATCAGGAAGGACTTTTAACATTTTATTATTTTTATTTGTCCTATGTAGGTATCTACAAACTATCTTTTGAGAAAGGGTGATTCAGTTTTTAAAATTTGTTACTTCTGGTGGTGTCAAATTAATTATTCAAGGATTATGCATTAATAGATGAGATGTGTTGTGAAAGTGGTTTATGAGATGAAGAGCAATGTGCACATTCTTAGTTCTGGTTATGATAATGTTGGAAAACAATGCATTCATTTCATAGCAACACAGTTAGAACTCAAACTGTGACTCTGAATGAAATGAAAAAATAAAACAGCCTACTTCTACAAAGAACTTGAAGGAATTATTTTGACTATTTGTATCTGAAGATCCAAAAGAAGGGGAGGGGGAAAAACTGTCACCCTGCAATGGAAATCAGGTTAAGAAGCAAACATGAACAAAAGAGCAATTGACATTGAAGAAAATCTCATAAAGGAGATCATGAGTTCATAAGTCAAAGGCCTTCACTGAAGACAGGGTCTCTTTGCTTCCAGAGGCTCCACCACCTTGTGCTTCCCCAACAAAGGGCTCTCCTTTGACAGAATGGCTCTCCATTCTTCCTTCTGTGACCCTACATCCTTTCCCTGAAACTTAGTCTGACCTCCCTTTCAAAAGGGAAAACACTTAGCTCCCCAGAATCTCTCTCAACCTAGGTCTATAGGTTAGAAATTATCCAGGAAATTTCTTTTGACCTAGAGTTCACATATTCTGGAAAACCCCACTGTATTGTAAGAGAACCCTTTAAAGTCTGAAAATTCAATGAAGTGTGATATTGTCAGATGCTTGAAGACAGGTGGAGTATTTTCTGATTTCAGGGACACATAACTCCCTACCCTTTATAATCTAAGTAATCAATAGAAATTCAATGGAAACTGAACAAGTAGAGCTTGTTATTTTGAATAATACTAACTCAGGGCCAGGGCCTTTCAGATGTTGACTGGTCCAAAATGAAACTTTCTCTTACAAGGAAGGCCATATCCTCCCTGTAACAAAGGCTGTTTTCAAAAGTCACAGGACCAGCACTGTTTAACAGACCATCTAGGACAGCTGTATAAATTCAACAGTGACATAATTAGACATTCCACAGTGCTGTCATGTGATATGAGGTGCCCAGACAAGGTCTCTGAAGCAGTGAAACAAGGGTCGGTAACACAAGGAAGAAAAAAAGGGTGAATGGAATGAGTAATACTGAATGGAATTAAGATTCTGCACTTGCTTCACCAAAGATTTATACTCAAGAAAATCCCAGACCTAAATAAAGTAGGGCCTGGAATGTTGGAAAGCTTTCAGAGATGGGAACATGTGTGAGGCTGCCAAATGGGTCATTGTTTCTAGAAATGATGTGTCCCAAGATGACAGCAAACTTCTTTTTCAGACAACTGGCGTTCATTTCTGCGATTGCTCCGGGACGTCCTTCTTTCTTGATATGTCCAGAATATGTTCTGTCTGACAAGGCTGGAGAGAAATCCACATGTGTTGCCAAATTGAAGACTGTGACTGTCTGCGAGGTTTTGTATTTTATGAAAAACATTTTCATTTGGTAAATGTTACTGTAATATTTAGAGAAGGAAGAAGAAATAGGTCAGGTTGAGCATTTTGTCCAGCCATCAGTTCAGAAACCTCGGAACGCATAGGTTGTAAATAATTTCCTGTTAATGAGCTCTTTTTCTTTAAGTTCAAAGCACTAATTTATTATTTGTATATTTTAGTTGTTTTTCACCCTGATGGTTTCTTAAAAGGAAGATCTTTCCAGTTGTGTGTGCCTTTGATAAACATCTGTTAGATTTGGGTTTTGTTCTCTTTTGATTCATCGGCTTTATCAGTGGTGGTTGGAAATGGTTTGACGTAGAGCTACTTGTTATTTTCCAAAGACTCGTCTCTGGAAAATTTACATGTTGTCTTTCCCTATGTCCTTGCAATCCCTTCACTCCTACACCTACCCCAGCCAGCTGTTTTCTGTGTCCCTGTCTTAATTAAAGGCTTTACCATTTACACAAAGCTGGGAGTCATCCTCTATCATATCTATTTTACCCCACATGCAATCAGTCACCCAGTCTTGACAGTTCTGCTGCAGAGATGTCTTAAAATCTGTTGCTTCTTCTTTCTGGTTGTCTCTTTATGAGGCTCCTGAAATGACTTTTTTTAAAAAAAATTTTATTGGCATATAGTTGATTTACAATGTTGTGTTAGTTTCTGCGGTACAGCAAAGTGAGTCAGTTATACACACACATGTATGCACTCTTTTTAAAATTCTGTTCCCATATAGGCCATTACAGAGTACTGAGTAGAGTTCCCTGTGCTATACAGTAGGTTCTTATTAGTTATCTGTTCCATGAATAGTAGTGTGTATATGTCCATGCATGCATTGGCGTGCATGTATCCGTTTGAATTATGGTTTTCTCTAGATATATGATCCAGCAATCCCACTCCTGGGCATATATCCTGAGTATATCATGAAATGTTTTTCTATAATTACCCCGCACTCCCTCTCTTCTTCCTCTCCCACTTTCCTCCCCCATTCCTTCTGGCCACTGTAGACAATACCTACAGAGTTGTTTCTCTGGTTAAGACTTCCGTTTGTCCCCAGTTGCCTGCACGGTGAACTCCGCAGTCACTAGTAAGGCACCAATGCTACTTCTTATCCTCCCTCAGTTCTTCTTTCCAGCCTCATCCCCTGCCACATTGTCCCATGCCCTCTGCTTCTAGCCACCGACCATCTCACTATTCTCTAAAATTCTGTGCCTTTTACTATTCTGTATCTCCACACATGCAGACCTTGAACCTTGAAAGCCCTTCCTCATCTCCTCTGCCATGCCATTTTTTTTACTACAACCCAGTCCAGGTGTCTCTACCACTATGCTTTTCCCTGAAATACCAGGTAGAGCATGCTGGTCCGTGAAGTCTGTTGAAACCTGCATTATAGTATGTGCCATGTTTTGTTGGAATCACCTTTCTACATGGCTGCCTCTGAATATTTTGAGAGCTCTATAACAGCAAAAACTGTGCTTTATTCATCTTCTGATCCCTGGTGCAAAGCAGGAGCTTGGAAAGTTTGTTTACCAAATGATTCTGTAAGGCAGGCATTTCTGACTGCTATAAGCTTTAAGAAGAGCAAGTTGTCTGTCGGCATTCTCTGAGAAAACCCTATACATGGGCAATGAATTTTAGCAGCAAGGAAGTTCTGCATGAAATCATCAGCTGGAGCTACAATAGCAGGGTCTTAAACGGGATCATACCCTGCTAACATTCGTCCATCCACCCATCCACGCATCCACTCATCCACTCATCCACTCATTCAACAAACATTTTTGAGTATCCACTCGGTGCCAGGCACTATACTAGATGCATCAGCTATAGCAGCTGTGGGGAAAGACTGAGTAGCCTTTATAGGCATACCGGGAAACTCAGCTAATTCTCCCAGCACTATTCTTTAGGAAAATGGGCAATAGATTATGTATGTGTGTATATTACACACACACACACACACACACACACACTTATATATGAAGTGATGTTCAAAAATTTTTAACCATCAGCAGGTCACAGAACACTAACCAAGTGGGTGGATACATTTATTTTACCCTTGAAGCCCTTACACACAGAAAAAATGTGCTGGAATGGCCTGGAAAAAGGTAGGAGAAGGCACAATAAGGTGATCTACCAGCAAGCCTAGGACCCAAGGTGCAGCTTTGAAGAGAGATTTTAGTCTCTCCATCTTATTTCTTCCCAGCCTCACAGGGAGAAAAATCAGTAATGAATTAGAGATTGAAGCATCTTATTATTTTTAGTTTTTGAGTAGCCACACACCATTGGTATCCATCTTCTAAATACTAATCTCAGTGCCGAGAAACATGGCATTACTTTAAAAAACAAAGTGGCTTTTTATAAAAATCAGGGCAGTGGTCAACCAAGAGAGATGATAAACCCAATCCTTACCGGCAGACCTAATAATGATCAGTCAGTTGCATGCTATTTCGCAGCTGATACCTCTTCCAACGGAAAAAATGATACTAATTGCAAAAGTTTCACAGATGTCTGCAGCAGTTGACCAGAGCTCCTGGGTTATTGCTTGTCAGACTATTAATGGGTTTGGCTAACCATGACAGTCATTACTTTTCCCCCTCCTGTGAGCTACTTTCTGTGTAATTTATGCATAGGTTTTGCCAAGATTTGACAACTTTCAGGATATTAACATAAAATTAGACTGTAGAGCTGAATAATGGGTGGCTTTAAAATTAGCTGTGGTGAAAACCAATCAAACAGAATTGGCTATTCCTTTGCATTGCTGCTAAGTTTATTGTCTTTCTGCATATAAGAGTTCATGTCAGCAATTCTGCACAGATTAGAGGAAAGAGGAGGGACTGAGAAGGGCATGATATCCTATGACCTTGGAGAAAGGGTTCTTTGTAACACAGGCAAGCTCCCACCAGATAGAATGCCTGACAAGGGCTTAAACGAACTTGTGCAGCCACCATTCCTGAAATTCACCAAAGCACACCCACATTTTGAAGCTCATCCGAGAGGAGAACTTTTCCTTTGCCATCTCTCAGTTCCACATAGCTTGCTCCGTGAATGCCATTACAGAATGTGATGTGCGTGTTAATAAGCCAGGACATCTGGTAACCAGCTTTTTTCTGATTCATTAACTGACTCTGCTTCTGTGGCCAGGGGGGATGAGAGGAGAAACTGGAAGGTTTTGCTTTCAGCAAATGGGCACTTGATGTACGCCTTGCTGCCCAGGACTTGTCTCAACTTTTAAACTTTACCCTAAGGTTAGCACTGAAATGCAGGCAACCTTTGGTGAACAGTATCTTGTCCCATATAGAAAAGAGATAGTATTTAAATCAGTCCATATAGTCTGAGAATGCAGGAAGGAGGAAAGGAATCTGAGAAATCTTATAGCCTAAGTCCTATTTTAAAGCAGGAGATAAGGGAAGTGAAGAATTTGCTTAGGATCACACAGGTATAGTGGTGGCAAAGCCGGGGCCAGACTCCAGGTCTCTTGAACCCACTAACTTTTGCTTTTTTATTTGCCTTCCTGTTGTTTTTGAGGTCACCAAGCACTGCTTTACCTTTCTTTTTTGACCTCCCATTCATATGCCTTTAGAATATTCCAGCAGATTACAGGTACTGAATTCATCCTCCTGCCTTCTCTAATAAGTGATTAGGGACCTATTCAAGTGTAGATAAAAGGTACTTAGGGATAGTTAATTTAAACTTCTGAAGAATGGACAACTTCAATCCAGGTTTTGAACAACCCTAGGGAATAGAATTAACTAACTAGAATACAATGAGAAAACTCTAATGTAAAATAGAGCAAGGTTATGAAAACCTCCCAATGATCAAGGTGTTTAAAATTAAAAAAAAAACAAAAAACACTATTATCCCATCAGAAAGTGTTTTTTGTTTTTTGGGTTTTTTGTTAACCTTCTTATTGAAGTAAATCAGTTCCAAATGCTCGAGGGAGTGATAGAGTAAAGGAAGTCTGACTTGACGGTACATGTTGGGAGATGAAATAGACAATGAAGTTTCCATATGTTGTTTTTATGCAGTAATTAGAAACTGTCACACACCGTTTCATTTTTTCATTTCCTTGGGCTTATTTGCATGTTGGAACTTCCTTTGGAGCAGAATGGAGAGCATCATACTGGCAAACTGGCCCCCAGCTGAAATGAGCAGTGGCTCGTGGGTGGGCTCCCCACCTCTGAGGCAGGAAGGAAGCCAGAGGCAGGTAGTGTCAAGGCACAGAGGACAGCTAAGCTGTGAGCGGTGCAGCTGCCCTGGACATCTTTCATACAGCACCTCATCCCGCCTGGGTCGAATGCTGACCGAGCCCTCTAATTGGTCTTCATGGAACACTTTGCTCCCCTAAGCGGATCTCCTTTTTACAGCACTTTCATTTCATCCCGATTATCTTTCCTCTTCTATTTGCCTGGGGAGACTTGAAGGCAGGTACCCTATCTTTCCTATTGCCAGGCACAATATGGATCCCATGGGTCTTTAGCAAATCTAAATAAATAAGCTTTTCATGTCTGCATCCTTATATTTTCTATCTCTTTACAAATCTTTGGCATTGTAAAAATACAAAACCAGAATAGACTTAGCAGTTTTCATTTAATGAGGACTGTGACTAGATGTAAACTCCAGAACTCTTTTGAATGTCAATTGTGTTCTAAAAATTTGCTGCTTTCTACTACTAAGCTGTTACTAGTGAACTGAGAAATTCCAGGAAGCTGGAGGTAGAAAGAAACTTCATTTGTCTAAGATGAATTATCTTTCTGGGCAGCCATGCAACTAACTTCTTAAATGACCTAGGACCATAAGAAGAATTGAATTACGTGGGCATGGTTTGACTTATGACACAGTAAAAGAATCTCTAAAAATCATATTGTTGGGCTTCCCTGGTGGCGCAGTGGTTGAGAGTCTGCCTGCCGATGCAGAGGACACGGGTTCATGCCCCAGTCCGGGAAGATCCCACATGCCGCGGAGCGGCTGGGCCCATGAGCCATGGCCCCTGAGCCTGCGTTATGCAATGGGAGAGGCCACAACAGTGAGAGGCCCGCGTACTGCAAAAAAAAAAAAAAAAAATCATATTGTTGTCAGAATGCAATTCCTTGACAAGTTTAAAATGCCATCTGAATTAAATCCTTTAACTAAATCAGTTCTTTAAAAATAAGGATAAGCATCAAGAAAAAATTAAAAAGAAACTTTAATTGATCCCACCTCCAGAGGCAAGCATTATTACTATTTTGCTATTTATCCTTTGCTTTTTTGAGTGTGACTATACGTATCTTTAATATAAATTTTTCACAGAAAGATGAGTAATTATGCAGCTAGTAGTTTTCTGGCATAAAAGGCATCAAGAACATTTTTTCAGGACAAATATTTCTACTACATCATTTTAATGTCTATATAGTGTTGTAGCACACAGGCATCACGTATTTCATTTAGGCAATCTCCTTTTCTTTAACTACCTGGATTGTTTTAAATTTTTTCTTATTATAATCACTGTGATGATCATTTCCATCTTAGGTATATCTTTATTTCCTTGGGATACATTTTCAGAAGTAGACATGCTTAGCAAAGGCTATGCCCATTTTTAAGGCTTTTGATGCATATTGCCATTTGCCTTCCAGAAAAGTTGTATTAATTTAGAATCCCACCAGCAGAGCATGAGGCCCTTGTTTCCTTGCTCCCCTGCCAACACTCAGCATTATGGTTCTTTTTAATCTTTGCTAATCTGAATAGTGAAAAATGGTGTCTCTTTGTTGTTGTAATTAATTCATTCTTGAAACCAGCATTTCTGAAGATAGCATGGCACCTACTTGCTCCTGTACATGGTTGACTACGTCAGTAGTTATACCTAGAATTCATTATTACTTGTATTTTATAGTACTGTCATGGTTTTATAGCAGGTAAAACCAACCTGTTTAGACCACAAGACTGCGTGATCTCCTGGAAAATAGAGATTTATATAAATAACGCATGGGGGCTGTCTTCTTCCTTTGTGTCTGGGAAAATACAAAAGGCAATAAAATTTTTTTTAACATCTTTATTGGAGTATAATTGCTTTACAATTGTGTGTTAGTTTCTGCTTTATAACAAAGTGAATCAGTTATACATATACGTATGTTCCCATATCTCTTCCCTCTTGTGTCTCCCTCCCTCTCACCCTGCCTATCCCACCCCTCTAGGTGGTCACAAACCACCTAGCTGATCTTCCTGTGCTATGCGGCTACTTCCCACTAGCTGTCTATTTTACGTTTGGTAGTGTATATATGTCCATGCCACTCTCTCACTTTGTCACAGCTTACCCTTCCCCCTCCCCGTATCCTCAAGTCCATGCTCTAGTAGGTCTGTGTCTTTATTCCTGTCTTACCCCTAGGTTCTTCATGACCTTTTTTTTTTTTTTTTTTTTTTTTTTTTTGCGGTACGCAGGCCTCTCACTGCTGTGGCCTCTCCCGTCGCGGAGCACAGGCTCTGGACGTGCAGGCTTAGCAGCCATGGCTCACGGGCCCAGCCGCTCTGCGGCATGTGGGATCTTCCCGGACCGGGGCACGAACCCATGTCCCCTGCATCGGCAGGCGGACTCTCAACCACTGCGCCACCAGGGAAGCCCGACCTTTTTTTTTTTTTTTTCTTAGATTCCATATATATGTGTTAGCATATGGTATTTGTTTTTCTCTTTCTGACTTACTTCATTCTGTATGACAGTCTCTAGGTCCATCCACCTCACTACAAATAACTCAATTTCATTTCTTTAGATGGCTGAGTAATATTCCATTGTATATATGTGCCACATCTTCTTTATCCATTCATCTGTCGATGGACACTTAGGTTGCTTCCATGTCCTGGCTATTGTCAATAGAGCTGCAGTGAACATTTTGGTACATGACTCTTTTTGAATTATGGTTTTCTCAGGGTATATGCCCAGTAGTGGGATTGCTGGGTCTTATGGTAGTTCTATTTGTAGTTTTTTAAGGAACCTCCATACTGTTCTCCATAGTGGCTGTATCAATTTACATTCCCACCAACAGTGCAAGAGTATTCCCTTTTCTCCACACCCTCTCCAGCATTTATTGTTTCTAAATTTTTTGTTGATGGCCGTTCTGACCGGTGTGAGATGATATCTCATTGTAGTTTTGACTTGCATTTATCTAATGATTAATGATGTTGAGCATTCTTTCATGTGTTTGTTGGCAGTCTGTATATCTTCTTTGGAGAAATGTCTATTTAGGTCTTCTGCCCATTTTTGGATTGGGTTGTTTGTTTTTTGTTATTGAGCTGCTTGTAAATTTTGGAGATCAATCTTTTGTCTGTTGATTCATTTGCAAATATTTTCTCCCATTCTGAGGGTTGTCTTTTGGTCTTGTTTACGGTTTCCTTTGCTATGCAAAAGCTTTTAAGTTTCATTAGGTCCCATTTGTTTATTTTTGTTTTTATTTCCATTTCTCTAGGAGGTGGGTCAAAAAGGACCTTGCTGTGATTTATGTCATAGAGTGTTCTGCCTATGTTTTCCTCTAAGAATTTGATAGTGTCTGGCCTTACATTTAGGTCTTTAATCCATTTTGAGTTTATTTTTGTGTATGGCGTTAGCGAGTGTTCTAATGTCATACTTTTACATGTAGCTGTCCAGTTTTCCCAGCACCACTTATTGAAGAGGCTGTCTTTTCTCCACTGTATATTCTTGCCTCCTCTATCAAAGATAAGATGACCATATGTGCGTGGGTTTATCTCTGGGCTTTCTCTCCTGTTCCATTGACCTATATTTCTGTTTTTGTGTCAGTACCATACTGTCTTGATTACTGTAGCTTTGTAGTATAGTCTGAAGTCAGGGAGCCTGATTCCTCCAGCTCCGTTTTTCTTTCTCAAGATTGCTTTGGCTATTCGGGGTCTTTTGTGTTTCCATACAAATTGTGAAATTTTTTGTTCTAATTCTGTGGACAGTGCCAGTGGTAGTTTGATAGGGATTGCATTGAATCTGTAGATTGCTTTGGGTAGTAGAGTCATTTGCACAATGTTGATTCTTCCAATCCAATATCACTGATGAACATAGATGCAAAAATCCTCAACAAAATACTAGCAAACAGAATCCAACAGCACATTAAAAGGATCATACACCATGATCAAGTGGGGTTTATTCCAGGAATGCAAGGATTCTTCAATATATGCAAATCAATCAATGTGATACACCATATTAACAAATTGCAGGATAAAAACCATATGATCATCTCAATAGATGCAGATAAAGCTTTTGACAAAATTCAGCACCCATTTATGATAAAAACCTGCAGAAAGTAGACATAGAGGGAACTTTCCTCAACATAATAAAGGCCATATATGACAAATCCACAGCCACCATCGTCCTCAATGGTGAAAAACTGAAACCATTTTCACTAAGATCAGGAAGAAGACAAGGTTGCCCACTCTCACCACTCTTATTCAACATAGTTTTGGAAGTTTTAGCCACAGCAATCAGAGAAGAAAAAGAAATAAAAGGAATCCAAATCGGAAAAGAAGAAGTAAAGCTGTCACTGTTTGCAGATGACATGATACTATACATAGAGAATCCTAAAGATGCTATCAGAAAATTACTAGAGCTAATCAATGAATTTGGTAAAGTAGCAGGATAAAAAATTAATGCACAGAAATATCTGACATTCTTATACACTAGTGATGAAAAATCTGAAAGTGAAATTAAGAAAACACTCCCATTTACCATTGCAACAAAAAGAATAAAATATCTAGGAATAAACCTACCTAAGGAGACAAAAGACCTGTATGCAGAAAATTATAAGACACTGATGAAAGAAATTAAAGATGATAGATGGAGAGATATACCATGTTCTTGGAAAGGCAATAAAATTTAAAAGCCATACTTTGCTTGGTGCTGAGGGAGAAAGGAATGAGATGGTTGAAAGATGACAGTGCTGTTGGTCAGCCCAGTGAATGTCATCCATTGGCTATAGCACAACTGCTAGAGGTGACTGTGTTGGTATCTGTAACATGTTGATGTGTGAGGTGAAAAAAATGAATCCCATTCCTCAGGGGAGTCCTGCATATGTCAAGTATATTGTCTCATTAAGCCAATCCATTTATCAACCCACTGAATGCCAATTAAATTGCCCAGGATGGTGCAGGTATATGGTGGGCTATTGGTGCCAAACTTTATTGCAGCTGAGCTTTTCTGGCGCAGTATGTTCCACCCAGCAAAATGGCAGGCATGTCAAAGCCAAATTAAATGTTCTTGAAATAATGCCTTTAAAGAGGACGAAATGCTGCAACCTGGCAGAAGAGAATGTGAAATGTAATGTCAGTTCTTAGTGTACTTTTAGTTCCAATGAAGATGTCAAGGCTCAGATCCAGCCAGTGCCAAATGTCTTCACAGCGTGCAAATTAGATCAGTGTAATTTCATCAGGAGAATGATCAGACTCTGCTGTAGTTATGGCTGAATTCACTGCTTCTGCCGAGGGCTGGGCTGAGGACCATGGGGCCCAGCTGAGCTTGCACTGCCATCCTCAGAACGAGAGAGAACCTGATTTAATGCAATGTTCTCTTGATGCCGTTGTTGAAAGTCAGCCCCACCTCTCAGACACATTGCTAAATGAGCATCTAACAGAGATTACAATGATCTTGTTTGGAATTTTTAAAAAATCTGTTTAGTGAAAATTAAACCCTGAGTAAGTAAAATACTAAGCCAGCTGCCAGGAGGGTATTAGAAGCAGAAGAGCTTTATGTTTGTGATTAAACATGAAATTTGTATGAAAACATGTAGGTATTAAATACTTAGAATATTCAAATTTCAGATATGTTTGGAAATATATATATAATCTAATTCTTTGATATAATGATAAACATTCTTAAGAGGCACTAGAGGTAAATAAATTGCTAATACAAAATAAAGATTACTGAAGATCTCTAACTAAAAAACAGATGCCCAATAAGAATGCTGTGACTAATTTTCAGTGTTAAGTATAGGAGAAATGGGTCAAGGTATATATCTTGGAAAGTAAACTGCAAGTGGTTTAACATTTGGAATAAATTGAAATAAACTGATTTTATCATGAGGTCACTTTTGACCATAAAATTGTTTCCTGTTTTGAAGTTTTGTACCAGAGCAATAGTATCAAGATTCTTTTTTGAATTTGTTGCCATATCCCCAGTAAAGAAAAAGAAATCCTAATGCTTGGGTGACATTCCCAAGAGCCTCTAGAGAACTTACAGTGTTTCATGTTTAAAGAAATTGTGGTTGATTTTCAGCCTTTTCAAATCATATACATCCTGCTAATACAGTAATAACGCACTTTCTTTTAATTCCTATTTGCCTATTTTAAAATGTTCATTGTATGATCTTTAAAAATATATATTAACAATGCTAATTAATGAAGACGGAAATGTAAAATACCCATAATTCACTATCCAGACATAACAACGCCAATACTTTTATGTATTTGTTCTAGTCCGGAGTCAGTATACACCTGATTTTTTTTTCAAGTTGGGGTTCTGTTGTTTATATAGTTTTGTCTTCTGCCTTTAATATATCATGAGCATTTTTCTATGAAACAGTTTTAAAAATGATTTTAATGCTGCAGAATACTCTATTGGGTGTAATATCCCCAGTGATTGGATATTTGTATTATTACTTAGCTATTTACCTTCACAGTGAACATCCTTACAAATACATCTTTGTCCATATCTAATTAGTGTCTTTGGACAGATTTCTAAGAAGTGGAATTACTGAGTTAAAGGTATGAGTTTTCAAAGTTCTTACTACCATGCTACTTCTCAGAATCTATCTATAAATCTACAATTTATAGCCCCAAGAAAAACAGTACCTTTACAGAATCAGATACCTAAAACAATTCATTTTTATATTCCAACAGCTGTATTATGACTTCTACGTGTCAAACCTTAAATTTCATAGAAATGGGATGAAGAATAGTTCACAGCACTCTAAAACTACCTGAAATCTGAGAATAAGACTATGGCTGCCCTCCTTCTCTTATTATTCACACTAAAGATATATGTGTACCCTCAGTTACTGGAAAATAATATAATTGATTGGTACAATTAACTTAGAACATGCTTAAAGTCAACGAAAAATTATCCCAAGGCTTGAAACTATTTTGACATTCTCCCAGTATATTTAATTGGTATAGAAAAGCCAATTATTTACTAAAAGCTACTGTTAAACTTTGAATTACTTTTCATTCCTATATATCTTTTCAGCGTCATTTAGACTCTGTACTGTGGAACTTTCCTTCCTGTTTTATTTTAGCAATAGGCACAAGACCCAAGGCTATCTCTGGGGCTTGCCAAGACCCAGATGCCAAGCCTTGGAACACTCTAGTAGCAATATCTGTCCTTTTGGTGAGCTCCGTGGGCAATTGTGCACTCAGCTTGCCTCTGAGGATGTTATACGGTCAGTCTACTGGTATTTGATCTGGGTGCTCTCTGAGGAAACGTTTGCCTTTCTGCTCACTTTGAATATGTAGCAGATAACATTAGAGCTATTAATTATGTAGAAAAATAATGTTTTCTACACAAAAGCATTTGTTTTAAAATCTTAATTGTTTAATTGCTAGTGTCTCGTTCCGACCTAGTTTCCAGCTGTTTGTGAATTTTTTCAGGAGTCAAGAGAGACACTGACTCTTTCAGTTCTGGAAAAATTTTGAACAACTGCACCAAATTCATGGAAAGTGGCCAGATTTGCATTCAGGAGTGTCTCTTACAATTTATGATAGTTGAAAAAAATTATTGATACCTCCAAGGTTCTTCCTCAAAAGTGTTTCCTAATTTACTGTGTTCAGAGTATTTTCTAAATGAAAACCATACTCTCTCTGACCCACTATGATAATTGGTTTCCTGTCATTAGATGACTAAAGATCTGTTTTAATGTCTTTTTCAATCAAGAGATTGAAATCCGTGTTCAGATAATACCAATGATTTATTTAAAGTTATTATCAATTTAGCATAAAGAGTAATCCCAAATGTTTTCCTTTTTGAGTATGCAAGATTAGTCAGAAACAAGAAAAAATGCAATTAAATTAACATATTGCCTCCAACAGTTTTTCATTTTTCAAGTGAAAAGATAAAAATGCATTTATGAATATTTTGCCTAGTATGTGGAAAATAAGATCTAATACCACATCAAAACACATGGACTTCTTCAGATAAATCTTTATCCTATTATTTTTAGAAACTGCTAGATTTTAGCTCCTTAATAAACAGTTTATCATGAGTTTATGAAAATGTAGTTCATTTTCATTAATAATGAAGTATTCAAATTTTCACACTTCTTTAAAAGTATATTTTCCATAAAAGTTTAAAATCAGAAATTTGTTTCCATTTATTTTGGGTTTTTTTTTTTAACATCTTTATTGGAGTATAATTGCTTTACAATGGTGTGTTAGTTTCTGCTTTATAACAAAATGAATCGGTTATACATATACATATGTCCCCATGTCTCTTCCCTCTTGCATTTCCCTCCCTCCCACCTTCCCTATCCCACCCCTCTATGTGGTCACAAAGCACGGAGCTGATCTCCCTGTGCTATGCGGCTGCTTCCCACTAGCTATCATTTTTAGTCTTTTTTAAAGAGAACGTTATTTATATAATCTTTGAGTTAAAGTACTGAATGAGTGATTAACATTTTCTACCATAATTTGAAATTGTGCACATATAAATGTCTTTTTTCTGCAGTGAAATCAGAAGAACTTCCTATTAGATATCAGTTGAATATTTATCCACCTTTCAAAAGAGGTAGGAAAAATCCTTGCTACAAAGACCATTTAAATGTGGTTTCCCTACTATCTAAATGATTAATAAGATTGAGGATCAATTTGATAGAATGTGGATAGACAGTTCCCAGGTAAGCCCAGTGCAATGAGAATTGTTGATTGGGTAGCAAAATGGTAGCCAATGATCATTTGAAGGCATTAGGTTTTGGTATCTCTGTTTTATTATAAAGGGAATAATTTCTTTTTAACTGTGGACTTTGGAAACAACCCAAATTAGCCCAAGTGATTTGGGTTAATATATCCTGTTTTGCAAAACTATTAATTTGAATAAAACTATAACTAATTACCGTATGAACCAGACAACTAGGAGAGGTCTTTTGGTTTGCATTTGGCACCAGGCTCAGACTCAACAATGATACAAAAACTACTGAATCACATTTAACTTTGCTCCTTTCTCTTCAAACCTATACTTTCTTTCACTTCTTAAATATGTGCTCTCATCTGTTTCTTGTTCCTATGTACAGGGTCTAAAATCTTCCAGCCAAGGCATCTTTCCATTAGAGAGAGGACCCAACTCATAGTGATATCACTGGTCACAACTTTCTCTTGTCACTGGCTTCAGTGAGCAGTATGACACCGGGGCTAGATTAGCTTTGGTCTACTTGTTCTTTCTGACTGATTCTAATGGTCACTCTGTTCTCCATGTAGTCTGAACGAACTGGGAGAAACTTTTTTCCTGTCCCTATAGGGAAATAAGCAAATTTTTCCTATAGGGAAAAAAAATCTTTGGGCTGGAAATCAGCAACCCAGATGTGGGCAGGACAGTAATCTGTCTCTGCTTTGGCTCTTTCACAGATAATCCCTTAGGTCAGGGGTCCCCAATCCCTGGGCCATGGACCAGGACCAGTCCACAGCCTGGTTAGGAACCAGGCTGCACAGCAGGAGGTGAGTGGGGAGTGGGCGAGCGAAGCTTCATCTGCCGCTCCCCATCACTCGCATTACCACCTGAACCATCCCCCAGCCCCAGTCCATGGAAAAATTGTCTTCCATGAAACTGGTCCCTGGTGCCAAAAAGGTTGGGGACTGCTGACTTAGGCCCATATTTTCCTCCTGCTTGAGAGCAGTGATGGCACCAGCACAGCAGTCTCCAGCCAGAGCCTGAGACTGAAGCAATAAGCTGCAGTGTGGGTGGGTATGAGTAGGAGGAAGGATCAGGGTGGTAGAGATGTGGACAGGAGGGTTGCCTAACTGGAACAGTGGCTACACTTGGAGAAACAGGGCACAGAAAAGTTTCAAGCTTTACATAGGGCAGAAATATTCAGGCCTTGAAATTCTGCAAGTAAGATTGGTATTAAGACGCAATTATAATTTTGTGTACAGAGAAGTGACATTCATGCAACTTCAAGCTGCTTGGAAGTTTCCAGTTTTGTCTTCCTTATATTTTCCTTTTCCTATACTCTTCTTTATCCCTTTTCTCTTTTTGTTCTTCTCTTAAAAAGCTCTCATCAGGTGACATAAGCAAAAGTGCCAGAGTGAGAACTTCTGAAAATTCTCTCCTTCATAAAAAGCAATGAGAAAACTGGCAAAAATGGTCAGAATCAATTTCTTGAACATTAACCAAAGAAGTTCAGCAATTCAGAAACTGTTCAGTTGAGAAAGATAGTTGAGCCAAGGTAAGAACAGTAAGGTTTGTGGCGTTTTAACTTGCCCTCTTCTCATCTGCCCTTCCCAGCTCAGTGGTAGCCTTGAAAACTAACAGCCCATAATCATAGTGAAAACCAGCAGTCTGGCAGCCATTGGAAGGAGCAGAATATAGTTGGAACTCCTTAAAAGTTCTGTTCCCAGAGAACGGGCATTATTTGACTTATCTAATGGTTCTCTAGAGCACTCTACTTGCAAGGTTGTCTTTATTTGACCGTACTCAGAGCTCCTTCAGTGTGAAAAGTCTTTTCTTTGGGGCTTTTGTAGAAAACAGTTACAGAAAATTGTTAGCATTGCAGCTGCCTGAGTCATGGATAGCATCCACGTCTCTACGAATGACTCAATTTCATTCCTTTTTATGGCTGAGTAATATTCCATTGTATATATGTGCCACATCTTCTTTATCCATTCGTCTGTCGATGGACACTTAGGTTGCTTCCATGTCCTGGCTATTGTAAATAGTGCTGCAATGAACATTGGGGTGCATGTGTCTTTTTGAATTATGGTTTCCTCTGGGTATATGCCCAGTAGTGGGATTGCTGGGTCATATGGTAATTCTATTTTTAGTTTTTTAAGGAACCTCCATACTGTTCTCCATAGTGGCTGTATCAAGTTACGTTCCCACCAACAGTGCAAGAGGATTCCCTTTACTCCACACCCTCTCCAGCATTTGTTGTTTGTAGATTTTCTGATGATGCCCGTTATGACTGGACATATGAGGTGATACCTCATTGTAGTTTTGATTTGCATTTCTCTAATAATTAGTGATGTTGAGCATCCTTTCATGTGTTTGTTGGCAATCTGTATGTCTTCTTTGGAGAAATGTCTATTTAGGTCTTTGCCCATTTTTGGAATGGGTTGTTTGTTTTTTTAATATTGAGCTGTATGAGCTGTTTATATATTTTGGAGATTAATCCTTTGTCCGTTGATTTATTTGCAAATATATTCTCCCACTCTGAGGTCAAATATATTTTTAAAAAGAAATAAAACCCATCCAGATTGGAAAGGAAAAAGCAAAACTCTCTCATTTGCAGATAATATGATCTTGTACATATAAAATACTAAGAAGTCCACTAAAAAAAACTATTAAACTTAATAAACAAGTTCAGCAAGCTTGCAGGATACCAAATCAATACATAAAAATTAATTATATGTCTCTATGCTTATAGTAAACAATCTGAAAATGAAATTGAAAAAAAACAACTCCTTTACAATAGCATCAAAAATAAAATACTTAGAAATAAATGTAACTAAAGAAGAAGTGCAGGGCTTCCCTGGTGGCACAGTGGTTGAGAGTCCACCTGTTGATGCAGGGGACACGGGTTCATGCCCCGGTCTGGGAAGGTCCCACATGCCGCGGAGCAGCTAAGCCCGTGAGCCATGGCTGCTGAACCTGCACATCCGGAGCCTGTGCTCCGCAACAGGAGAGACCACAGCAGTGAGAGGCCCGTGTACTACAAAAAAAAAGAAGTGCAAGACCATCGTTAAGTGAAATTAAAGAAGACTTTCAATGGAAAGATTTCACATGTTCATGGATTGGAATACTCCCCAAATTGAGCTACAAATTTAATGCAAACCCTGTTAGAATCCCAGCTGTCTTTTTTGCAGAACTTGGCAAGATATTTAGTACTAAAATTCATATAAAAGTACAAGGGATGGAGAATAGTTGAAACAATTTTTTAAAAGAACAACAAAAAGGGAAGCCTCACATGTTCCCCGTTCTAAAATTTAGTATAAAATGAAATTAATCTACACTGTGTGGTACTGGAATGAGTTTATAGATAAAGGTATAGATATAGGTCAATGGGATAGAATTGAAAGTCCAGAAATAAAGCATATATTTATGGTCAGTTAATTTTTGAGGAGGATACCACGACAATTCAATGCAGAATAGTCTTTTAACAAAGTGTGCTGGAACAACTAGATATCCAGTAGCAAAATAATTGGATTCCTTCTTCATATTATATACAAAAAGTAAGTCAAAATAAGTCATAAACCTAAATATAAATGCTAAAACTATCAGACTCTTAAAAGAAAACATAGGTATATACTTCATGATGTTGGATAAGCTAATATTTTCTTAGATATGGCACCTAAACAATAAGTAACTACAGAATACATAGATAAATTGAAATTCAACATCGAAAATGTTTCTACTTCAAAGGACACTATCAAGAAATTGAAAAGACAACACAGACACTGGATGTGGTAATGACTTTTTAAATATGACACCAAAGGCACAAACTGTGAAAAAATAATTGATAAGCTGAACTTCCTTAAAGTTAAAAATTTCTGGTCTGTGAAAGACAGGGTTAAGAGAATAAGAAGGCAAAACCACAGACTGGGAGAAACTATTTGCAAAAGATAAAATATTTGATAAAGGTCTGTTATTCAAAATATACAAGGAACTCTTACGATTCAATAATAAGAAAACAAGCAATCCAATTAAAAAATGAGACCAAGACCTTAACAGACACCTCACCAAAGAAGATATAAAGATAGCAAATAAGCTTATGAAAAGATGCTCCACATTATAGAGCATCAGGGAAATGCAAATTAAAACAACAGTGAGAGGGCTTTCCTGGTGGCGCAGTGGTTGAGAGTCCGCCTGCCAATGCAGGGGACCTGGGATCGTGCCCCGGTCCGGGAAGATCCCACATGCCACGGAGCGGCTGGGCCCATGAGCCATGGTCGCTGAGTCTGTGCATCCGGAGCCTGTGCTCCGCAAGGGGAGAGGCCACAACAGTGAGAGGCCCGCGTACCGCCAAAAAAAAAAAAAAAAAAGATAACCAACAAGGACCTATATATAACACAGGGAATGCTGCTCAATATTCTGTAATAACCTAAATGGGAAAAGAATTTGAAAAAGAATAGATACATGTGTATGTATAACTGAATCACTTTGCTGTACACCTGAAACTAACACAACATTGTTAATCAAGTATGCTCCAATATAAAATAAAAATTAAAAAAAACACAACTAAACATACTCTTATATAATCCAGCAATTATGCTCCTTGGTATTTACCCAAAGGAGTTGTAAACTTTATGCCCACACAAAAGGCTGCATACAAGTGTTTATATCAGCTTTATCCATGATTGTCATAACCTAGAAGCAACCAAGATGTCCTTCAGTAGGTGAGTGGATAAATAAACTGTGGTACATCAGGCAATAGAATATTATTCAACACTAAAAAGAAATGCACCATCAAGCCATGAAAAGACATGGAGGAACCTTGAATGAGTATTACTAAGTGCAAGAAGTCAAACTGAAAAGAAGTTAATCATACATATTGTATGAGTCCAACTATATGACATTCTGGAAAAGGTAAAACTATGGAGACTGGAAAAAGAGTAGCGGTTGTGGTGGAGTGGGGAGAGGGAGGGATAAGCAGAGCACAGAGGATTCTCAGGACATTCTGCATGATATTATAATGGTTGATGCATGGCATTATACATGCCCCAAACCCATAGAATATACAACACCAGGAGTGAACCCTAATAACCATAACCATAATAACCATAACTATAGGCCTTGGGTGATTATGATATGTCAGTGAGGTTCATTACTTGTAACTCTGGTGGGAGATGTTAATAGTAGGGGGAGTCTATGCATGTGTGAGGGCAGGGAGCATAGGGGGAAAATCTCTACCTTCCTCTCAGTTTGGCTGTGAACTTAAAACTGCTCTTAAAAAAGTCATATATATGACTTAAAAAGGCAACACACAGAATGGGAGAAAATTTGCAAATCATCTATCTGGTAAGAGTCTAGAATTCAGAATATAAAACTGTTACTATTCAAATATTTTTTAAAAACCACAAAACGAATAAAAGGAGAAAGGGGGGCTTCCCTGGTGGTGCAGTGGTTGAGAGTCCGCCTGCTGATGCAGGGGACACGGGTTCATGCTCCGGTCTGGGAGGATCCCACATGCCGCGGAGCGGCTGGGCCCGTGAGCCATGGCTGCTGAGCCTGTGCATCCGGAGCCTGTGCTCCGCAACGGGCGAGGCCGCAGCAGTGAGAGGCCCGTGTACCACAAAAAAAAAAAAAAGGAGAAAGGATTTTTACAGACATTTCTCCAAAGAAGATATACATGGCCAAGAAGCACATGAAAAGATGTCCAGTGTCATTTGGCATCAGGGAAATCTAAATCAAAACTAAAATAAGATAACCCTTAACACCCAACAGCATGGCAGTAATCAAAAATTGAACAAAAGGATGTGGAAAAATTAGAATACTCATACATCACTGGTCGGAATGTAAAATGATGCAGCCACTTTGGAGAACAGTTAGGCAGTTAAGTTAAACATAGGGTTACCATTTGATCCAACGTTTCCATTCCTAGGGATATGCCCAAGAGAATGAAAATATATATCTACAGAAAAACCTGTACACAAACGTTCATAGCAACTTTATTTATAACAGCAAGATAGTAGAAACAACCCAAATATTCATCACTGATGATTTCATAAACAAAATGTGATATGTCTACACAATGGAATATTTTTCAGCCATAAAAATGAACGACATACTGAGTCATGCTACAACAAGGATGAACCTTGAAAGCATTGTGCTAAGGGAAAGAAACCAGACACAAAAGCCCACATGTTATATGAATTGATTTATATGAAATATTTAGAATAGACAAATCTCTAGATACAGAAAATTAATTAGTAGTTGCCAAGGGCTAGAGGGAAAAGTGGGAAGTAACTCCTGTTGGCTTTGGGATTTCTTAGGGGGCTGATGAAAATATTTTGGGATTAGATAGTGACAGTGGGTACACAGTCTTGTTAACATTTGAAAAATATAACTGGTACATTTTAAAATGGTAAATTGTATCATATGTAAATTAGATATTAATAAAAAAAACTTTCTCACCACCTGTCCCCCACTGCCAATGATTATAGTCAAAGTTAACGGTAAAGGATGCCTCACACTGTCACGTTCACACTGACAGGGAAAGAACGTTTTTAACTTCCTCTTCACCCATATCAAGTCTCTAGTTAGCCTATGAGCAGTGATCCTATTTTACCCTCTCCCAATCCTCCACACATCAACATTGTATACAACTAAAACCATGTTATTAACACTGCAGATAAGCTAGAAAGAAAATAAATTTTAAAAGGGCAATAAAATATGTGAGAAGAAATTATCAGAACCTTCCTTAAAACTAGTCTGATGATATTACTCCTGCTTTGCAAACACCCAAAGGCTCCCTATTACCTTCAGAAAAGAGTCTACGTTCCTTATTCTGACCTGCAAGGCCTTTGCAGTTCTAGCCCAACTTTCTAGAATCAGACAAGCACTTTCTAAACTCTAGTCACATTGAATCTCTCACTGTTTTCTGAACATAATTTAAGAGTTTTCAGGATTCAGAACCTTTAAACATAGTTTTACTTCAAACCGGAAAGTAGGATGTCTTTGGTTGATTTGCCCTAGAGTGGTTTTATAGCTTTCTTTTCTTAAAACACAAATTAATGGCTCAGTGGTTACTATTCATAACTCAACCGGTGAACTGTAGGTCTATTTCCTTTGATAAACATGATCTGTCAGACATAATACCATCATTCTAAATACTGTGTTAAGAAAAATTATCCAAAATTTAGGAATAAGACAAAGTAGAACTTCTTTCAATGTTATACTGGAGCATTGTTCATCTAGGGGAATGGAGCTTTGTTTATGTGACTATTAACTGCTGATTAAGGCCCAGACTCTGTGTTTCATGTTAACTATAGATTTTTATTTGGTAGAGATACAAATGAATTCTTCCTCGTAGAAGAGTTAACCACAAATGTTATGGTTTTACTGACTATAGAATATTACGTTGTTTTGTAGCTGACTCAGCAATCTTATTCTGGTTTTCTTTCCTCATTTCCTATAAATACTCACGTCCTCAAATACTCTTTGAACCAGTGTTATCATCTTCCTGGTTTCCTTATTAGTGAGTTAAGTACACGCACTTATTCTACACTTGTAGAATGTTATTACCTTTTATGTTTCACAGTTTTACATTAAGTTTTACATTAAGTTACTAATCTAAGTTGTCCGGTTTTCAGAAATCTTTCCAAGACTTGTGTCATAATCAAATTTTTTAAAATAAATTTATTAATTTTATTTATTTATTTTTGGAGGCATTGGGTCTTCGTGGCTCTGTGCAGGCTTTCTCTAGTTGCAGTGAGCCAGGGCTACTCTTCGTTGCGGTGCGTGGGCTTCTCATTGCGGTGGCTTCTCTTATTGCAGAGCATGGGCTCTAGGCCCAAGCACGGGCTTCAGTAGTTGTGGCTCGTGGGCTCTAGAGCGCAGGCTCAGTAGTTGTGGCTCACGGGCTTAGTTGCTCCGCAGCATGTGGGATCTTCCTGGACCAGAGCTCGAACCTGTGTCCCCTGCATTGGCAGACGGATTCTTAACCACTGTGCCACCAGGGAAGCCAATAATCAATTTTTTTTTAACTCCAAAAGATTTTTTTAAAGAAAAAGTCCATATTTAAAGGAAAAACATGAACCTTTTACATTTCAAATCAACCTACTTTCTCGTAGCCCAATGCATTAAGTATGGGTGATGAGCAGAGAGCCTCGCAGGCATATACCCCTTCTGCATCTGTTTCTTCAGAGTAATATAAATCCTATGTCCTATTTTCACCCACAGGCAGGTCCTTGAAGAGATATTATTTATGAAGTGGAGAAATAAAGGACTCAAAATGATGTAATAGCAAATCTGATTAATGGAATCCATGTGAAATTCTTGACATTCATTTGCCTTAATTGAATGCCTAATCGTGACTCCCAGATGTTAGACTTTTTTTTTTTAATGTGGGCATGTAATATATAAACTTTTTTCTTTCTTTTTCTTTTAGAGATTTAAATTATTATTCATTTTGGGATTCCCATTAGATTGTGCTGTATCCTCAAACCACTTTTTACCCAACAAATGTTAACAGAAATGCTTTTGTTTGAAGTGTATTCACTAATATTTAAAAATGCTAAAATAATAGAAGAATAAAAATGCAGCTTGAATTTTGGTATATCCATTTATAATTATTACCCACAAAAGTTTAAAAAAATTAATATGTAGCAAAAAAGAAAAAAAATGCTTAAAAATGGTATATGCAAACTGATGATAGATGACAGACAAGATGTACGTGGGTTTTAAGAAAAATTATAGGGCAGGATAGACTTACATTCTTGATATTCTTGTCCTTGGCTTATTACCTTTGGTGTAGTAACTATAGACTTATTCCTGACAACACATTTATTGTTTAAATTCTTCTGTTTTATGAATTACCTGGGTTTTCAACATTTTGCTTTATATCACACTTCTCTAAACACTAATAATATCATACTTTTTAAGTTTTCCTTTGAGTTTTTTAGGTTTGCTTGGTTTTTTTTGTATTTAAGCATAAAAATCTGAATTGAATAAATACACTTCAGATGGAAAGTTAAAATTCTTTATGGAAAGTAATTGCTATTTTCATGCCAAAATGTTAATAATAAGACAAAGAATAATTCTATCTTAAGTGAATTTGCATGGTTTTGATAAGTTTCAGGGAAATGAATCTTTGGTTCCTGCTTTAATTCAGACAAGAAGCAAAGGATTTTATGTATAAAAGATTTTTCAATATGCTTCATTGCTACAAAGTTTCTTTTATTTCCCTAATGGATTACTTCCCTATTATGAAGAAATGACTCTCTAAAGGACAGTCATTTATTACACCTGAGCCTTCCTGGTCCCACTTGTACCACATGCTGCTTAATCATTTGCCATGATTTAGGAAGGTTGCCATGACCACTCAATTAAACAATGGCTTTGGATGCAGCCTATAGCATGAGGCACATCCTTAGCACACGTTGAGAACTGTCTTGTTAATTTGACAGAATCCAGCAACAACCACAGTGTTACGAATATCCCGCAGACAACAGACAACCTATCCTGGAGGACTAAAGTAGTCACTAGTTTTCTTTGATACAGCTAGGCAGATGTGGTGTTGCCATAGAGTAGAAATGGAGCCATGGAGAGAAGGAAGTAGACTACGATCTAGGAAACTGGATTTCTAATTCTGGCTCTAATACTCTTTATTTAGCTTTTGACCCTTGGGTAATGGTATTCTGAGCTTCGGTTTCCTCCTCAATATAGAATGTGAGCTATAGTTGATAATTTCTTTGACATTTCCCTAATCAATGGCACACTTCTATGTAAGTTATGTTAAAGGTAGAAAATATTTTGCAAAATATTACCAGGGTATTTATGAAAAGTCTCACTGGCTTATTTCCATGCTGCATCCTGAAACAATGTGATTAAAAATCAAACATTATAAGACGGGATAACTAATTTAAAACTGTAATTGTCAAAAAATTTTATTTACTTCTGGGCCAGTGATATAGAATTGCCAGACAATATACTTTAACAGTAGTTTTATGGCAGAGCTTCCCGTGGGGAAAACAGACACATGTCCTTATGTCTAGATAATGAAATCTGAAGGATAAAGGAAATATGAATGAGTTATGAAGATAAATTTTACTGAATTCACAATTATGCCTTGGACCAGTCCTGCATTATTAAGGTTTGAAATAATCTCCATCTGGTAAATTTTTTAGACTGTGGAAAATAGGTAGAATGTATTCAATAAACGGTGTAGGTATGGTCCTCGAAATAAATGAATTCACTTGGTACATAATTAAAACAGATTTAAAACTAACACTTTAACTTTTAGCTTCTTTTTTTTTTACTCTATGATTTCAATAATAATCTATTTGTGAAATTCAACATGTAATTTTATTTTTTACCTTCATAGGTCTGCTTAAAGTAAATGAGTATTAATTGACATGGGCTATAATGTCTAGGGCAATATGACTGTGTGGTTCTCTTTGCATGATACCTAGTATTAGTAGAGTAGAAATGTGAAACACTTTGCAGTGCTTCCTAGTACAGTGCAAAGGTCATAAATTTGGAGCTGGCATATCTAGTTTCTTTTCAAATCATTTCTGACTGATAACGGACAAGCCAGTTAAAGTTTCTGAGACATTTTCCCCATTTATAGAAATAGGCATAATAATATTATGCAGGATCTTTCCAATGTGTAAACAATAACATGAAACAATGACATTTATTTCCAGGGTAGTATCTGTGCACACTCACTCAGGTAAATTATTTTTCCCATCTTGCTAGACGTTAAGAGCAAGAGACGCACTTGGCGGTTTGATCAGGAATAGGAAAGGAGATGGAGGAGGAGTGGAAGGACAAGGACAGCATTTTACAGGTTTTCAAAATACGACATGTGCAGTTCATCTCTTTAAAAAAAAGCACTAGTAACGCCTATCCCACATCACCTGTGAGCATTAATTGAGAAAAATGTCTTAAATGCTTTGAGGTTTTCTCTTTATAATTTCTAAAATAGAAATAGCTTGTTTTACTTGATATAAAGGATATCTACCATTATAATTTTTTTTTTTTTTTTTGCTGTACGCGGGCCTCTCACTGCTGTGGCCTCTCCTGTTGCAGAGCATAGGTTCCGGACGCACAGGCTCAGCAGCCATGGCTCACGGGCCCAGCTGCTCTGCGGCATGTGGGATCTTCCCGGACCGGGGCACAAACCCGTGTCCCCTGCATCGGCAGGTGGACTCTCAACCACTGCGCCACCAGGGAAGCCCTGCCATTATAATTTTGATGCATATCTTTAAAGACTTTCTGTACCTAAATAAAGAGAAAAAATTCCCCAAAGAATGGGGTTCTATACGTACAATATTTTGAAATCTGATTTTTTCCTAATAATATCAATTGAAGAACTCCTATGTCAAATACAGATTTACCACATATTTTGAATGGTTGAATAGCATTCCATTTTATGGATCTATTACAATTTATTTAAGCAATTCCAAATTGTTTGACATTATCTTGCTTATAGGAGTGAAAAATTGGGAGCTATGATCAACTTTGCTGTACGTAAATACTTGTGCACTTGTCTGAGTGCTTCCTCAAGATAAATTAGTCAACAGTTATGCCCTGTATTCAGACTTGACATATGGTGCTGAAAGCCAGTGTATTACTTACCTTTATTGCATTTAAAAACTCACCCCCCCAAACTTAGTGGCTTGAATAACAAGAATCCTTTATTATTACCTATGGTTTCCATTGGTGAGAAATTCAGACACACTAGGGTTGGCTTGGCTGTGCTTTGCGATATCTGGATCTCAGCTGGAAGACTAGAAGTCTAGGAGCTACGGTCATATGAAGACTTGGTCATTCACTCATATTTCTATGTGTCTGGTGGTTGATGTTAAGCACTGGCTGAGTGCCTACCTTCTTCACGTGGTGGTGGCTGGGTTTCAGGAGAAAACATCTAGAGAAAGAGAGAGAGAACACTAGGTAAAACCATATTGTATTTTATGCCTTGGAAGTCACACAGTATCACTTCACCACATTCTGTTAGTTGAAGCAGTTACAAAGGTCACTGAGGTTGGGACTTCCCTGGTGGTGCAATGGTTAAGAATCCACCTGCCAACGCAGGGGATGTGGGGTTGATCCCTGGTCCGGAAAGATCCCACATGCTGTGGAGCAACTAAGCCTGTGCGCCACAACTACTGAGCCTGCGCTCTAGAGCCCGCAAGCCACAGCTACTGAGCCTGCGTGCTGCAACTACTGAAGCCTGTGTGCCTAGAGCTGGTGCTCTGCAGCAAGAGAAGCCACCACAGTGAGAAGCCCGTGCACCACAATGAAAAGTAGCCCCTGCTCGCCACAACTAGAGAAAGCCCGCGCACAGCAACGAAGACCCAATGCAGCCAAAAATAAATTAATTAATTTTAAAATAAAGAAAAGGTCACTGAGGTTCAAGGGGAGGGGACATAGACCCCGCTGCTCAATGGAGGAGAGTTGATGTTGCACTTATAAGAAAAATGCGACATGGATTATATATTGCTACTGCTCTCTTTGGAAAACAGTATCTGCCCTAGCCAGTATTAGGACCTTTGATATATATTTTGAGTGATATCTTTGCCTATCCAATAATATGAAAAATAGTATTTCACTATGTTTTTAGTTTGTTTTTATGATTAAATATCCCAAACATTGTTTTACAAGTTATTTACCATTCATATTTTTCATGATTTTTTTGTTGTTGCTGTTTGACATAACCTTTATGTTTCTATGGATGTATTTAGTTGTTTAATAGTGACTTATAAAACATCTTCATGAATTGGGAGATTCGGATTGACATGTATACACTGATGTGTATAAAATGGATGACTAATAAGAAAAAAAATCTTCATATACTATATTGAGAAAATAATTCTTTGTCAGTTTCATTGAAAACATTTTTTCTAGTGTGTCTTTTATTTATTGCTTTATTGCATTATTCATTCTTTGTAAACTTTTAAATATGTTTCTATCTTATATGCTATGCTTAGGTATACCTTCCTTACCCCAGAATTACAAAAACAACTTTTTTACTTGTATTTGTTTGTAAGTTACAACAAAATTAATTCCATATAGATTAATGACAGGATCTAACATTTTTCCAGGTTTTTAGCTATTCAGTTTTGTTTGTTGAAATCATCAAAATAGCAACACATTTTTAAAAATAGTAATATCCAAAGAAAAATAGAGAAGAAATCCAATGCTGATTATGTTCTGTTGAATAATCTGTGTCTGTTCTACATATGGAAATGTTACATTTGTCATGTATTAACTCCCATATATGCTTGAGTCTCTGGACATTTTATTATTGATCTCTATTGTAATTTAATATCACGTTGCTTTAATCATTACAGTTTAAAAAATACATTTTAAAATCTGGAAAGCTCCCTTTCTCTAATGTAATCCACGAAGAGCTGTTAAAATACTAGGTCTCTAACTCTGCTTCCTCCCTGGTGATATTATTCAGGCTCATGGCTTTAAGCACTTTCTATGATGACAGCTTCCCTTTTCATATCTCCAGTCCAGGCCTCTTCTGTGAATGCCAAAGCCAGTTACTCCCTAGGAAGCTGAACAGGCCCCTTTGTTTCAACAAGTCAGAACTAAACCCTTAAATTTTCTTCTTCTCTGTAGATCTTCCAGGTCTTCTCCATCCCAATAAATAGAATTATACCAGCTACTCAGGTAATGTGAAAGGCAGATTTAGGGTTGTGGTAGCCAATCGTCAGTCATTATATCAGCGTAGAAATGGTTGCATTCTTCTAACATATCCATTAAAATAGGAAATGTGACTTTAGGGGGGCAAGTTAAATCTACACTGAATCTGGAGTGTCAAAATCTGTGCCTCATTTAGCAGGTGAACATGGGGTGCTAAAAAGGTGAGTCAAGGACCCTTGGTCCTGCAGAGTATGTTAGGAGTTTATTTTTGTGTTAATAGAAGGGCCCCGTGGTGTCTTCAGCCTCTCAGGCCATTGTGGTTTCTTGCTAGTTTCTGAGGACTAAACAGTGTTAATAAGTTTGCCCATAAGCAAGGAATGTACTAATACACTTCTGCATTTCTCATAAAGAATATTTTTTAAATAATTGTATCTTCTTATATGCTTTAAATAATTAAAGTAAATATGTAGTTTGAAAAAGTGAAGGTCAAAATAATCCTGAAGAGGGCTTCCCTGGTGGCGCGGTGGTTGAGAGTCCGCCTGCCGATGCAGGGCACATGGGTTCGTGCCCCGATCCGGGAAGATCCCACATGCCGCGGAGCGGCTGGGCCCATGAGCCATGGCCACTGAGCCTGCGCGTCTGGAGCCTGTGCTCCGCAACGGGAGAGGCCACAACACTGAGAGGCCCGCGTACCGCAAAAAAAATAAAAAATAAAAATAATAATCCTGAAGAACATACCAAGTGAAGAATTATAGACTTCAATAGGAAGTAAAGGTTAACATTGAAAATCATACGTTAAAACAAGAGTAAGTTCCATTTTCACTATCGTTAGATGAATAATTTAAAATATAGCAACTCTAATAAGAATATAAAATCAGTGGAACAATATAAGATGATTTTGAGGAAAATTTTAAAAACACACATGAAACAAATGATGAATGAATTGTACACATTATTATTTGGTGATAGATAATAATTTTGTATCTGGTGACCATCCTTTTATTATTTAGTAAAAATAGTCATATACAGCAACAAGTTTTATAAATAGTAATATCTACAGAAAACAAGAAGGAGTCTTGTGCTGTTTATCCTCCATTTGTCCTTTAGGTGTATTCTCTGCTCTTTTCCATGGTGATCTAGCCTCCAGTAGGCCGACTTCTACCAACTGCATCATCTTAACTCCCTCACCTTTTTAATTTCTCTTGGGTTCATCCAATGGGAGGGACCAGGTAGGTATCAGAGAGCAGAAGAGAAGGAGAAGGGAGGAGGGGAAGGAAATAGAAAGCCAAAGAGAGAGCCATAGGGAAAGAGCTAGAATGTGTTTTGGTTGCGAATATGTTCCTTTACTTGTAGTTGGTCCATTTCCCATGACTTAGCTCTCATCAGACTCAGTATCACCACCATGCTTTGGCCCCTTCAGGCTTTGAGGTGGTAATGGCTTTCCAAGGTTGCTGCCCTTGGAGTACTTTACCATTCTTTGTTGGTCCTTAACCCTGCCACACTTCTGAAAATACTCTCTTCATTAAAACCTCTCTAATCATCTCTTTGAGAGAGCCTTCTGTTTCCTCCCTGGACCTTGATTGATGAAAGTTCCGACTTTGGTTCTTCAGCCGTATTCACAAAAGGAAAAAGTGTAGCTTGTGAACCCTACAGTGATCATCCTTACAAAGCTATTATGATCACTTACTACTCTTATATCACTTCAGTCCAACTTAAACTTCTTTTGGGTGGCTTTGCATAAACCAAGTACCAAGCAATAGCAGGATGATAAAAAGAAAGGTAAGACAGAATGCCTGTCCCTCAAGAAGCTTGGCTTATTCAGCAGACAATTTATAAACACTTGAAAAATTTTAACAAGATTATGTTATGACAGGATGTGAAAAAGAGACATTAATAGAAAGTAAATATAATTGAAAGCAGAGAAGAAAATGATGATTTGGACTATCAGGAAAGGCTTCACTGAGAAGGTGGGACTTAAACCAGACCTTGGAAGATGTAAATATGTTCCTGTATGACTCCACCAGTAAGTGTTTCCTGTCTGTTGCATCACACAAACAGTATTTTTTTTTTTCATTTGGATTCCTCTTTCAGTATCCTAGAGTCATTATGTACAACCCAAGGTAGTATCTACACATGACTACTAGATTGGTTTCTTGCCTGACCTACCCTGTGTCAGAATATGCATTGAGTGACATAATGATTCTTTGCTCATCTGTTTGATGCACATCATAGCAACACTGTGTCAGGCACTCAGGAAGGTTTACGTGAGGAGAGAATTTCTAGACGATTACATAGGAAGGATTTGCTAAAAGTGACCCCAAAAGACTCCTTAGGGCAAGAAATGGCCCAGCTCTAGAGTCATCAGATCTGTTTTTAATTCCCAGCTCCTCCATCTGCTAGTCATATGATCTTAAACAAATAAATTTATGTTGTCCCAGTGCCCTTTTCTGTAGAACTGTGGCTTTCATATCTTCTCAAGGGGTTCATGTTGAGTTCTAAATAAAATAATATTTAAAGGGTTTATTGCTCACCTCATCTTAAGTAATTTCTTATAAATGACATCTATTTGTATTCTACGACCTTCCTCTTCCTATTGTTCTTGCTATTCCTATTTATTAGATTATTATTATTTTACAGTGAGTAGTACACACATACCTTGCGAGAAATCTTAAGGTATAATAGCAAAATTACATCCACATTAGAATGTGGTAAAGAGCAAGATTGATGACACTCTCAAAATTGAATTCCTGATGTGGAGATCAAAAAATGTAAGGAAGGAGGTGAGATATACATGAAACAAATAAAGATTTAACCATAGAATCATGTGTTCCTTAGGAGAAAACATGAAATGTTAGAAAAGGAACATCTAAAGATGTAACTTAAAAACTTACTTTAGAGGAAAAAGAAAAATGACCTGACTGTGCTGGTCAAAAGGGGTCACCACATTCTAGGCAAAATCACTGAAAACAGATTCACACCTGGACTAAGTGTAACACAAATTTTAGTCATAAAAATAAAAAGAAAGCCCAGAAATTTAAAAAACAAGAGACCTACAATGTACTAAAAATGAAGCAGTCCTCAGATTTCTCCTCTACAGTGTATGTCAGAAGAAAATGAGAAAATGAAACATCTACAGATTTGAGGAGGAAATTGTAATCCCAAATATTAATAAACAGCCAAATTGTCTTTCATGTATGAGGACAACAGAACTACATTCACAGATGTGTAAACCTTAATCAAAGTTTTACAGAATGTATTGCCCACATACCTGTAAAAAAAATAATCCTAGAAATGGTATTCCAACCAAGCTAGAGATTGCTGAAAGTTAATAGCTCAAGAATGAAAAGCATAGGATATAAAATCACTTACAAATCTTTCTACCCAAGTTTCACCACAAACTTCAGTTTCTATGGTCTGCTTTTCTTTACTTAAAATTTGTCCTGAGAGATCTTTAATTCTGATTTTTCACTCATTTCTTTTCACAGATATTTTTCATTCTTTTGTACGGCTTTTTTTTTTAATATATAGCTACATAGTATTCCATTTTATGGATACACCATAACTTATTAAACCAGTCTGCCGTTGATGGACATTGAGATTATTTTCAATATTTTTCTATTTCAAAGAATGACGGAACTCTATTTGTAGGATAAATTTCCAGATTTGGTATTACTGGGTCCAAAAGTATATGCATTTGTGATTTTGATATTCACTGTCAAATTGTACCACATAGTATTTGTACAATTTTTTACTTCTATCTTTAATGTATGGGAGTACTCATTTCCCCAAAGTATCATTAATGCAGTGTATTATCATATTTAGATTTTTATCAGTTTTCTAGGTAAAAAATGATACCTCAGTGTAGTTTGAATTTATCTTATTATAAGTGAATTGGAGTACTTTTTCATGTGTGTTAAGAACCATTTTTTCCCTTTACATGGACTGAGTGTTCATACCCTTTGTCTATTTTTTTTTTTTTTTTTTTTTTTTTTTTTTTTTTTTTTTTTGCGGTACGCGGGCCTCTCAGTGTTGTGGCCTCTCCCGTTGTGGAGCACAGGTTCCGGACGCGCAGGCTCAGTGGCCATGGCTCACGGGCCCAGCCGCTCCACGGCATGTGGGATCTTGCCGGACCGGGGCGCGAACCCGTGTCCCCTGCATCGGCAGGCGGACTCTCAACCACTGCGCCACCAGGGAAGCCCCCCTTTGTCTATTTTTAATTTCTAGCAGCTCTGTATATATTAGGGAGATTAGCTTTTTGTCTGTGATACGAGTTGCAAATGTTTTCTGGTTTGCCATTTTTCTTTTGACTTTTCCTAAGTTTTAGATATTTAGGTTTTAACATGCATGTGTTTTAATATATATGCAATATACATACTTTATAGCTCGATTATGAGTCATAGTTTGTCTTTCCTTCCCTAAGATTATAAAGGAATTTTCCCATTTTTATTCTATGACTTTTTTTTACATTTATATCTTTCATTTAACCGAAATTTATCTTGGTGTACATGGTGAGGTATGAATCCCATATATTTCTTTTGGTTTATTCAACATTATTTATTAAATAGTTCTTCTTTTACCTACTGATTGCATTGCCATTTGTATCAATTATTAAATCCCAATGTGTATTTTGGTCCAGCTAGTGTTCTCTAAGGAATGAGATTCTGGGTAGTTCTTATTTTTTCTTTTAATTTTTTTTATGTTTAAAATTTACTACAACAAACATATGACTTTTATAATTAGGAAAAAATTAATTTTAAGTTTTCTTCTCAAAGCTAGCATATAAAAGTATGTGCATTTTATAGAATCTTAATTTTGTTTTTAAAAATAAAGAAACAGCACAAATAAAATACTCTAAAATATTAACAGTGATTCTCTCCCCATAGTTTCACTATGGCTTACTTTTTCCTTCTATTTTTTCTGTTGCTTTTACAATTTTATGCACTAGCGTATGAAAAATCTCTAAGTTAAAAAATTAAGTTTTTGTGGTAAATGAAATATGTCTTGTGTCACAGAGGAATTTGAGGTTATCTTATGTATTTAATGGATTATGTGGAAATTAAATGTTACTTTCTGTCACTGACTTTCATTAACATTACTTAGATTTTCAGATCACATTAATTCAACTCCAAATTCCTCTCACATTCATCAAAAAAGCATGTTGACTGCCAAATCCATTCAATCAAATATCTATAAACTTTTTTTATAAAGTACTAGAAGAAACATTAAAATATATTCCTAAACTTCTGCTTGTAATAATTTCTGAACTAAAATTTTAGTTACAGAAGTAGAAACACTAATAGTGCCACTGTACTGATAGCATTGTCATAATCTGTGACTTATATTTGCTTATTATGAGATAACGAACCTCAAAACATCTTCACTTTGACATAGCAGTTTTGTAAATTAGACACTTCAGAATAATTATTTTTCTTTTTATGGAAAAACAAAATTCTCTGACATAATTTTTCGGTGAGTCATATCTTTAAATTTTAGGTTTATATAAAAGGAATACAAATAATTGAGCTTTTATCAATCCTTTTAATCTTTTACATTTGTATCCCCTTGCATAATGGTCTCGAGGGACTTTTTAATTAATAAATAAGCAGTGAAGTTTCAAAACACCAGGCAAATACACAATTTATTACTGAACTTGGAAGAGTTCATTCTTTCTTTTAAACCAAATGACAAAGCAGAACAAGTCCTTAAGTCATGAATTTTAAGTTTTCAAAATTTCATTTATATTCCCTCCCTTTCATTTAATATTTCTTCTCAGAAACAGCACCTACTTAAAAAACAAAGTCAGCTTTAGATTCGTAAATTCTGTATTTATAGAACTCAAATTAATGCGGGATTTCTGTAACCTAAGATGACACAGTTATGAAGAATAGCACTCCTACGATTTTTACCTTGTGTCTGACCACAGAAAGAGATGTAAAGTACAGTTATAGTCAGCATTCTCCAACCCAAATGTGCTTGTTAAGTTTGTTTATCCAGTCAAACCACATGCCACACAGCTGCAAACTATTTAGAGAAGGTTTACTAGACACTCCTCTGTCTAGGAATGTTTTCTTTCTTTTCGATTTTCTGCCTCATATCACACTGGGGACTACTTAATGTGACTACATTAAGTGTTTTCTGAACCACTGCTACTTCTAAATACTTCTGATGTCTTTGGGGGCATACTTCCCTCAAAAGCCAGATTTCCTTGGAAGGGATTCTGGTTCAATTAATTAATTTAGCATATTGAGTATATAGGTTGATACAAACAACCACAATTATTGTTTTGTCTAACAATGGCCTAGGTGCTGGGGCTGAAGCAGGGAATAGGGCACACAGATGGCTATTTTTATGGAGAGTACATCTTGGTGGGGGAGACCTAAAATCAATAAACAACCAAATAATGAAAAGAGAACATTCCAGTAAGAGCTGATATGCACATAAAGAATAACTGGGTGACAAGTTTCCTGAAAGGCCTTTTGCAGGTCTATTTTCTAAAGAATCTAGAAGAGCATAATTCACATCAAGAGGCAGCAAATCTCTATCATGTTCCCTTTCCCTCATTGAGACTTTAGAGGGAGAAATAAAGATGGGGAATCCAAAACCAAATCCAAACCAAACCCCCCCAAAAATATATATATATATGGTTTGCGGGGACAGAGCAAAGAAAAGGTATAGGCAGAACTGCTGGCCCAGCAAGCATGAACACCAAGACCAAGTGGCAGGGGGAACATGTGCCCACAGTAAATGTGGGCATCTTGAGCTGCCGTCAGTGTTACAGAGGCTCTAGGCCTGTAGAACTGGAAGCGACCTTTGGTCATTTATTCCAACCTTCCTGTCTTACAGATGGCATGGCTGGCACCTGAAGAGTGATGAGGCTCACCCATGTCATGGTTAGAAATTTAGAACCAGAACTAGAAGTTAGCCTTCCTGGTAAATTTAGTTTATATCACTAGCAGTATTTGCTTTCATCTGGATTATTTGTGATGTGGGTACTAAAAAACATGGTTCCTGAGCTAGAATCAAGAAGTGATAGTGTGAGATTTAGGTAGTCACAAAAGTAGGTATTCAATAAGTTTATTATATGGTAAATAATATATCTGTACATCAGAATATCCTGCAAATTATTAGTGAAACTGGCTCGTGGATCCTCTTCTGTTGGGGTTATGGAGAAACACAAGCCCTCTTCCTTTTACCCCAAATGATGAACCAAAAGCAGCTTGAAAATTGAAAAGATAAAGGAACCTGTGTTCAAGAGAAGTACTTAAAAAGGCCCAAACTAGGGACCAAAAATAAATAAATTAATTAAAGAGTTAGGATGATTAGCTCTTTAGTTATTTGGAAGGAATTCTAGTGAAGATTAAAAAACACTGTGATCTGGTCTGTGGTTAAATCCCATGACATATAATTTTAGCAATCATCTGGGAGACAGCCAATGGTGGGGTGTAATTATGGAAATGCTGACATAGCAGAACACAGTGGAAACCAAATTAATTTTCAACATGCGTACTCAAGACCTAATAAGAAACTTCCATGGGGGGGTGAGAAAATAATTGAGAAATAAAAAAAGTGAGAATATGTGAGTAAATATAGAAAATGAACTGAATTCTCCCTCCCATCTCCATGATCTTTCCACTAGCCCTTTGTGCCCTAATCTGAGAGAATAGCAGCGTCTTGGAAATCTTCCCAACAAATCCTCTGAGTGAAGGTAAGAAGCTGGATTAATGTTTCAAGGCACTTTTTAATGCAACCTGCTTCTACTGACATGAGGAGAAAGTTAATTAAAAAGAAGAATACCTAAACTGTATCTTTGAAGTTGTTATTTTAAAAAAAGCATTAAATAACAACTATAACAATAACTATGAATTTACCATGGACTCAATTAGGGGCCCAGGAAAACTATAAAATCTCACATGAAGGTAGAGCTTAGAGGTGGCAGCTGCTTTGAGACCCTTTTAGAAACGGAAGGGGAACAGGAGAAACAGTAGCTCATTTAACATATGGAATTCAGAACTTCACATCACATCTTCTCAAACCAGCCTGCCGTTGGAAGGTACTATTTCTCTTGGCTACAGAGTCTGCTTTTGTTAAAAGCCTATAACTCTTTCATTGTCTGGAGTAAGTGATAGTAAACACTTTGTCAGATAGGAGGTACCGTGGGTGGGCTCAGTAAAAAGCAGAAGCAAGAGGTATACTTTTTGTTAGATTTCAGTTCAGTTCCATGTAACAGAAGTTTCAGACAAGAGAAGAGAAAACATAGCTATATCTGAGCAATGGTGAATGGGATTCCCTATTAAGGATGGCTTGATCATGGTATTCTTTATCTTCTGTTAGTTATCTAATGCTGCATAACAAAGTGCCCCCAAATTTAGCATCTTAAAACAGCAATAAGCATGTATTGCCTCACACAGTTTCTGTGGGTCAGCAATTCAAGAATGGCTTATATGAGGTGGTTCTGGCCCCAGGTGCCTTATGAGGTGATGGTCAAGGTGTTGGGGCATTCACTGGGCTGTGGGAAGAGGACTCAGTTGTTATTCAGCACAGGGGACTCTCCACAGGGCTGCTTTTCATGGCATGGCAGTTGACTTCCCTCAGAATGACTAATCAAAGGTTAAGGTGAAGCCTTAATGACTTTTGCCCTAGCCTTGCAAGTTACACTCCTTCATTTCCACAATAGCCTATTGGTTATATGAGCTTATTGGTTACATGTCGGCCCTACTCAGTGTGTTGGGGGGATTATACAAGGGCATGAATACCAGGCGTTGAGGCCCATGGGGCCATCTTGGAGACCACCTACCACAGTCATTTACACACCAACATCAAAAATTTTTGCCTTTTCTACCACATACCACTTACACTATTATTTATTTAATATTTTTCTTTATGTGAACTTTTTAAACAAACCCATCTCAGGCAACAATATCCATGAAATCATAGATTTGATGTGGTCTTTATTTTCATGTACCAATCTCCAAATAAAAATATAACCATTAAAACAAAATATGATTTTTCTTGTATCTCCTAATAGCAACTCAGGCATCACCAGTGTTATTATATGTACTACCCTTTGGAAAAAAACACTGGCCACAAACTTGAGTGGGTCTTGCCTGAAGGAGATTCTTACAAGTCTAGTGTAAGTCAGGAGGCATTTGTTTCATTAGACCCCTTCACTTACACTAAATTCCCTAGAAGTCGAAGATAACAGTGCTCAGGGGTAGACTTCAACACTACCACATAGTCCATTTGCTGCAGTGGTTAGAACTGTCACTTGCCAGCTATTTTTTGTAATTACTTAAATCAGGAACAGTTTAAAGAATTGAACAGTAAGGGTAAAGCAGATTGTTCTCAGGACATAAAACTAAACTCACCTTATTATGTATTGTTACACTGCTGTCCACTCTCATTACCAAAGGCCATAAAGCAATTTTAAGTGTTCCCTGGAATGTCACCAGCAATAAACGTTTTTGCTTTACTGTTCTGTTGAGTTGAATGTTAACAGTTATATTTTAGAACTCTTACAGCTGGGAAATCTAAAAATGCCTTCTGGTCTTTAAGAATTCATTAAAATATCTGCTTTGGGTAACCTTGGTATTACCTTAAGTATGGTTGGGGAAATAATGTCATAATCACTGAATTTTATTAGCTACCAACACTTTTTATCATAAAATACAGTGTTATGAAACCTAGAGCCTGTTCTGTCCCATGCTGGTGACTTTACCTCTTCTCTTGATGGTATGTCCATGAACCCTGACTAAGCTTTCCTGAGAGTACTATATTTATTGCTGTCCTTCATGGCCAAAGGTGACAATACAGATGATGTTATAGTATGGCTGATGGGAAGAATCTCTATCCTGAGTACACAGAGCATCTCCCATACTTCAGCCTGAAAAGCCTACGACCATTTGCAGGGTTGAGATTCTGTGATTTTATCATATACCTGTCAGGTTTACATTTTTACTCCATTTGAGAAGAAAATAATCCCTTTTACTTTAGTTCTAAATTCACGTCTGAATTAATAGGTAATTAGGTTTTCTTCACCATTCTGTTTCATAAAATGAGGGAATTGTGGGGAGCCTGAAAGCAGTACGTGCCTCCACCATGCCGATGCCATTATTTCCAGAGTATTTCCTCTTCCTTCATCAGTTTCCTCTTATTAGAAAATATAACTTCTAAAATTTGCAACTTAAAACTATATTTGTGGGACTCCCCTGGTGGTCCGGTGGTTAAGACTCCGCGCTTCCACTGCAGGAGGTGCGGGTTCAATCCCTGGTCCAGGGAACTAAGATCCTGCATGCTGCATGGCGTGGCCAAAAAACAAACAAACAAAAACCTGTATTTGCCCAGCCTCTGCTTCATTAAAACAAGGGAGAGAAAGATCAGCCTAGAGTATGCTTAACAGTTAATACCCGCTCTCTCTTCCCCCCCCCCCCCCCCCCCCCCCCCCCCCGTACGCGGGCCTCTCACTGCTGTGGCCTCTCCCGTTGCGGAGCACAGGCTCCAGACGCGCAGGCTCAGCGGCCATGACTCACGGGCCCAGCTACTCTGCGGCATGTGGGATCTTCCCGGACCGGGGCACGAACCCGTGTCCCCTTCATGGGCAGGCGGACTCTCAACCACTGCGCTACCAGGGGAGCCCTCGGTCTCTTTTATACTATGTGTGACTTGGACATTTTTTAAAGGTGATTGATGCAATTATTTTTCTCTTCCTTTACAATCAAGTAGGAAGTGTGGTGCATCTTCATAATAAAAAACTCACTGAGCTAAATTCAATTAAAAGAGATGTACTGTAAGGCTATAAAGGACCACTGTATATGTATCTAAGGAAAAGAGTCCAAGTAGATCTGGAGCTAAAAGTGGATCTGAAGGTCATGCTCAGGGGTGATTCTTTCTGTCCGTCTCAAGCACCTTGTGTTTTCTGTCATCCTTGTTTTTCTCTCTGCTTCTTGACTCTGAAGCAGCTTCCTCTTCTTGCCACTGGTCCCCCAGCCCTTATACCACATGACGATTTCAGTGCCAACCACTGTCTAATAAATATCTGTGTGTCTCCAATCAAGTTAGAGAAAAAGAAAGAGATCTGAATGTTATTTATATTTTCCCTGTATAGATTCTAAGGGAGATGATATTAATGATAGTCCCTCGTTTATGGAATGGGATGAGGACTATGGTAATACAAGATTACATAAGAAGAGAGATTTTTAATTGGTCTGAGAGAGAGAAGGAGAAGTTAAAAGAGAGATAAACTGTGTTGGTAGCCAGTAAGAAACTTGGTGAGTCATTGAAAAGGATGTAAATGTTTAATAAGGACTTCTGTTAAGTTTTATTGTGTATTGTGTGATGTAATTTTCTTTTTAAAATTTCCCCATCATATCTTCTCTAATATCTATCCTTTGCTAACTTTTGTATGGTTAAGCTTGCCTTCTGGGGACTGTGATTAAGGCTTAAGTCAAAGTGAGTAGGATTGAGAGCTGAGAGGCTCCACTCAGCAGTGCCCTCATACCAGTGGGAAGGAAAAGGGATCCAGACTCACTTTTCCATGATTTAGCATATACCTTCTTTCCCAGCTTTATTCCCCAGAGGCCATCCTCACATAACCAAAGTCGGAGCTAGGAAGGACAGGCTTCTAGATTCTCCTTGTCTTTTCATAATTCTATCACTTTGTTCGTGTTATGCTACCTCCTCGTCAAAAATCCATTTCAGCAATTCCCACAACTGCATCAAGACCAAACCCCAATGCTACTTTCTCCAGGCAAAACTAACCTCTCCTTCCTCTCCACTCTTAGGGCACTTGGTTTAGTACTTATATTACCTCTGTTACATTATGCCTTGAACTAAACTGACTGTATCATCTGCCCTCTTGGAGTGTAAGAAACATCTTATTCGCTTCTCAGATTACTCACATATGAGGCCAAGCACAGTGCATGGCACATTTGAGCACTCAGTAAATGTTTTTTGAAAAGATAAGTAACGCAGGGACCTGTGTGGTTTGCACAGGGTGTGTTCTATCCATATTTTTACAGTGTAGTACTAGAAAATAGTAGGCTAAAACATGTGCACCTAAGTGTGTGCATTTCCATGATGAAGATATGTTGGTCTCTTGCTGATAAAGTAATGAACTTTCACCTACCTGTCACGTAGTCTGCCTGAAGATAAATGGGAGTGTGAACATGTAAACACTTTGGGAAGTAAAAACATGCTCGATAAATAAAAGCCATTGTTTATTTCTGTATACTATACAGAGTAGGATCTCTATAATTCAGTGTCTCTCGGGACTATGGGTGATCATGATAGTTTTGGTTAATCTGAACCCTCCAGGTCAGTGCTACTCAAGCTGTGAACCATGGACCACTGCCAATCCAAGAACTGTTACTGGTGTATAATGAGATAAATGGAAACATTTGGAGTCAGCATTTAAAAACCTTTGAAGCAACTTGACACAACAATATAACTAAGTAATTTAATAATAAAAATGTGACTTATGTCTCTACACTTTCGTTGTATTAATTTCATTTTGCCAGTAATTCATTTCCGTTGTTGCGTGATAGGATTCACAATAGATTGAGAATGAAAACAAAACATCAGAAAAGCTGGTCCATGGGCTTCCCTGGTGGCGCAGTGGTTGGGAGTCCGCCTGCCGATGCAGGGGACACGGGTTCGTGCCCCGGTCCGGGAGGATCCCACATGCCGCGGAGCGCTGGGCCCGTGAGCCGTGGCTTCTGAGCCTGCACGTCCGGAGCCTGTGCTCCGCGGCGGGAGGCGCCGTGGCAGTGGGAGGCCCGTGCACCGCAAAAGAAAAAAAAAAAAAAAAAAAAGCTGGTCCTTCAGTGTAGATAGTTTGAGAAGCACTGCTTTAGGTAATTCTTTCCAGAATGGAAGATACCCACATTGTGTACATGGGAGTGTTGGGAAAAAAGATAAAAATAAACCGGTAGACATTATGAAATACTAGTATCAACAAAACTCAGTGAAAGTTGATATAATTGTCAACAAAAGTTGGTATAAAGGAACAATATAGTGAATGATAGTGAGAGAAAAGCATCTGAAATGTAACAGTTCTGATTCATAGTGTTCATTTTGAGCAGTCTTCCCAAAATGTTTTGTGCATCTTTAATAATCCTTTATGCAATCTCCTCTCTCTAGTAACTAAGCTTACATTCTGGAACTTTTAGAGAAAATAACATGCTCCCCTGTTGCTAAATGAGTTTGGGTGTTGTGCTTGCTTGAAGAAAACATCTATGCACCCTTTTAATTAATGTGGACAAGAATTCTCCAGTCATCTGTAAGTCTTCTCTATGAAAAATCCCTTCAGGAAGTCAATAATTCAGTGTCTTTAACATACAACTGAGCTTTGGTTATCCTTTGCTTTTCTTGCCAGTTTGACACTGAATTTTTATGTAAAGTCTTCTTAACCTGGGTCAGGATGATATTTTGAGTAAACAGTATGTGGTTCTTATTGTCGGAGCATCTTGTTTTTCCAGATTACCAAGATAATACATTTCACAGGGGTCTTAAAAATGTTCTACAGATTTTTGATACTGTAGAAAGTAATATTTGCCAGTGTCTTAAAATTTAGTATTCATGAATCATGTTACAGATTTTGATTTGAGGACTCAGGGATTTATTATGTAGATCACAAAATCAGAGGGTAGGGACTGAATGCAATGTCAGGTTTTGTGCTATGCCTGATGGGATGGGATTGCTCAGAAATGGTTCTTTTTTTTTTTTTTTTTTTTTTTTTTTGCAGTACGCGGGCCTCTCACTGTTGTGGCCTCTCCCGTTGCAGAGCACAGGCTCCGGACGCGTAGGCTCAGCGGCTGTGGCTCACGGGCCCAGCCGCTCCGCGGCATGTGGGATCTTCCCAGACCGGGGCACGAACCCGTGTCCCCTGCATCGGCAGGCGGACTCTCAACCACTGTGCCACCAGGGAAGCCCTCAGAAATGGTTCTTAATGCTTAGGAGACCGAGTCCTTGATATTGCATCAGGACTTGATATTGCATTCTAAGCAAAACAGGAGGATTTTCTGATCCGTTTATAATGTAATTTTAACTTTCCTATGTTCCATTTCACTTTTCTTTCCTTCCCCTGGCAGGCAGATCTGGCCTCAGGCTGCCCAGGACCTGTTTGAACCGAAATTGGAAACCTGGACAAGCCTGGGGTTATGGTCCTCTAGGGTACACGTTCCATGTCTACCCCTTTCCTCATACTTTTCAGACTCAGATTATCTTGACTCAGTTTGCAAAGTATCCTGTATTTCCTCCAGAGTCTTTTAAAAAAGAAATTAGAATGTTTCATAAAGCTAAGGATGCTCCAATAAAGAGAAAGTCTGTTTCCTGCTCACCAAATTGTTTCCTATACTACATTAATATTCAAGTCTGCTCTAAATGTGTATTTTAAATTACCCCTTATATAATTGTTTATGGGGAGGTAAAGAAAATCTAGATTACACCCACTAGAAGTTTTGAAGGCTTTGCTAACTTTTTAAATTCTTTGTAGTTCAGTAAGCATACATTTAAATCCAAGGATATAAGTTTTTAAAAAATGAGCTGGCTTCTTGATTTTTCATCTTATCTTTGCCTCTTGATCTTGCTGTCTTAGGAATTCTTGATGGCTCTTTCCTGACTGTCTTTCCGGTCTGACTTTTCTCAAGACAAATCCTAAACCGTGATATACCCATAATGAACTTTCTTCAGCCATGGGTTTAGCTACAGCTGTTCCAGAACCCTCTCTCCACCTTCCCTTGGCCCTGAAGACGTTTCTAGGCTCCCTAATCCATCAGGCCATCCCTCACCAGCTCTCCCATCCTGCTGCCTATGCCTTACCTCCAAAGGACAGATCCATCACTTCTGATCCTAGATTTTTCGCTCCACCTGCAGCTTAGAGATGATGTTTTGATCTTCCCTTATCTCTCTTCCTGTCCTTATTGAACATTCCGCCTCCCTAGACTCACAGTAGTTAGTTCCAGTTCCACTATCACCCAGTTCCCCCTTTTCTTTTAAATTCCTCTCCACTCCTAAACCCAGTTCTGGCTTCAAGTGCCTGGGTGGGGAATCCAGAGATCTTGAAATTATCAGCCATCTTGATAACAACTGAGAGCCTCACAGTGGTAATTTCAACAGTGGCCAACCTTTCTCTGGCTCCTTCCTATAGTTCTCTCTTGTCCTTGGTTGCATTGCGAATCCTATTTTGCTAAACGTAGTTGTATTCATGACATTGCTTTACCTATACCTGACTACATACTAGAACTTAAATAATCCTGAAAACTCATGCCCAGTGGAAGCAAGCAGAGAGTCAGGCAAGCCTGATGTGTCTTGTTACTTGTTGACAAAGTGCTTGACAGAATAATTCCATCACCTCTGCTTCTCTACTCTTGCCTTTTAAAAAAGGTACCCATTCAACCTTGAGGGTATTATGCTAAGTGAAACAAGCCATAGAGAGAAAGACAAATACTGTATGATCTCTCTTATACGCGGAATCTTAAAAACAAACAAACAAAACCAAGCTCATAGATAGGTGAGAACAGATAGGTGGCTGCCAGAGGTAGGGGGTGGGTACAGGTGGTCAAAATGGGTGAAGGGAGTCGACAGGCACAAACTTCCAGGTATAAAATCAATGTCCTGATGATGTAATGTGCAGCATGGTGACTATAGGTAATAATACTGTAGTGCATATTTGAAAGGTGCTAAGAGAGATCTTAAAAGTTCTCATCAGAAGAAAAAAAATTCCGTAGCTATATATAGTGACAATGGTAACTAGACTTATTTTAATATCTATAAATATCGAATCATCATGTTGTACCCCTGAAACTCATATATATCACTTCTACCTCAATTTAAAAAATAACAAAATTAAAATAAATTAAGAAAGGTATCCATTCAGAAACATGAAATACCATTTCCCACTGTGCTTACCAGTTTCTGCCCCCTGAGTCTGTACCCTGCCCTGAATCGCACTCTGCCTGTTGGCATCCCATGTGAGTATTTCACGTGGTATTAACAGCAGCTGCTCCCCATAGCAAAGCAGCTGTGAAAGCTGATCAGCCAGGATTTTTCACTTGAATCAGTTTAAACGGAGCCCACAAAGATGTGGCAGACACAACTTAGCTATTTCTTTCAAATTTACCATCTTAGCCTTATGCTTGGAGCAGCGTGTTTGGTCTGTGCCTCGGGTATTAGGAAGAGTACTAAAGCCTCCTGTCACTAATAACACCCTTTCCCGCATTAACCCTTCAGATCCCAATGAATTCTTTGAGAACAGATAGAACTGACTTCCCCAGGGTCTGGTTTCTCTCTCAGTGGGTGACACTATAACACAGTTCATCTTTTTGAAGTGAGCAATCTGTCAGTTTCAACACATCATTTCTCTTTTCCTCCCGTGTTTACATCTGTAGCCAAAACTGATGCATTTCACTTAGCAGCAGCTCTTAAAAGAATTAGATCTTTTATCTAGCCATCTACCCACTTATCTGTTTACTTATTTAGTATAGTTACTGCCTTAGCATCTGCATTTTGAATGATTTCATACCCTTTCTCTTCTCCTTACCCTGAACCTGCCCATTTGACTCTTCTTTCAACCTGTGGCTCCTCTCCTGCTTGCTTTCACCAGGCTATCTAAGACCAATCTCACTTTGCAGTTCCTTCTCTTTTCTGTGTGTCCCTGTGCTCCTAGGTTAACATAATCCTATTTGAGCCTTTCATTTTATCATCCATTACCATGTGTGAGCCTTGCTTCTGATTGCATTCCATCTCAGAAACGCTAGTTCTATATAGACCACCTACACAGGTCACCTGTATAGATTGCCTATACTGATAACACCTGTCAAAGAAAACGGAGCTGGATCCTGTCCACCAGTCTTGTTTTTGCAGGTTTACTTGGGGAAACCACCTCGGTATGATCCCAAGAGTCCCTGATTACCTATGTTTAATCCTGTTCATGCAGTGCGGGCCATGTTCTAAATGCTCCATACACACACACTTATTGAATGCTTACAATGCTAGGAAATCTGGAGCATTATCACTCCCGTTCATAGGTTAAGAAATTGAGGCACAGAGAGATGAATGACTTGCTGGTCACACAACTTCTCAGAGAGAAAATAGGCTTAACCCAGGCGATTTAGCTCTAGAGCCCATGCTGTTAACCACCATGCCCCAAAACAGTGTTTCAGCATCTAATATTTCTGCTTTCCATCTCTTCTCCAGGTCCCATGAACTTCCCAGATTCCTCCTTTGGCCACTTTCTGACAAAGTAGGAGAAAATAAAGATTCTCTCTTGAACTCATGAAATCTTATGACTTCTTCTTTACTCATCACACTTTCATTTCTTAGTGCAAATTTAACTCAATTCCTTTATCTCCATGGCTTTCCTTCATAACCTTGACTTCAGCTTACATGACTGAATATAGATAGACATTCATAATCCTCTTACTGACATTTCCTGTCACGAGGTGCAGCTTTGGAGAAAGCATAGCTCCTCTGAGAATGCTCACAGCCGGCATCTGAGCTCCTAACTCTTGAGAGTCTAGAGTGAAATTCCTTATTTTCCTCTGAGTCATTTGTTGACTGTTAACACAAGTTTAGGTCATTTTAAAGCACAGAGGACTCTGTAACCCCTTACATTCTGAATCAAGGCTGAAATTCAAGCAGATAATAAGGCAGACTCTTAACCAGAACAGCTGTTATGGTGGCAAAGGAAGGAGCCCAGGAAATGGCATGAACTTAAACCTTTTAAATGACTGAATAATATGTTTAATTTTCAAAAAGTGAACATTTGGGACTTCCTTCGTGGCGCAGTGGTTAGGAATCCGCCTGCCAAGGCAGTGGACACGGGTTCGAGCCCTGGTCCAGGAGGATCCCACATGCCACAGAGCAGCTAAGCCCATGTGCCACAACTAGAGCCCCTGAGCCACAACTGCTGAAGCCCACACGCCTAGAGCCCGTGCTCCACAACAAGAGAAGCCACCTCAATGAGAAGCCTGTGCACCGCAACAAAGAATAGCCCCCGCTCGCCCCAACTAGAGAAAGCCCGCATGCAGCAACGAAGACCCAATGCAGCCAAAAATAAATAAACTAATTAAAATAAAAAGAGAGCAGATTGCTCCATCTCCTATTTAAAAAAAAAGAGGGGAGTTTAAAAAAAAAAAAGTGAACATTTGAACCTGATAATCCGGTAGCCATATGTTGTGCAAAAGTTTACTAGCATGAACTGAAAAGTCTTGGCCTGATGTCAAGCCACGTGACTCCTTCTCATAAAAGGGCAGGACCTTGCTTTTCTACTTTTCCTTTGTTTCTATGACTAGCCTGGACTCACTTGGTGATATTGAGGAGTTAGCTTTGATTCCTCTTTTTCTCCCCCTTCCAATCCATCAACTAAAAAACCTTCTTGCTCTGGTTTATGGAGCACGAAAGTCCTGGCCCCTGACCACTTCTCTGACTTTATCTCTCCCCCTCACCCACACGCTCCACCCGTGCTCGCCGACTGTCTCTTCTGTGATCATTCTCAAGCCATTTTTTCCTCCCTTAGGATTTTCCTCACCAGCTCTTTTCTCTGTTCAAAATGTTATCTCTTCCCTGATATTTTCATGGCTCATCCTTTTCTGTCAGAAGCCTTCCTGAACCATCCACTCTGAAGGAGCTGTCCACTGATTCTGTCACATAACTTTATTTTAACTAAAATAATAATAAAATTTTAAAATTTAACTAAAATAATAATAAAGTTAACTTTATTAACTGTAATTAGTGCAGTGCACTAATAGTTACAAGACCTTAAACTGGGACTCTACCTAAGTTTTAGCTGAGTTCAAAAAGGAGAGGTGAAGAATACTTCAGTATTCTGAAGTGAGGTGCTAGGCTACCTACACAGGACTTTTCAAGGGAGTTGACAAGTTGGTCTTGCAACTCTTGGTTAACCACCAACTTACAGTCTATAAAATTGTTTGGAGGAGGCAAAAGAGATACTGGAGATTAAAAATTATTTTTTCAGAGAGAATTGCTGGTGTGCTGCTCCCCCAAAATCTCTACAGTAAAGAGGAAAGGGGGGTTATATCCCCCTCTTTTTTGCCTGCTGCAGAGACTTTGGTAAGACTACTCAGTGATCTTGACCTATGTCCCCTTAAACTGTGGGATACAGACTCACACCCAGAAATGTCTGAAGGAAGAAGACTGGATGCTCTGAGACAAGCAGGAAGAAGACGCGGAGTTGAAAACAGCCTAGACTCCCAGAATTTACCATGACAAAGGACACACGAGTGCTACCTCTTGACCAGATGATGGGCACAAGAGAAAGCCCCAGCCAGGAGCCCTTTTAAATCCTACCAGAGAGGGCTATGCCTAGGGGAAAAGTGATCCTAAGAGGAGTTGAGCTTCTAGATTCTTAGTAACTGAGAGAGAACATTTAAGTGGCCACCTAGAGGAATATAGATCACCCACATTATGACTAGAGCAACAGAATTCATTCATTCATTCAACATAATTGTTACATCACTATTGGATTTTCACCTAGTTTATTTCCTTACTTCTACAGTGCCCATCTCCTTTGACTAGAATATACATTTAACAAGAGTAAGGACCTTTTCTATCTTTTCATGGTTGGCTAGAGCAGTACTTGGCATATAGTTGGTATATTTGTGAATGAATATTTAATAAATGTTGATTGATTGACTGAAATAGTGAAGACTAGGAAAATGTAACTTCCACTCCCTTCCCACAGTGATACGCAGATTCTAGTACTGTGAATGTCCACTAAGCTAACATAGTTGGAACTATAATCATTAACAAGTAGAAGCCTCAGAAGCAAAGCCTGATTAAAAAAAAATAGCTGATTAAAAATCTAACAACTGGGGCTTCCCTGGTGGCGCAGTGGTTGAGAGTCCGCCTGCCGATGCAGGGGACGCGGGTTCGTGCCCCGGTCCGGGAAGATCCCACATGCCGCGGAGCGGCTGGGCCCGTGAGCCACGGCCACTGAGCCTGCGCATCCGGAGCCTGTGCTCTGCAACGGGAGAGGCCACGACAGTGAGAGGCCTGCGTACCAGAAAAAAAAAAAAAAAAAAAAAAAAATCTAACAACTACTTCATCACCTTCTCCTAAATTATTTTTTGTTTGGTTTTGCTTTTTTAAACAGAGCACCTCATGATAAATCATATTCTGTTATCAATATAACCTTTGTCGTACTATGCTGTAAGTTTCAACCTATTTATACAAGTTAAATAATCTTATTTTATTAGTCTATTATATTCTTATTTTAAAATGTTTTTTATATATACAAAATAATATATGTAATGTAAATTGAGGCATAATAATATCGGTAAATAACATTTTATCACATTATAAGTAACTAGAAAATTATCCAAAGTGGTGTGACATTTTAGAGGAAAAATAGTGTTAATTCTTAGCCCTAAAATAAATTTCAATTTTAATATGTGTAATGTAAATTGAGGCATAATAATATCGGTAAATAACATTTTATCACATTATAAGTAATTGTAGAAAATTATCCAAAGTTGTGTGACATTTTAGAGAGAAAATAAAATGTTAATTCTTAGCCCTAAAATGAATTTCAATTTTAATGAACTTGATGCAAATATCTACTTTTCCAAAATACACACATATACAGAGCTGTCTAGGGCTACAGACACACTCATTTTTATACAAACTTCATATATAGGTATACATACATTATAATTGTAATATATAAAGCTAGTATGTATGTGTGTTTATATTCAACTTATGTAATATGAAATATATACTGCCTTCCCAAAATGAAGGTGGAGAATTCATAGAATTTTAAACTAATTTAAATAATAGCACCAATTTCCTGAGCCTTTTTGTATACCAGGTCCCTCCTGAGCAGTTTAATAAACACTATCTAATTAAATTTTCAGAAAATCCTCAGGAATTAAGTCATATCCCCATTTTACAAATTAGGAAACTGAGGCTTAAGAAAATTAAGCTTCTTCCCAAGATGACGGCAGAAAATCAGTAGTGAGTGATAAAACAGAAAACTTTCTGACTCCAAAATCTACCTTCTCAGACCTTTTAGTTATTCACCACGTTCCTCCCTAATCGATAGGTGCTACTAACTCTGTATAGGGCCAAGATTATTTTCAGTGTAATCTTTTGAAATCATATACTAATATTTTGTGTGTCTATTTATTAATTTATGTTACTGTTTCCTCTCTCACATTTAACAAATAAGCCTCAAATCGCTATAGAGACTTCTAAAAAGAAGCTAGATCCAAAGTGTCTAGGAGGGCTTCAAGATTCAACTTAATAGAGATATTATATCGGGCCACAATTTTGATGAGTAAGTAATATCTTTCAAACTAACATCAACATCTCTTCTGAGAAAAGAGAGAAAACAAACTGAAAATCATGAATTTTAACAAAATAGCTGAGCTGTTTGAATTCTTTGTGTGTGTTTGTGTTTAGTTTTGCTTTTGTTTGTTTACTTCTTTTGCCTTAATCGGGTTCTATAGGAGATTTGAAAGCATTATCAAGTGTCATCTTATGCTTACTAGTAATATTAAGCTAGGGAGTAAAGATAGTAGAAAAATGTTTTTTACGTAACTCAATGAAAACACTTTGTTCAATCAGTTAAGACTGTTTCATTAACTAACAAATAATTATTGAACTTCTTCAATATGATTAACCAAAGGGAATTCAGAAGTTATAGTCCCTTTGGGAGTTGAGAGATTCTTCTGAGTGTTCATTAAGGGTATCAAATATTTGACCAAGATAGCGAGCAAAACAACATGCGTTTTGCACTGTAGTTAGGGTGCACCAACTATCACAAATAGTTGTCTGTTCCCCTCTCCCTCTCTCAGGTGTGCTCATGTTGTTACAACAATGAAGGGCGCATGTGCAATGCAAGTTCACACTGAGAAAAACTTGTCTATTCCACTGATAATCTTCTTTGGCTGAGAGGAGCTGGTCTTTGGGGCCTTACGGGTATGAGTCATAAACAACCAGATGAAAGGTTTAAAGGAGTTACTTGGCTATAGTAGACAAAAACATCCTGTTATAGAAATCTTCTAAACCAGTATCTATGCGTAGATTTCTTTTTCCTTTGCAACTAACTGTATTCTAGCTATCATATATTTCTCATTTTTTTAACCTCTATAATTCAGCCTAAAAATATAACTACTTAGGTATTCTGACACTTCAGTTGGATGTCAGTGATCACTTCATTTTGAACAACCATCAAATCTAAGACTGAGTTTCCTTGGAGGTCACTCGAGGATCAACATAGCCATTGGAAGAACAATAAAAATTTCAGATTTTTATTTTGGTATCAAACTACAGATACTTTTGTGGCTCAAGGAAGGTTGAAATCACTTGACATCAACCTTTAAAAATTAAACTCCATCTTTAACAACAATAGCTAAACCCTAAAAATAGTGCCAATTATTTCCGTGTAAACACCACATGGGGAGATTCCCCTAGACCTGTGTTTCATCCATTCAGTCAAGAAACAGTTATTAAGCCATTTCTACAAGGTGCCCAGACCATGTACAAGTCCTGAGAGCAGAGAATGGAATAACGTAAAGTTCCTGCTCTCACACAGACAAAGCTCCTTTCTGACAGTGATAGCATCTGTGAAAATGATAATTAAAACATTTGATAGTGCAGTTTTCCAGATTTGCCTGATAATAAGACTCACCTACGTGCCTCGTCAAAAATGCAGATTCCTGGGCTTGGAGATTGATGACATGTGGAGTGAGTCCTATAAATCCATTATTTTACACCTTGCTCAGATGTGTCATATCAGGCAATTGTAGGAAGCATTTGGTAGAGAATCCCAGGGTAAGAGTGGACTAGAAAAGCCAATGAGGAGGTAGTGTTTGAGTCAAGGTCTGAATGATGAGAAAATATAGAGGAAGTGGATTCCAAGCAGAGGGAATAGTAAGGGCAGAGGCCCTGAGCACAGTATGAGGTTGCTGGCTTTCAGGAACAGAGCAAGCCAGTAAAATCGGTTTCACCAATTAGGAAAAGCTTGGCCGAAGGAGGTTAAAGAAGAAGGCAGGGGCTATACTAAGCAGTTTGGAAAGTTTTAAACTCGACGGGCAGCTGTTGGATGGTTTTAAGTAGAAGAATGATGATCTGATAAACATTTCAAAAGATCTACTCTAAAAGACTAGCCATCAAAAGGAGACTTGAGAATGTGCTTCAAAATCTCCTGGGATGATTTTTTTAAAAATGCAGTTTCCTAGTCCAAATCCCATATCTTCTGAACTAAGGCCCAGACATCTGTACTTCTAACAAGCACCCAAGGCTGAATAATACAGCCTCAGACTAGAAGCTCCGTGAGTGTCTGGACCCTATTTACTTACCACTGTACACTCAGTGGCTAGCATTGAAGTAGTAGGGATATTACTTAATTTTTGAGGATGTTGTAAAATGTTTTTAATGAATATGTAAATGAATAACCAAATCTTTGGTATTTAAAATCAATGTGATTAGCAATTTAAAAATTAGGTATTTAGAGCTTCCCTGGTGGCGCAGCGGTTGGGAGTCCGCCTGCCGATGCGGGAGACACGGGTTCATGACCCGGTGCAGGGGGATCCCACATGCCGCGGAGCGGCTGGGCCCGTGAGCCATGGCCGCTGAGCCTGCGCGTCCGGAGCCTGTGCTTTGCAACGGGAGAGGCTACAGCAGTGAGAGGCCCGCGTACCGCAAACAAACAAACAAAAAAAAAATTAGGTATTTAACTAGCTAGCGTAATAAATAAGATTATTGGTAGTCTTTACATATTTCAAATATTTCCTAAACTATAATTTAAGTTAGTGCTTTAATCATTGTCATTAATATAGAAATATTCTGGCTCCTCAAATGCACCTGGAAATGGTCAGAAATCTGTCATTGCGGAACATTATTGATGCGTAGAGGATTGTTACAGGTTTTGAAAGGTAACAAAGCAGTAATCGTGCTTGAACAGTTTTAGTTGCTTAACACGCAGTGTTTGGTCACATCTGTAGCATCTGTAGTTTGTAATGGTTGAGGGGAAAACAATTTATGAATCAAAGCAAAACCCCATAGTTGGAATATCCACATCTTTCTTCTAATTCTTCTAAAGTTCAGCTTATATACATAGACATGGAGAGTTTTTACATTTAAATCTTAGTATTTGTTGGTAATTACAAATATTTTTTTCCCAGGATCAAGAGAAATGCTATGAAATACAATAATAATCTGTAAGACTTTGAAGAAAATATAACTAATCAACAAAATATGCTCTGGGTCATAGAACGGACAACATAGAAAGACATAGTTTTCATAAAGTAAATAGGAGTGATATATGAGAATCAGTGTAATTTATAACTAAAAACTACTAAAATTTTAAAAAGTTCTTGGCATACGTTGGTTTATAAAAAACATTTCCAGGATGAATATATATCTTTTCCACAAATAAAACACAAGACATTAAATAAACTCGATCAGTTACAAACCCAATCCATATTAGGCAAATCCCATATCTTACTTACTTTATCTTCAGGGATTAACACAGAGTGGACCTCCAATAAATGTTTCATGAATGACTGAATGGTTGTCACAGTGATTTATATCATGAAGTTAATGAGACCAAGTTCATGTTTGTTCAACTGAACATATCTGTTTTCTTGGCACCAAGACACACTGTATCTTTATTTCCAGCCAGAAACCCACTGTATCCTTATTCCATCACCCAAGTTACTCTTTGGTCACATAATAAACTGAGTAAGAGGATGCTTCCAGTTTAAAATGACCATCACAACTTTTTATCCAATGTAATAGTGTCACCTTCTTATACTAAGATCAGAATAAGTATATAATAAGTATATATCTATATCTAGATATATATCTAGATCTAGAGCTAAATTGAAAGATAGACACACACATATATGTATATAGACAAACTTATACACAGGTCCATATATATAAATATGTGCATATGTGTATGAATTTCAAAGATGTGAATCTTTATTATCATTATTATATAATAACTTACTATTTCAAAGGGAAAAAAGTTAAGGCCCACTATCATAGGCTTGATACACAGTATTGGATTTTGAGTGTGTATTCCAAAGAGATCCCACTAAAGAGCTAAATATATTTAAAGCTAACAAAAATAAAAGGTTTTTTGAAAAAAATTATGTTGAAGCTCTTTGTACAACCACTTTATTCCACTTTCTGTCAGAGCTTATGTGTTTCCAAGGGAGTACAGTAATTTGTGCATTTTCTATTTTTAAATCATTCATTGTTCTAGTTAAATATTATGAGTGTATGGCAATTCCTAAAAGAGTCATGCAGAGATAGTAGGTGCAATTGTGTTGTACTCAAAATAAATTCATGGTTAAAGCAAATATTTAACAACTGTCAAATACTGGATTGCATGTAGAAAAACTAATCCTGTATAGCTCTGGTAAATTAAAACTTCAAACCAAACCTTCCTTCTGTGCTTTTGTAATTAGAAAACCAAATGAGGAACTTTTCTGGGCAGCCTGGTTTAAGAAACCCACCTGTTTTCTCTTTTTAAGAAGATATTTTTGAAGTTAATACGTTTAAGTAAAGGATTTAAATGACTCAAAACTGGAATTGTAAAGAATAACCCTCTCACATTTAAATATTACTATGTATATTTGTGATTTACAGCAATTTGATAAATGGCATATGAGGCATTAATTATAAATAATATGCTTGAAAAAAAAAATCAGGTTATGCAAAGAAGACATTACCTGAGGAATGGCAACCATCTATCCCATGGATCACCCATCAAGGCTAATGTCCAGGGACCTTTATATTTTCTCCACATCAGCCATCATCCAGGACCTTGTCAGTATTCAGAAGGGCTCTACTGAAATATTAAGTTCAAACATCAGCTCTCTGATCACCAGTCCCACTCTACTAGCCCCACCATGTCTGTCTTCAGTCTCTCGGGGACATTTAGTCTCTTGACTAGACCCTTCTCTCTTTCACTACCTTCTCTATCCAAATTAAATTCTATGCTCCATTATTTCAAATGCTTGCTTCCTAATCCCTCTACCCTCTTCTCCGATTGTCCTTCAGTTTAAGTACATGGAAAAACCCAGCCTTGGCCCAGTCTAATTCTTCACCTTTTCTGAAAGAACCCACACTGCTCAGTGCCTCCGGAGAAATTTCAAACAAACTTACATGTTGGTGCGAGCCTAAATGCATGATTTTCAGACTCAACTGACTTCTCAAAGAGTTCTGATAATCCTATTTTTTCAAAATACTTAGAACTTCTCTTTTCTTTTAAAATCTGCAACCTCATCACTCTCACTTTCATCAGGTACCTTACTTTCAACTTCACAAGGAAAAGAGAAGCCATCAAGGTAGAATAGCCTCAGTCTCCCATTCATAGTACAGACTCCCCTGTGTGCCAGCCATATGTGCCTCCCTCCCTTCTGCCTCAGATTCACCCTTCTATTGGCGGGGGTCATATTACTTCTTAGGGGACCATGCTCCAGTGATTCTTTCTTTCACTGTATCCTCAACGTCTCTTCCTATACTGACTTATTCTCACAAATAATTTGGTGATCATGTCAAGAAGAAATACATAAAACCTCTCTGGATGTTTCTCTATGGTCCCTATCCCTTCTATCTGAACCCTTTAATAGCCAATCTTTTAGAAAGACTGCTCTCCTTACCATTTCGTTTTCCTCGCCTCCCACTTACACTCTGATCCGTCTGTAATTTGGCCTCTGCCTCCACCACACCCCAGAAAGGCCTCCCAGCAAAGTCTCAAATGACCATTGTGTCAATCAAGTTTCCAAAAGAAAAGAGGTGGGACATTCAAGCTGGGATAATTTGAAGAGAATGTAATTTAAAAAAAAAGAGACAGAGACTTCCCTGGTGGCTCAGTGGTTAAGAATCCGCCTGCCAATGCAGGGGACATGGGTTCGAGCCCTGGTCTGGGAAGATCCTACATGCCGTAGGGCAACTAAGCCCGTGTGCCACAACTACTGAGCCTGCGCTCTAGAGCTCGCGTGCCACAGCTACTGAAGCCTGCGAGCCACAACTACTGAGCCCACAGGCCTAGAGCCCATGCTCCGCGACAAGAAAAGCCACCGCGATGAGAAGCCCACGCACTGCAACGAAGAGTAGCCCCCTCTCGCCGCAACCAGAGAAAAGCCTGTGTGCAGCAAGGAAGACCCAGTGCAACCAAAAATAAATAAATAAATAAATTTAAAAAGACAATAAAAATCCATTGGTAGAGTACAGTGAACCCTCAAGGGATAGCCTGATACTCCAGAGCTAATAAATGCAGGAAGCTCTTTCCCAACCTACCCCAAGAGGGGTGAGCAGAGAACTACCTGACAGGAACTGTGACCTTAGGTCAAGGAAGCAAATCCACAAAGAAGAAGCCGAGGGGAAAATATCCTCTCCTCCCTTCTTCCCTCCTTCTTATCTTCTACCAGTGCCCACCGTTGGTCTAACTCCAACAGAAGATAGGATAGAGTTAATGGGGGCCATCCACACTGGGCAAACTCCTGGGCACGGAGTAAGATGAAGAAGGCTGCGGACACAGAGGTGACAGCCAGCACAACCTCAGTGCCAAACCTACTATGCAGCTTTGCAGCTTTATCTTAGGCTCTTAATGGCACTGAAAAATGTTGGCCTCTTCTGAAAACTCTCCTTTTTGTGGCCCTTTGATGCCACTGCAATCTGTTTGTCTTCTTCCTCAACTTCTTTTGCACCTTCTATGCCTTTTTATTTATTTTTATTTTTTTACTTTTATCTATTTATTTTTTTTGCGGTACGCGGGCCTCTCACTGTTGTGGCCTCTCCCGTTGCGGAGCACAGGCTCGGGACGCGCAGGCTCAGCGGCCATGGCTCATGGGCCTAGCCGCTCCGCGGCATGTGGGATCTTCCCAGACCGGGGCACGAACCCGTGTCCCCTGCATCTGCAGGCGGACTCTCAACCACTGCGCCACTAGGGAAGCCCTTCTATGCCTTTTTAAAATGCTGGTGCTCTTCAGGGCTATGGCTCTTCAAAGGCTGCTTTTCCTCTCAGTGCCCTTGGGTGGTCTCATCTATTCCTATTGCTTTCACCACCATCTTCACGATTCCAAAGACTATATTTTGGCCCCAGCCCTTTCTCCTGAGCTTCATGCCCACTTCCTTGTCTGTCTATAGTGCTGCTTCACTTAGAAGTCTCATAGACACCTCCAGATCAACTTGTCAAAAATTAAACCAACCTCTCTAATCTCAAATCCATTCCATTTATGTTTCCTGTTTTAGTAAATGAGACCGTCATTCTTGCAATTGCCCAAAAAAGAAATCTGGTTTTCAACTTGACTTACCATTTTCACAGCTAATGAGAACCCCTATCATTTTTATCTCAAGCACTTTCTAATTTCAGTGGTTTACATTTATCCTCACTCCCACTACTCAAGTCTAGGCTACCATACACTTACATTTAGGTCTAGAAGTGGCTTTTTCCCTGGTCCTCTGCATCCCTTCTTGGCCCATTCTGCACCTTCAGCCAGAGTGTAATTTCTTTGATAAATCTTCTCATTATATTTTCCTTCTTTAAAAATTTCCAGTAGCTCCACATTTTTCTTAGAATGAAGTCTACATGTTTTGTCTTGGCTTTCCAAATTTGTTCTCTTCTTTCTCAGGCACCACTATGTTAAATTCCAACAGAGCAGAGTTTCTTTCAGTTACTTGAACAGACCATGCTCAGTCTCACCTCTGGACCGTCACACAGTCTTTGCCTTCTTCTTGGGGCACTGCTTGTCCACTCTCTACCTGGGTAATTGCTGCTTTGCCTTCAAGACACAGGGTAAATGTCACTTATTTTGAGAAGCCTTCTCTGATAATCCACGCCTGGATATTATGCGCCTCTCTTATCCGATAGTATATGGTACTTCCCAGAGTGAAACTTGTTTTCTTGTGTGCATGTCCCTCTAGACTCCAGTGATGTGTGCTCCAGGACTGGGTCTTTCGTTTTCATTGATGCATCCCCAGCACCTAGCAGAATTGCAAGCATTTTTCTAATGAATGAATGAAATTGCATTTGAGGACATGAAGGCATTTTACAGAGTGGGAGTGAAGTATATAATTGACGAGGTGAAGAGAAGCGGCATCATAGATGATGTTACAGTTTTGCTCCAAATTTTATGTTTATTCCGAGGGCAGTGGTAAGCCACAGAATGTTCTTAAACAACAGAGGGATAGACAGAAGTTGTGTTTTAGCGAGAGTAATTTTCCTGCTGTGAGTGGGATAAACCAGAAGAGGGGAGAGCTGGAAGTTGAAAAAACAATTTTGAAGACCGAACAAATTGAGGCAACAGGTGACACTTTATAAGACTGCAAAGAAAGGTATAGCTGTGGGAGGTGTTTGGAAAATATAAAGAGGGATGCTTGGACATTAAAGGCAAAGTAGAAGAGGAAGTAAAACGTGACTATGATTTTGATACTGGTCACTAGGGTAAATAGTTCTGTCATTTACCAGAATAGGGAAGTTGGAAAGGGGAATTTGAGTGAGACATATGAAAGGACTTAGAGGCTACAGTGAGGTCATAACACTTGAAGAGAAATGTTTTAAGAAGAGGGTTTATAGGATGGGACTGAAATGTGTCTTCTCAAGGGAGAACACCCTTTTCTGACCCTAAAGAATGTGTTCTGGCACAAAGAGAAGCACTCTAAGGCCTGAGGTTGTTTTTGTTTTTGTTTGTGTGTGTGTGTGTGTGTGTGTGTGTGTGTGTGTGTGTGTGAGCTGTTGCCTAAATTCTGAGTCCTAGAAAAGACTATAAGGACAGAGGACAGAGAGGCATTATGTATGTGTGTCCCCTCTCTGATCAGAGGCATATATTTGAAGAGCAGTCAAGAAAATTCCAAGTCCTTGTTTATTGTAAATCACCACCTAGCTGAAACACAGATTTCCAATTATTGCACTAGTTTTCTGCACACTGCCTATAACAAATTCTTGTTAATTAATAGAAAGGATGCTTGAAATCCATAGAGAAGTGTTCTGTAGCGTTCAGATGTTGGGAGCCTGTGTACGTGTGTATGATGCATAGGACACAGCATTTTGTAAAGGACCTCCATAGGCTCTCTCCCCCTGACGAAAGAATGCCCACTACATGTAAGGAGATTTGAGTCATTTTTTTTTTAAACAAAGTAAAACTTATATTTACAAATCACAGAAGAACTTTATTCTTTTTCTTCTCCCAGCCATTCAAAGCTGTTTTGTGGGCGTAGCTCTTTCCCTCCCCGCTGAAACGTCCATGACTTTTCACTTCTCTGCATTTGGCAGGTGTTTAAAGTGACTCTTTTCCCTTATGGATATTTTCTTGGGTTCTTCTGAGATCCCACATCACTAGAGATGTCTCATTTACATTCCACAACTTCTTAGTCTCTGGAAGTCACATCCGGGCTCTTTGTGATGAGGCCTCCTTGACCCTCCAAAGCCTTGTTGGGAAGAACCCCCCAAACAACTCAGACAGCACCTGTACGTGGCCCCCGTGTGGGCCTCTGTCTGTGGGCCATGCAGTTACTTCCAAGAGCAGTGCTTTCTCCGTCACTGTGGGCCACTTCAGCTAGACACCTGTCCTCATGAGGCTTTCAGGCATGACTGCAGTCTACCGTACGTCCGTAGTTCCAGGGAGTACTTATGAAAGTCTCTGTGTGGCCTTGAAACCCCTCTCGACCCTCTCTCACCAGAAAGAACCACACGTACTCTGATGCCTCTCTCTCTCTAAAGAATCCTCTCGGAAACCCCTTCTTCTCTCTTGAGCTTTTCAAGCTTTATACGCTGGAATCAGATGGTTAGCTGAGGGAAGCAAGAGCCCCTCCTGTACAAGTCCAGCTAGTCAGCACCTCAACTGTGAGGTGGCAGCACACTTGTCACCTCTGGTTTGGGTCTCAGCTAAAACCCAAACAGGAAGAGCCCTACTTAACATCCTGTTACCACTGAGATGTAGATATGTATTAGACACTTATCAAAACCATAATATTAATATTTGGCTGTAAGACAAATCTGGTTAAATAATGCCTTACCCAGAGAAAGTAAATGAGGGAAACTATGACCAGGGAGGGTGACAGAGCTCAAGAGCACAGGATGTGTAGAACTCATGTGACCCCTCAGGCAAGTACTCATTTCCAGAGAAACTGCACTTTCAACCCTGTATCACACTTCAAAGGGGAAAATAAACTATTTTCTACATCTATGGAGCGTAATTACAAGAGAAAGAAATGAGTCACAGGATTTCATTTCCAAATATTTGCATATGTGTTTTATATGAAACACTAGAGAACAAACGAGGGATGTTTTTTTCCAATAAACATGAAGCATGTGCCACAAAATTATTCAGATATTGAAAGAATAGAGAAAGACTACAAACTTCTCTTTTAGTTTTTTTTTTTTTTTTTTTTTTAGTTTCTTTATGTGCAGGAGAAACTACGCGACCTAAGAAGAGACCTGACCTCTAAAAAAACCTCATTTCAACCTCGACATATGACCTCAGAGGGATTCATTTGCCCTTTGGAAGTTTTTAAGCTTTGTAACAGAGACACAGGCACGGAGAAGATTAGAGAGCTCAGGGGAAGGAAGTTGGGGATTTTGTTCCATAGCAGATGGTGGGCTGTCAGCAGCTTGGTTTCTCAATTGGGAAAAGCCTCCAATGGTGTAGCTCTTCATCAGCTGGAGCTCCCTCTTTCTCCGGGTCCCAGTAACTGCTTCTTCACCTTGCCCTTCAGGTCTAGTGGTGATACTGGCGCTCTGCCACTTTTTACCTACTTGTAACCCTGACCTCACACTGTTAGGTAGTCCCTTGATTAAATATTCTCCATTTACCCTATTGGTGTGCCATCCCTTTCCTGTTACACTGAGGCCAGTCTTTCCATAGAAAATTTCTGTTTGCCAAATTCCTCCTTGGGCTGGTCATTGGAGTTGCTTGAGACCTTGAATACCTGGGACTCAGTCCAGTGTCAGATTGTTAAAGATAGCATTTTCTATAGGGTAAATTGACTTTACGTGCACCTATTTATTTGGGAGGCCACAGAATATTTTCCACAAAATTATTACATACCACTAAGCTTACAGCTCACGGATATAGCATGGCCACTGTTCACATCTTGCAAATAACAAGAAACCGATAATCCAAAAGTTATCTTTCAAAGTTCAAAGGCAGCTTAAGGGATTTTTTTTTAAGGGATAGAAATAAAATCTCCGGTTTTGGAAATCCCTTCATGTACCCACCCATCTGACCCCCACCTGTTTTAATGATTCACCGGGTTGGGAGGCCAGTGCACTAAAGCTGCTTGGTGGCTTGCCAAGGAGCCACAAGGCGAAGCAGTAAAACCACCTGTGGTCCAAATTTACTAGGAGGAAAATGTCCTCTGAAAAAGGAGAAAGGTGTTAACTCCAAAACCAGCAGGACCCAAATGTTGCTCTCTAGAGGTGCTGCTTTATTAAAGGAAGAAGCTATCTGTAGTTTTCATATCAAAGGTCGAGCTGAGTAGGGGTGGCCTTTGTGTTGCAATGACAGTGTTCGCGAACTTCTCAAGTGCTTCAAAACAGCGCCAAGCAGGGCATTCTTCATTTGCTTACCAAGCCACTCCCCTTCCTCTCTGCCTTTCCCTCTCCTCAGATGAGCATGCAAAAAAGATAAACTGCACTGTAGGCCACAACTGAATAATCGCACATTATATTTTATAGAAGCCTGAAAAATACCCGCTTTCTTTGCCCTTTTTTTTTTTTTTTTTTTTTTTGCGGTACGCGGGCCTCTCTCACTGTCGCAGCCTCTCCCGTTGCGGAGCACAGGCTCCGGACGCGCAGGCTCAGCGGCCATGGCTCACAGGCCCAGCCGCTCCGCAGCATGTGGGATCTTCCCGGACCAGGGCACAAACCTGTGTCCCCTGCATCGGCAGGCGGACTCTCAACCACTGCGTCACCAGGGAAGCCCCCCTTTTTTTTTATTTTTTGCATATTTTCAGATATTTTTCTGCTCACAGAAACTGTGTCTTAGCCCCAAATGATTTATTTTATGGTGAAATTTTAGTGGATACATGAAGCCTATAAATTATTTGAATACCATTTTCAATAGTATTATATAGGAAAAAGGTAAAGCAGTTTCATAAAGCTTTCAAATATACAATAATGAGCTCTTGATTGAAGTATTAAGAGCACCATATTAGAATAAAATTATTATAAGCTGTTCTTAAGACGAGCTTTGATATTTTACCTTTTTTTCTTTCTTTCTTTTTTTTTTTTTTTTTTTTGCGATATGTGGGCCTCTCACTGCCGTGGCCTCCTCTGGACGCGCAGGCTCAGTGGCCATGGCTCACGGGCCCAGCTGCTCCGCGGCGTGTGGGATCTTCCCGGACCAGGGCATGAACCCGTGTCCCCTGCATCGGCAGGCAGACTCTCAACCACTGCGCCACCAGGGAAGCCCTTTTTTTTATTTTTAAAGTTGGTACTTTTGAGCAAATTAATGAGTTTACACGTTATTCTTAGAAGACTGATTTCTGAAAAGCAGAATATTTAGAGTTGAAAAGAAACCATTTTTCAGAACAATGTAAACATTTTCATCTGCTCATTGTTCAGTCATGTTTGTGCTCAAATTTTCTTTTCACTGTAGAATAGACAATGGTGCAGGTTATTAGTTAAGCTACTGGGTATGATCATTCATAAGATAAACTAGTGTGTCGGTATTTCTAACTAAGGCAATCAGGAATTTCTCCTTTCCTTTGATTTATGTTTTTGAGTGTATTGGCAAATATTTTATACATTTTAATATGTACAATAATTAAACAAATGCATCTAGCTCTAAGTATTTCATCTGGAATATAAATAATTCTATACATAAAAATCTAAAATCTAAATGTAGTACACAATTTACTTTAAGGTTCTACCAAGTTCTACCAAGTAATACTTTTTTGTAATTAGAATGAAAATGTTTCCCTAACGTTATTACCTCAAAAGATAATCTGTAGCAGAATCTACAAATGAATTTGTGCATAAAGCTGACCAAATTCCTTTTACTGCAGTATATAATCCATCATCTACATTGTTCACCTGTACATTGCAGCTTTCCTGGTAAAAAACTGCATGGTACTGTGAGAAAGTACAACATAAGATTGTCTATGATTAAGGAAATTTAAAATTAGAGGCCACGTGTTTATTCCATGTGTTTAATTCAGTTAGTAACCATAGATAAATATATATTGTGGGGTCATTTTCTTTTCTTTTCTGACATTATTGTTAGTAAACCAGAGCATTGTTGGGATTTGGAGATTGATTTTTATAGAATCAGAAAGAATTAAATAATTTTGCAAAAGGATGGCCTTGGAGCTGACTCTCTGGTACGTAAATATGTAGTTTACAATTCCGTGGCACTGAAGCACTTTCAAGACCAAGTCAAGAGACTCCATTCAGTGACACTAAGGCCATAGACAGTGCCCATGAAGAGCAGCCATCCTGTTTCCAAAATGAGCCGATGTGCTGAATTAAGCCTTTGAAAAGGCTTTGTTTTTAAGAGTAAGAAATACAGTTTTGCATCATGACACAGTATACTAATACACACACACACACCCCTTCACATTTATATATAATTGAAACTAAATTTCACAAAACAGTACTTATTGGAATTATAGCTAAAGCACTATTTTACTATTCTATTCTTTTCATCCTATTTTTTGTATGTTGACCATAACCCAGTAAGTTATGTCATGTACCGCTGAAGAATAGCACCCAGCGTTTGAAAAGCACTGTAAAGTGTGTTATAAAGACTGTCGTGAGATGAGCACCTGTTATTCTCCAATTTCCGATAAAGGTGCCCAAGGGAACATGAACTTCCTTTGATCAGTGCTGTCTACAGATTCTTTCACTTTTTGCCTCACAAAGACTGATGAAGTTGGAGAATCTAAGAAACTTTGAATGTCTAATACATTGAGACAAGTAAATGGAAACCTCTAAAACCTAAGTTGAGTCACACAATCTCATTGGTTAAGTCTGCTTAGAAATAGCAGGTAGTCATTGATGTTTATGCAGTTCATGACCATGCGATATTATTAATTAAGCCTGTTTCTCAGATTAAAAATTGGGTCATCTCTTACTTCTAGCCAGCTAGAGAAACAGTGGAGAAGAGATGAGATGAAGGGTCTGGCCTCCCATTCGTCTCTCTTTCTGTCTTAAGAGGGGAGCCTGAGCTTGGCTGTAGCCTGAGAATCTGAGAGGCAAAGGTTCTTTCCTTTTCATACACATGGGGAGGTCTAGAATTATAGAATTTAACTGGACAGACTCTGGAATGGTCTGTGGGCTTCTGCTTGAACTTCTGCCAAGAGAAAAAAAATCCTTCCATTTATATTAAGTCTCAACTCTTAGGAAAAATAAGTACCTTTCAGAGAAGTAATGGCCTATAAGCTTCTAAAAACTGACTGAGTTTATCAGAGTTTTTTGAAAGTGTCAGATGGCTAAAACTAAATGCAACAGGACTCAGGTCTTACATGCCAAACAAGCCGAGAGCATGAAGGAAGGATCCCGGAACAGAGCACACGTACACGTAGCTTCTGAGAGTCCGGGTGAATGAAAAGGCATCATGAAGACAGAGCAGAACCTGAAAGAGGAGTAGGCACCAAAGATGGCTTTGACCCCTGTATTATGTAGTGTAAAAGACTAAGCTGCTCTAATGCTATCCCGGGGAGTCTGAACGATAGAAAGTCTTCAAAATGACTTTTATTTCCTCTTCACATATCAATCTTGGGCAAGTAGGCAGGCTGCTATCCTGCTATCCTGCATATGCTTCAGATATCCAGGCTTCTTCCATCTTCTTCTCCAATTATCATCTGGGTTGTTTCCCCTACCCCATAAGGAATATTTATTTTCTAAGGAAGGTTGGAGTTTTTTCCAGCTTTTTGAGGGAGAAAGTGCCTGAAGGATCATATGCACAATGTTTGAAGTCCCAGGACTGGAAGAGGCATGCAGCACTTCCAGTGACTTTCTCCTGGTGAGAATGAAGTCACAGAGCCATGTTTAGAGGAGGGACTTGGGGGAGGAGTGGCAGTGCTAGAAAAGATAGCCCCTGCTTTGTGGTCACATCCCTAGCTTAGCTGTATTACTTTAAGGGGAGAATGAACTGTGATGAACAGCCAGCAGTCCCTGCCATAGCGACGTCTTAGTCAGCCGTGGCTCATGCTACATTTCTGTGTCTACTGTCCAAAAGCAGACTGTGGTGTGCCCAGGCTGCTGTGAATATGTAGAAAGCCTTCTTCATGGTGCAGATTTTACTTGAACATTTATCATCAGGTCATTGACATAACTACAAAGCCTTTTGAAAAATAACCTCATATTCATTTTAATCCAATTTTTCTCTTAGCTTGGAATGCTTTACATTGCTCATATAAAATTTCTGGGACTAAGGCCATAAGTTAAAAATGAATGTCTTTAATCAATTCCAGATTTCCAATCTAACTTCTAGTATAAATCTTGCTCCTTGAATTTAATATGTACTGTAAGAAACAAGGTATGATAGATAAGCCGTAAGCTTTAAAAATTCTGGTTTGAACAGAAATCAGGCCAAGTATTAAGGTCTGACAACATCATCTATCTAACTCAAAATGTTCTTGCATATAAGGAAAATTAATCTGGTTTCTGTGTATGTGAAACAATGCACAGCCCAGATAAAATTATCTGTTAAATTTATGAATAATCTAGACTTGAATTTTAAGGTCTGAGAAGATTTTTTTTAATGAAGTCTTTTTTTTTTAATTATAGTTTTTATTTCCTTTTTTATAATTTCCAGGTTTCTGCTGAAATTCTGATTCTTTAAAGTGTAATTCTTGAAAGTCTAATTTCATTTAGGTACTAATCATGATTATTTTAAGATTCATGTCTAATAACCCTAGTATCTGTACACTCTATCACCTGTTTATTCAGCAATGTGGCTTTTTTTTTTTAACCTACCTATTATTTTTTTTTTAACATCTTTATTGGAGTATAATTGCTTTACAATGGTGTGTTAGTTTGTGCTTTATAACAAAGTGAATCAGCTATACATACACATATATTCCCATATCTCCTCCCTCTTGCGTCTCCCTCCCACCCTCCCTGTGCCACCGCTCTAGGTGGTCACAAAGCGCCGAACTGATCTCCCTGTGCTATGCGGCTGCTTCCCACTAGCTATCTATTTTACATTTGGTAGTGTATATATGTTAAGGAAAAGTCTTGCAAATAGAATTTGAAAGTAAGGGAAGGATTAGTTTGGGCTAAGTGGAAAATGAATTCAAAACCTAATATGTAGAAGACAGCTTAGATCCTGTCTAATTCAGAGGTGGGTTTTTGAGGGGGGGCATTGTTTTTTGGGTTTTTTTTTTTTTTTGTCCATTTCAATCTGTGGTATTCTCTAAGAATCAGTGCTCCAATCTTAAATCTTTATAGGCAGCCCTCCCTTATCAACATGATAGTGTTGTAGATGCAAGAGGTGTCAGCAGAAGGCCCAGATGGGGGTTCAAATGGAGTCAAAGACACAACTTCAAAATCAAGTTTTGCATGTGCAATTTTTTAAATTTTATTGAAATATAGCTGATTTACAGTGTTGTGTTAATTTCTGCTGTACAGCAAAGTGATTCAGTTATACATATATATTATTTTTCTTATTCTTTTCTTTTATAGTTTATCACAGGATACTGAATACAGTTCCCTGTTCTATACAGTAGGACCTTGTTGTTTATCCATCCTATAAATACTAAAAATGCAATGTTTTTAGCCTTGCTAACACTCAGTGAATTTAGCCTCATCCCTGAGTTAAAGAGATCAAAGATGTCAGCAAGAACTTTGCTATTCAGAGTTCTCATTGTGATTTCCAAATGATTTCTATTACTCTGTAATGTTCTTTACAAACAACCCACCGCTTTCTCTCTTAAATGGCCATGATGGTTTTCTCTTTTAACTTTATGGATTTTGTTCATGCATTCCACACATATTTTCAAGACACTATGTGTTGCGCTGTTCTAAGTGCTGAGCACACAGAGATAGACAAGAGCAGCTCATGTTTTCATATCCTAGTGGAGGCAGCAGAAAATAGAGAAGTGTAAAAGTATATGACAAAAAATCTATTTCAAAACAATAAAGCAGGCGTCTTAGCCTGATCAAGGAGGTTCTCCCTGAGGAGGTACCATAGCAGGGAATAAGGGAACAAGTCATGTGAAAATCTGGGCCGATGATAGCAAGTACCAAGGACACAAGATTTAAAAAATAGTCTAGGGCTTCCCTGGTGGTGCAGTGGTTAAGAATCCGCCTGCCAGTGCAGGAGACATGTGTTCGAGCCCTGGTCCAGGAAGATCCCACATGCCGTGGAGCAACTAAGCCCGTGTGCCACAACTACTGAGCCTGCGCTCTAGAGCCCGCAAGCCACAACTACTGAGCCCACGCACCACAACTGCTGAAGCCCGCGTGCCTAGAGCCCGTGCTCCGCAACAAGAGAAGCCGCCGCAATGAGAAGCCCACGCGCCGCAATGAAGAGTAGCCCCCGCTCACTGCAACTAGAGAAAGCCCGCGTGCAGCAACAAAGACCCAATGCAGCCAAAAATAAGTAAATTTTTAAAATTAAAAAAAAAAAAGTCTGGCATTTCGATGTAACTTGCAGCAAAAAGGTCAGGACTAGAATGAACTGAACAAAGCATGAGGTGAGGTTACAGAAATTCACAAGGCCTGTTAGCCATGACCAAGGAGCTGTATTTCATTGTGCTAAATGAAATGGAAACCCACTGGAAGGGCTTGAGCAGGGAAGTAACATGACTTGATTTATGTTTTTAAATGATCACTCCAACAGCTATGTGGAGAATTGATGGTAAGGAGACAAGAGTGGAAGCACCAGTAAAAAGGCTTTTAAAGAAATGAGAAAAGATGGTGACTTGAACCAGAATGAAAAGGGTGGAGGTGGTAAAAACATTTTTTAAGAAAAATCTCCTCTAGGCTTTGCTAGTTGCCTTCCCAGAAGCCATCCTCACTTTCATTCCTTGCTCACAGCTCTCTGACATTCATCTGGTGTGCCAGCCAGGTGACGAATCGGGACAGGTCTAATTGTATCCTGACCACTCCATCCTCCCTTGGTAGACATCCCCTCGGCCAACACAGCTCGGAATGTCCTGGTTTTCCAAAAAGACTTCAGAGAATGTCATGTGACTATCTCTGAAGGCTTTCTTTTTTATTGATGAGAGAAGGAGTGACATCCTATCGAGGTCTTCCTCAAGCCAAAAATTTAACCAATATGGAAAAAGATTGAAAATCGAAAGGGGAAACATTTCCCAAAGTGTACTCTATGGACAAACAAATTTGAGAAAATACTGTGGTAGAGTACAACAGGTTGATTTTCAGAAGTTTTCAAATTTGTGGATGTCTAAGAGAGGGTTAAAGAATCCAAACTTATATAACCACAGAATTCCCCTTTGGGGAATAATAATCTGGTTCACAAAATTAGTCTTCTTCAGAATATCACTTATGGTAATATTGGACAAAGGGGTGAATTTTTAGAATCAACTGTTCTTCAGAATCATGGTACATCATTGATATACTCAGCCCACAGCAGGCTGCAAACAACTAAATATTTAAGTGTTGAAGTCTTTCGAGATAAAAATAGATCAACTACTTGGTAGAATCTATCAATACAGATGTTTGATGTTAAGATTTGGATTCTCAGAAATCATATTCATTCTCAAGAATTAGAAGACTCATTCAAATTAAAATTTCAATAAGGATCCAGTTAGAAAATTGCTTTCTGGATTTTCCCCCTTATTGAATAGACTCATTATGAACTTAAGTTATTATGGAAGCTACTACTCTCCTTTTAGGAAGGGAGGGAGGGAGAGAGGGAGAGAAGAAGGCAGGAAGGAAGGGAGGAAGGAAGGAAGGAAAGAAACAGCTAACAGTCTTCTGTACAAATTATTCTGTTAGTGTGAAAAAAGTATTTAAATAAAGAATCTGAACTACACTAGAAATTTTACCATGACTATTTACAGACAGTCATATAGAATGAGATGGGGTTTCTACCTGTAATTCATTGACTCTGTTAGTAAAAGATAACAGGCTTCAAAATTTTATCTCATCATAAAAAAAGGATTAATATGTTTTATAACTAAATGTCAAAATAGATTTTCATTACATAGTCTAATTTTTCAACCACAAGATGTTGACAGAAAAGAACGACTCACACTTAGCTGCTCAGTTCAGATTTTCTTTGCTGGCATTACTGACAGTAGATTTTATACTTTACTGGTCTAACTGTGTAATGAAACTCAACCAAGAATATCCTCTTAAAACCTTACTACCCAAAGTGTGATCCATAGCCTAGCAGCTATGGCATCACCTGGGAACCTGTTAGAAGTGCAGAATCTTAGGCCCTCACCCCAGACCTGCTGAATCAAAATTTGCATTTTAACAAGATTTCCAAGTGATTCATAGGCACATTAAGTTTTGAGAAGCTCTGTCTTAGAAGACATTCTCCAGGTGTTTTGCTATCATTGAGGATCGTTCTGCCACCACCTGGGGTGATCAGCAGGTTTCCCTAAGAACATGACACTGCGATTACAGCCCAGCCCCTTCCCTGTGCACCCACTTAAAATGTGTGAGCGACAATAGACTGAGAATAATATTTAGAGTGCAGTATACATGCCACACCTTGTGCAGGTCTGATGTACAAATGTTGAATAGATAATTAATTCACATCTATCTAGTCTTCCTTTAGTAGGGCACAAGGTTACAAACCTTTATGTGTGTGCGTGCGTGCGTGTGTGTGTGTGTGTGTGTGTGTGAGAGAGAGAGAGAGAGAGAGGAGAAATAGAGACAGAAAGGGAGCAGGGGATGCCTGGGTTCCAAGTTCATCCATTAGCAAATATGCAAACAGCCAAGTCTTTAGCCACTGAGTTTCCAGAACAAAACCCCGACTTTATTGGAAGTCTATGGCCTCATTGAAATCCTTCCATCCTAGATTCTGAACCAAATTCTGAACGATGTTTCTCTAAAATCCCCAAGTTTATTCAAAACTCAGCCCACTCTCAAACACTTGGCCAAACTACCTGGGTGGCTGAGCTCCCTTAAAATGTCAAGAACCTCTGATAGTCTCAGAGTCTGACCTCTATAACCCAACAACAGAATTCCATGCCGATCACTCAGCCCAGCACAGGGGCAGCGCTACTGGGAAGATTTAGCATCTGACAACATGGCCTGGTGTATTATGTTGAAGAGCAACCATGTCCTTAGCTGCCTTCATTCTTCCCCTGCTGAGCCCAAGACTTGGCCTTCCTGTGTATACCCTCTTGCTTCCCCTCCTGTTCCAATACAGCTGTGTTCTCCATGTGAGGTTTACAAGCACTAAGGTTTATATATCCATCATCTCCTTCGAAGAACCAACTCCTTCTAAATTTGAAGAGGCTGAGGTAGCCAGAACTGGGGGCAGTGAAGTTGTTTGTAGGGAGTGGTCATCGTCAGTTGCCATCCCTAGAGGAGCAGAAAGGGAACTAAAAGTTAGAACTAAGGCTGGTAGAGTCGAGACTTGAGAGAGGGCTTGCTATCTGGTATTGGGTTGGCCCAAAAGTTTGTTCGGGTTTTTCCGTAAGATGTTACAGAACCCAACCCAATAGTAACCAGGGAGAAAGAAAATGAGGCCTATGCTGGTGGAAAAAGTGGGTAGGGAATTGAGGAAACCAGCCATATGGAAAAAGCAACATCCAGTGGGAGCCGTCCTCTTGGTCATCTGAGACATGACATGTCCCTGGTTCTCTCACCTCTCTGATGATTCCTTCATAGACCGATCGTGGCTTGCTTTTCATCTGCGTGACCCCAAACTTTGGTATCCTTCAAGATTCTTTCAAAGCTCTGTTTTATTCTCTTTACATATGCTCTCCATTGTCCATCTTTATATTAATGATGCTACCGAAATAATATCTGTAGCATAAGTGTCTCTCCTGAGCCCCAAAATTGTCTATCTAGTTGTCTCTAGAACACATTCACTTGGATGTCTCTCAGAAAATTCAGATTCAGCACAACCACCCCTGCTGTGATTATCTTCCCATCCGAATGGCTCCCCTCCTTCACACTTTATCACAATGGATGGCAGCACCCAGTCGCCCCAGAACTGTGACACCGTGCTCAATTCCTCCCTTGCCCTTGCCTCCATTCCTTCCTCTTTAGCCTTTTAAGATTTAATTCAGGCTCTTGGCATTTCTCTCCTATTTTAATACATCAGTCATTTGACTAAACTATCTGCATCTGATTTCCTATCACTCCAATCTCTCTAGGCATATTATGGTATTGCATAAAATATTTTTCTGAATGTAGCAACAATTCATACTACTTAACATGACAATGAGGTTTCCACGATCTAAACCCTGACTATCTCTTCTGCATCTTTTCCTACCACTCCCTGCTCTATGCCACATGCCTAACGTTCCCTAACTGTACCACGTAACTTCATGCAGTCCTATTGTGCCCCCAACCCATCCATTGCACTTTAAAAAAATGTAGTTCTTTATTTGTTTCATGGTAATCTCATGTGTATCTACTGTAATTTCCTGGAGCGTGGCAACCTGTCTTAATTATGTTTATTTTTGTAGCTCTGAGCACAGTGCCTGACAGAGAGTAGGTGTCAGTAAATATTCACTGAGAGAATGAATATACAGGCATGGGATGAGTTCAAGGAAAACAGGGAACTTGTCTGTAGTTTACTTGTTGATGCCTAAAGTTTATCGTGACCAATCCAGGTTTAAAATGAGACTGGACAGCATTCCAGCATGGACTGCTGAAGGAAGGATATCAGAGTCATTCTTGTGATGGGGGAACCTGAGAGGAAGCAGATCTCCTAAGATATGGGCACTGACAAGTGGTCAGGGAGGTTCCAAAAGAAGAAGGCAGATTTTATCTGTGAACAGACATCTGAGTTACAAATACAGAGGAACATAAAAGAACAAGAAGGCTTACCCTCAGACAAATGTTTCTCTTTTCACTTCAATTCCCATTTAGGAGACCTTTTGATGTTGTTTACAAGCCACACTACCATCTCACTTCAAACAATATCCCTAGCCTGTGTATATCTCTTGTCTCTTTTTGCTGAGTTCTCTCTTGTGAAAAACAAGGAATTCCCCTAAATTCAATTGAAAAGCTGTTTGGAAGTCCTTTTAGTGAAAGACTATCTAATGAAGTTATGAAATCTGGGATTTTTTTTTTAAGACAGTTCTCCTGGCTTAAAAAAAATAGACATGCAGGACTTTGCCTGAGGCTTCCTATGTACTCAGGGGTCACTGGTGTGAAATAAAGTTCCTATTTTGTGGCAAGACAAGAAAAATTTAAACATGAAGGTTCTTCTCTGCCGTTTGGCTGCCTGTCTACCTCCATCCATCGTGCATTGTGCATTGACCAGGCCTCTCCCATTGGCGGGAATGCATATTCAGCCATAAAGAGCAACATTCTCCCAGAAGCAACAAGACAACTCCTTGGAAGATAGCATTCCTTCTTGATCTTGTAGGGGGTCACATGACCCACCACGATGGTACTTAGATATGGATCATGTAAACTGTCAATAATACCTCATCGATATACAGCCCCCTGTCTCAAAAAACTTATATAGGGGCTTCCCTGGTGGCACAGTGGTTACGAATCCGCCTGCCAATGCAGGGGACACGGGTTCAAGCCATGTGCCGCGGAACAACGAAGTCCGTGTGCCCCAGCTACTGAGCCTGTGCTCTAGAGCCCACGAGCCTGCGAGCCATAACTACTGAAGCCTGTGCGCCTAGAGCCCGTGCACCACAACGAAGAGTAGCCCCCGCTCGCCACAACTAAAGAAAAGCACATGCGCAGCATTGAAGACCCAATGCAGCCCAAACTAAACAAATAAAATACATAAATTTATAAAAAAAAAAACTTATATAAACTGTGTCTTGACTTCTAGCCGGCGGAACAGTCCTCAGAGCTTTCTGAGATGCTCTTCCCGGGTTATAATCCTCATATTTGGCTCGAATAAAAATTTCCAGTTCTTTCTTAAAAAAAAAATAGTCTGATGCTATCGACAGTGTGGTTTAGAATGAGAGTCTGTTATGAGGGCAGTGGAAAAGGTTTATCCTGCCCCACCCTCGTTCTGCTCTATTGTTTTTATTTTATAAACTGCCTGAAGGACTCCAAGTTGCTAAAATGTCCATTGGCAGCAACTGCTGTCAATATGGACATTGATCCCAAAGCAAGGATTCTTTTCAGTCAAGCCGCTAAAATTTCATTTGACTCAATGAAGATTTTTCAGTGGAGCTATGAAAGTGTTTCTGCCCATTTCCTAAACCGTTCCTAGTTGGAAACTGAATTGGATTTCGTAAAGATTTATGAACACTTCCAAAATCACTTAACGGCTGAAAGCCATATAGTAACTTTTTCCACGTCTGAATAGAAGGCGAGGCCTGTAGAAGTGACAGCTGTAGAAGAGCAATGTGATAAGATTTTGGATCGTTCCCACCCAGACCTTGCTCTGTCTACTGCAGGGCCCATGTCCACTGCCCCTAATGAATTATGCAAGCTTGCTGAAGCCTTGGAGTGCAGTCTTTATGCTATTAACTTACTGGAGTTCAATTAAATGTTAGTATAGCCCACCCCTAATTATTGGCAGTAACGATTACCCCGTTGTTACAAGGGATAATTATGTCTTAAGTGCCAATAACCTGAAAATTATTCTGAATGAAGGTTGAAATAGATTCAGTTTTACATTTATACCTGAACGTAGGTAGGTCAGGTACTCCAGGAATTATTTTTAATAAAGTCTCATTATTAAGATCTGACTTCCATGGATCTAGAAAATCGTTCTCTTCAATTTCATTCCTTCAGCCTCATTTCCGATTCCTGACCCTTATTGTACATGAAAAGCACTAGGCTAGGCAGGGTCGCTTCTCAAAACTGCCTTGACAGAGAGAGTGGTTCAGAGTCTGCTTTCCTAAGGCTTCCTTAGTTTACAAGGAAAACAAGGGGAAGGTTGTGAATCTGAAATCAACTAAGCTAGGAATTAAACAAGTAAGTACTGCCAACATTTAAAGGCAAGGTTTCTTGGTGGAATCAGGGATGATTACTCAGAGTAGACTCTTTTTCAGATGTCTTTAGATACTGAGCTTCTCCTCTGTATACACAGATAGCATAGGCACTGGGGTATGTTGGAAAGAAATACTTTTAAAAAAATAGTACATTTGAATTGCAGACCAGTCCTTGAATTCTATCTCAGTCACTTAATACTGTAACACCCTCCCCGGGCAATCTCCACATCTTTAAGATGTTAAAGCCAGTCGAGACAAGCCATACATGCTTCCGCTCTGTTCACAGCAATTGCCCAGGACCATTTGGACCTGCTCCTGTTTTGTCAATCTGCCTGTTTCCTGAACCTTAGCTCTGCTTTCTTTTTTCCCCACTTCTGTTCTTTGGTTAAATGGATTCATCTTGGTTTCTCTAACTCAGACTTTAAGAAGGTCTTTCTATTTTTTGCCCAATTCTGTTCCCAGAGACCCAAGCCCTGGCACCCATTCTGACAGCAGTCTTTCTAGACAAGCCAATCCAGTTTCCTTGGAAGGGAATATGAAAGGGTCAGGAATGTAGTCCCTCACCTTGAGCAAGCCCTTAACACTTTGGAAGCCATTGCCTCACCTCTAAATGAAATAAATCATCCTACCTAACAGTATTTTAAATGAAATAAATTATTCTAAAATGAAATAAATCATTCTACCTAACAGTATTTTCTTCTAAGGATCAATAAACTTAGAGTATGTAAACCTATAGTATAAAGTATTTAAGTAGTCAGGAATGAGCCTTGGTAAAATAACATTACCTCCTACTTAACTGGTATGTATTCTAGGCAGCAGAGTAGTGACTGTAATTTTTAGTCAAGATGCTTTAGGTATAATTAAAGCTGGCATCTCAGTACTTTGTACTGGTAATAAAACATCAACTGGGATTGACTAAACTCACAGAGTAATGTGAACTACATGTGACTTACAGTACTACTAAGTTTTAAAAATCAGCTAGGTTAGATTTCAGATAGTAATTTTCAATCTGTCCTCCCTGAAGAATCAGTAATAATCTTTACCCAGTCGTGGCCAAGAAAATTCTTGCTGGCATGGTCAATGCTGTTTCTTATCTGTTCTTTGACCTGCTTCCTGTACATCCTTTACCTCCATGCCCTGGTTTGTACTTGTATCACATTAATAGGACCTGAGGTGCACTTCCTTTTAGAAGACAGTTCATTCTAGAACCTATTTACAAAACAGAAATTAAGTCACACACGTAGAAAACAAACTTATGGTTACCAAGGGGGAAAAGGGGGGAAGGGATAAATTGGGAGACTGGGATTGACATATACACACTACTATGTATAAAATAGATAACTAATAAGAACCTACTGTATAGCACAGGGACCTCTATTCAGTACTCTGTAATAACCTTTATGGGAATAGAATCTAAAAAAGAGTGGATATATGTATATGTATAACGGACTCACTTTGCTGTACGGCAGAAACTAACACAATGTTGTAAATCAACTATACTCTAATAAAAAAAATTAATTGAAAAAAAGTTCATTCTAAATACGGAGACTTCTCAGTTTTTCACTCAAAGCCCAATCTCTAATAACAGAGGTTCCAGTGTTTTCCAATTACACTGCAAAATCATTTTAGTCAGGTCTGTACTACTCCAGGAATGCTCTGTCTTTGCGGTTCTCCCTGTCCCTGAGGTCTGTCTGTGATCTGTCTAGACTTTTGACATTTCATCTCTGAGTTTTGCAGTACTGCTCTTACTTGCTCACTTATAGATGAGAAGAAGAAATTCCAGATTAAGCCTCTGAGGAAAATCATGTCCCCATGGGGTTTTATTTTTGCTTTTGGTTTTGAATTAAAAAATGTAGTCTTGGCTACCATGTTGCATTTTGTATTATTTCCTTTTGCGCCATACAAGCTTTATTGATAATTACTTCACATCTACTTTAGCACAGCTTGGAAAATGTACTTTGTAAATTGTAAGGACCCACACAAGCACAATTTACTTTTTGCTCATTTATCAGAAGACACATATATGAGTTAAACTTCTCTATTTGCATATACTTAACTAAGCCAGCATATGATAAGATAAATGATAGATAAGATATCCAATTATAGACATTGACATATAGACATGTAGAGTTGACATTTATTCAAGATTCATATTTTTCTCCTTGCAGTTGCTCATCTCACCTTTTTGAAAAGAATTAGCAACTGAATTGAATGCCCTTCACCTGCCTATTTGTCTGTGTGTGCTTTTTGATTCCTACTGCAGGCTCTGTATGAACAGTATTCTCTGGTAACTTAAAACAATAACATTTGGAGAGTGGAAAACTTTAGTGACAATCTAAGTGAACCCTTTCAGTTTAATAAAATAGTTAGCTCTAGTGGGAAGGAGCCGCATAGCACAGGGAGATCAGCTCACTGCTTTGTGACCACCTAGAGGGGTGGGATAGGGAGGGTGGGAGGGAGGCTCAAGAGGGAGGGGATGTGGGGATATATGTATGCATATGGCTGATTCACTTTGTTGGACAACAGAAACTGACACAGCATTGTGAAGCAATTATACTCCAATAGAGATGGATTAAAAAAAAAGCTGTAAAAATATAAGGGCAGTTCCATTATCAGTTTCATGTCTCCTAAATCCCTGTATGGTTTCTAAAACTGGTTTTTAAAAAGCTTACTGACTTTTACGTGAAGCAATGAAAAGAGTAAGAAGTAGCTCTACAATCCACCATATATAAATATAAATATATATATATATATATATATATATATATATAATTGTATTGAATTAGTATTACCATCCTTTGGCCAGTAATAAAAAATATGGGTCTGAGATTTTTTTTTTCACTTTCATCTACAATTCTGATGAGTTCCTTATGAACAGCATGTGGTTTTAAAACCAAAATAGTGCTTTAAGTTTCTGTAAACAGAGGGAATTTGCTTTATCGGGTCAATATACTGTGCAACTGTTATAAACAAAGCTTTTCAGTGTGCTCCAAAAATAGAACATCCAAGCTGTCTGCTGACTTCTAATGCATAGATGTGAGGTAGAGCTGAAATTATTTTTGTATTTGTAGTATTATTCATTACGTTTTACTAATCCAAATTATAATTATTTTCCCAAAGTTTCTTTGGGATTTTAAGTAATTCAGGGAACTTTGGTGCATTAAATTATTTCTCTTATTTTGCACTATTGTCCTTACAAAGTGGTGTAGCCTCTTTCCACTGTTTACATTCCTCCTATTTACTGATGATATTTTAGTTTCTGATGTTTTCTTATCTCTTTTATCTAGTCTACAAAGACTAATCTCTGTGTTCCCCCAGTTTGCTCTGATTTTTTTAAAAAAACAAAACAAAACAAAAGAAACATAAGTGTAAGATTAAACTAAATTTATTTCTTTTAGTCCCCCAACAAAACCTTTTGCTATTCTGAAAGCATCACAATTGCATTATATAGCTTTTGCTATATTCACAACATATTTTGTAAGTTGCTTTGAAATTGTTTTCTGGTTTGAGGTCTGCATGTGCTGTCTATCTAAATTAAATTGGCAGATTTATCTATCTATCTAGATTGCCAGCTATTCAAGAATAAGAGCACATCTTTAACTTCTTGTATCCTCAGAGTACTTGGGATATGTGTACATAAACGTTTGTTGTGTGATAAAACTTTACCCATGATTAATCAATTTTACACTCTTTATTTACCATGTCCTTTTCTGAAGTGCCTAGGAACTCGGTTTTTCAAGATGAGGTCATGCGTATGAAAGGCTTCAGATAAGACGCTGTTGTATAGCCCTTTTACATGGACTCTAACCTCTGATAATAGAAGAGAGTGATGCTGTAAACTGTGTGTCTTGTGAACCTTTGAGATCTTGCATGGACCAGTTGTTAAATCATTCCAGTGCACAAATCCAATCTTCCAGATCAGATTACTTATGAGATAGAATGTTGTCACATAATAACTATGTGCTCTGAGGGGGAATGGTTTTATACCAGGTCCTTTATACACTGTAACAAGAGAAGCAGTTGTTTCTTCTTCTGAACTGAAGCATGAAATAGACTTAGTTTAAGAAGTTATAAAGTATCAGTAGTTTCAGGAGTTGTAAAAAAGACTGATAAAAAATGAAATTTCTCAAAATTGTCCTTCTATTCCAGAAAAATTGCCCCGAATAATCCAGCCAGAAGAAACTTGTCTGTTGAATTTCTCTGTTAGGCACCATTTTGTATGGTATTTGGTACCTACTGGCTCAAATAGTTATTTCTTGATCTGTTAATTTCCCAAACTAAAGGGAACATTTCCAGAGGGAAGGAAAAATAGGCTATGTTTGGGATGGGTTGAAAGAAAGTTTGAGGCCCAGCATGGAGGGTATTAGGCCCCAGGCAAGAAATTCTAATTTAATTGGGTTGAATTGGGGGAGGAGCCATTAAGGGTCTCTGAAAGGGAAATGATGTATTCATAGTTGTAGAAAAAAGCATCTGCTTGTGTATGTCAATGTACTGAAAAGTGACAAGGGGATAAAAGTATCAAAAGGAAAAGAATCCCAAATCTGTCTGCCATGTTATGCATAACATCTCTCAGTTATACATAATAAGTGTTCAATAAATATTTGTTGAATGAGTGAATAAATAAACAGAAGCAAATAGAGACAGAAAATGCCTTTTATTAACTTAAACAACCTTCCACATGAGTCACTGGCACTGAACTCAGATTTCTATGCAGAGTTTATTTCCGTTGGTAGTTTATTTCTATACAAATTGCATCATTAACGATGATGATACGAGAAGAAAAGAAGGATGAAGGAGAAAGGGCTACTATTTTTTTCAGTATTGATTATGTTCTAAGTACTGCATTAAAGTGCATTATCCACATTCACTCATTTTCCCAGCCAACCAGAGAAAACTTAAGAGATTAAAAACCAAGCTTGAGTAACACTAACAAACCGTGTATGGTTTTGATTGGCAGTTGTGGCCAATGCTGTCGATGACTCCCGCCCCTTGGGCCACCTGAGCTCCCAGAGCTCCCCCGCCCAGTACAGTTTCCGAAGGTTGGCAGCTTCCCTGCTCAGGTGCCTGTGTCCCTCATCTCCCACTGAGGACTCCTCTGGCATTTGGGCACGTGCTGGCCTGTGAACAGGTGCAACCTGTAAGTGTGGCAAGGTTAGCCCTCCACCAGTAGAGGGTGAGTCCTTGGATAAATGCCCCAGTCTCCAGGTCTTCCAGGGTTGGGGATTCTGAAGTATGTTTTACACAGTTTCTCAGCAGATTTCAGAACTCTTATAATGAGGAGAAGCACTATTTCATGTTTTTTTTAAAAAGGAACCTGGTCGTTTATATTTATATTCAAGCATCAGGAAATTTGGACTGATATTACCTATCAGGATAAAAGAGCTTTTTGTTTCATGTTGGGAACCTTACTCCTGTGAAAAAAATTATCTCCTATGTCGTAGCTCAGATCCCCCAAGAGCAGACCTTGAGACATGCACTTGGAAGCAGTTGTTTTACTTGTGGAAAGGGAACGCTTTAGAAGGTTGGGTTAGAGGGAGGCAGGAAGAGATCACAAATATATTCTTTATGCATCACTAATTGTTTTACGTGTTACATGCTTTACTTTGGTAATTTAAAAAGATCTATTAAAGAAAACATAAAAAAGCGTTTTAAAAAAATCTTAAAAACGACTTGCTAGACATGTCTATGGATGTTCCACTAATATCTCAGACTCATCTCTAGAACCCAGCCAGCATTATCCAAACACATTCTTCTCTCCCTCCCTATTCCAACTTTTCTTTTCTGGTTGCTTTTTCTTTTCTTTTCTTTTTCTCAAGGCATATCATATCTCTCCTTATAAATTATAAGCTGATTAAGAGTAAGACCCATGTTTTATAGTATATCTTTGAATCTGCCAAAGGACACATCCATAATGCATGAACATAGACTTATAAATATCCAGATTTCTTTCAGTTCGTGACATTAGTGATGTTAAAAGTCCAAATCATACAAGGGCCATTCAAAATACTGACTGCACACCTGCTGTTGGTCAGGTAGCTTATCAGGTGCTGGAGATAGAGTGGTGAATAACGTAACAACACAACATGTGTTCTGCCCTTGTGCTCTAGAGAGGAAGACAAAATGAAAAGGTAAAGACACCTGTGACTATACATTAAAGAGCTATGAAGAGAATGAACAGGATGCTCTGCAATATGGTGACGTACTTTAAGTGGACGGGCAGGAAAATCATCTGTGAGAAGAAGATCTTTCAACTGAGACTGAAGAAAGAGAGGAATCATGTGAGAAGTCAGAGGCTGTGCGTTCAGGCAGAGGGAACAATATGGGCAAGGGCACAGAGAGTGAAAAAAACCTTGATGCACTTAAGGAAAGCCAGTGTGAGCTGGCAGTGTAGTCAGAGGCCAGATCAAAGAGGCCAGTCCTTGGAGGCCATGTTAAGTGTGGTTTGTACTAGAAGAGCATGGGAAACTATTTAACGGATTTAAGCAGGGACTTCCCTGGTGGTTCAGTAGTAAAGAATCCACCTTTAATGCAGGGGATGCGGGTTTGATCCCTGGTCAGGGAATTAAGATCCCACATACCGCAGGGCAACTAAGCCTGCGAGCCACAACTACTGAGCTCACGCACCTCAACTAGAGCTCATGTAAAACTACAGAGGCCGTGGGCCCTGGAGCCTGAGCACCACAACTAGAGAGAAGCCCACGCACCACAATGAAGAGCCTGCGTGCTGCAACGAAAGATCCCCCGTGCCGCAACTAAGACGCGACACGGCCAAAATAAATAAATAATAAGTCTAAAAAAAAAAAAGGATTTAAGCAAGGGAGTGGCCTGCATGATTTGATTTAGAATTCTAAAAATTCACTTTAGCTTCTATGTAGAAAATCGATGATGTGGGGATGGGATGAATAGGGAGATCAGGTCTTGGATTACTGAACAGCTCAGATGAGATTACTGTACTTGAAAGAGGGTAGTAGCAGGGCAGAAGAAGCTCATCAAACCGATGAGCTGGAGATATATTCTGAAGGTCGATCAATAGAACTTAATTACTGATGGATTAGATGTGGGGAATAGAGAGAGGGGACTCAGAATTACTTTCCAAGTTTCTGGTCTGAACAACCGGGCAGATGGAGTGCTGTTTTTGGGAAAGAAAGATTGAGTGGAGGAATAGTTGAGATACGGGTCAGAATTCAGTGTTAGACGTGTTACGTGCGCCATGCCCAGTAGACATCCAAGTAGAGATGTCAGGTAGGCAGTAAAACATATGGGTCTGGAGCTGAGAAGAGAGGTCCAGGCCGGAGACACGAACTGGGGAATCATGGTGGTATTTAGCGGGATTATTTAGTTGGTACTTAAAGATACAGGAAATCGGTTAGAGCTCTTAAGAAGGAGTGAAAGAGAAGGAAAGAGGGCTCAGAATGGAGCCGTAGGCCTTTCCGACACTTAGGGTGGAGGGAAAGAAGCCAGCAAAGGAAACTCGGAGTGGCCGGATAGAAAGGAGGGAACGGCTCAAAAAGTGTCATGAAAAGAGAGCCTTTCAAGGAGAAATGCTCATTCTTGATAACAGCTGAGAAATTGGGTGAGCCCATATTAGAATCCTCTCTACTGGGGAGGACTTCTTACCAAGGATAGAAATCACTTGTATTTTGTCTTTTATTTGAGACCTTAACGCATCTCCTAGCACACAGTGGGCACTTGAAACATATTAATCAAATGACACATTAATTGAATGACTGAATATTTTGGTTCAGTTGAGAGTGAGTGATAGGCATGAGAAGTTTAAAGAAGTCTTTCTGTTCTCCTGCCTACATGCTCTTCACCCCCCACCTGATTCTCACTCTTGCCTGCAAAAGTAATTGATTGGGGTTATAGCAGTATCTTCAGGCTCTGTAATGGCAATGTTAAATACCCTTTATTTCTCCCAATTTAGGAAACATGGACTGTTCTCTAAGCCTTGGAGGAAGAAAACTCAGGGCTACCATAGTGTATGAGATCATAAAGGGTGGCTGTTTCTGCACGTGTAGTGAAGTCATAACCATAATGACCATCACAGAAATTAGGTCCTGCCCTATGAAGTGCTCTACTGGCCACTCTCCTCTTAGTTATCCCGTGAAAGAATTGTGTTGAGTGGATTTCATTGTATAAGATTCTGGTGAAAGGAGGGAAAGAAAGAGGTAGGGGTTCAGATCAGTGGCTCTGACGCTGCCAGTGCCTGGAGGGTGTGTGAGGGCTTCTGAAACCCGCAGCTGATCCAGACCAGTTCTCCAACAGCCTCCTTTTAGCTCCAGCATAAACACTCCTGGCCTGGCTTAGGAGGTTCACAGCGTGTCCCTGCCTCCCTACTCAGCCTCATATTGTACGATCCTGTGTGGGAGCCGCTAACTGCTCTAGCCAAGACCACCTCTTCTCCTCTGCCTGGCCCTGCTCGCCCTGTCCCGCATCCCTCCTCTCAAAGTGCTTAGCCTAACAACCCTCCTTGTCCTTCAACTCTGTCACTAAAGCATCCAGAACTTTCTCTAGTTAGTAAATGTTTGTCTACCACTTGGCTGAAAATTTTCCTGAAAGCTTCTCCTGCCTTGTTCACCGTGGCATCCCGTGGACCTAGCAAAGTGCCTGCGCAATGAATATGCTGAGTGAGTGAACAAGTATTTTAGTTACGTGTCTGCCTTTACAACTTCAGAGGTGCTATTTCAGTATGGTTTTAACGCACATGCGCACACACATACCATTTGATGAATGCTGTTTCTTTCTCTCTCTTTTTCCATACAGTAATTAATAACTGTACCTGCATCTCCTGCAAATACCGGCCTAATTATCTATGGCTGTCTCTGGTTGCTCTAGAAAGAAACCTGAGGCACACGTGGATTAATTAGGACGAGAATCAAACCCAGTTCAGGTGTGTTGTGCTGTGGGTCCCCAGCGCATTTTCAGAGGCTCATTATGATGTCTGACTCTTGACCTCAGCTGGGTCTAAGCCCTGATGGCAGGTGTATCCGGTGGAACTGAGTGGATGCGTGGAAAGGGGGAGCATCAAGAACCGGAGGGAGGAATCCGTTGAAGTGAGGTAAGTCACAGTGCTTCCTTAACCCAGACTCGCCCTTGGACTCAGCAACAACCTAAACTGCCCGCCTGTGCCTTTCAGCTCGAGCCACTGCTCCTCAAGCAAGCAGCCCGGACCTAAGAGGAAGTATGGGGAGGAAGGAAGTGGGCATAGAAGGGTGCAGGGTTCTGAGTCTTGAAGTGATATACCATAACGTCTTTATCGGGCGCCTTCAGGGAGTGCGCTTTGTGTTTAATTTGTGGCTCCCCAGTGGTTGCTTATGCCCCCCAAATCAGGTCTACCGCTTAACTATCAACGAAAGATCAGGACAGTTCCCCGGCGCAGTCCCTCCCGGCGCCCAGGTTTGTGGCCGGCCTTTGGGCCACTCCGGGCAGGCCGAGGAGCCTCTGCGTTCATAGTGGGGCGCGCGCGGGTCGGATTGGGGTCACGCCGCTAACATCTAGGCCTCAATCACGGATAAAAGGCGAAGCCCCGGACCCCTTCCGGCTCCACTCTTGCAGTCCCGGGAGCCCAGAGTCATCCCGTGCTCCGGGACTAAGAGGCCCCGGCCTGGACGCGCGTTCTGCGCAGCCAAGGTCCCCTAGCGCCCCCTACAGTCTCACGCGCGGGGAGACGGCATCGGGTCCTGCGCCTCCGCACTGCGCCCGGGACCCCACCCAGCGGCCCGCGCCCCGGGACCACGTGAGCACCGCACCTCCAGACTGCAGAAACGGGGCGTGGGGGCCGGCGAGCGCGCAGCATCCCCGGCCACCTCTGATCGCTCCGCCCGCCGCTGCCTGACTTCCCCTCCCTCCCTCTGTCCCTCCCCCCAACCCCCGTTCCTCCCGCCCGCCCGCCTGCCGGCGCCGGACACGCTGAGCCTCTTCTCTTGGGGCGCTCTTCCCCTTGGCCGACCGTCTCATCCCGCGCAACTTTGGGACGGACAGTGGCCGTTTGGTGTTGAATGTTCCCCTCGGAGAGCGCATGGCTGCGGAAGCGAGGTGCGGGCCGGGCCCGCGAGGGGCCGCCGTATGGGAGGCGGTGATGCTACTGCTGTGCTTGGGAGTCCCGACCGGGCGCCCCTACAACGTGGACACCGAGAGCGCAATGGTTTACAAGGGCCCCGCCGACACCCTGTTCGGCTACTCGGTGGTGCTGCACAGCCACGGGGCGAACCGATGGTGAGTGGGGTCGGAGGCGGCGCCCTCAGTATCTCAGAGCGGCGAGCGAAAGGCGCCTCAGGGATTCCCTGCCCGGTTCAAACTTTCCTCCCTCCGCGGGAGGCAGGAGGGGAACCCTGCGACGGCCAGCTCGCTAGAGAAATGCTCGGGAAACTAACTTATCTTGGGGTGGCAGCACCCGGGGTGCGTTCTGGCGCCAGGCCCTGGAGTTTGGGGTGGCGGGTTGGGTGCGCGGAGTGGTGGGCGGAGGAGTCCGTGAAGACCCGGAGTTCAGTGGGCAGCACGGCTCACGTCTGCGCGCACGTGCCCATTGCTCCCTTTAGGCTCGTAGTCGGGGCGCCCACGGCCAGCTGGCTCGCCAACACTTCAGTGGTCAATCCTGGGGCGATTTACAGATGCAGGATTGGAAAGAACCCAGAGCGGACGTGCGAACAGCTCCAACTGGGTGAGTTGTACCTGGGGCCGGGAGCTAATGACCCACTCCCCCCAACAGACACACACACACACACACACACACACACACACACTTGTGAGCCCCACGGTAGCAGAAGTCCTGGAAAAACTCGTGTTGCCTATTACTTCTAGTTTAAAGCGAATGACATTCACTTAACTCTACGCCATCTTCCCTTCTAAACATAAAAGTGGTCTCCTTTCTGTCAATATTGTTCTCCCTTTTGCTTATGACAATGATTGCAGTACTCTGACCAAACTATGTGGAGAAAAATTTCTTATAAAACCTTCTCCTCACCTCTCCCCTCCTCCCCCCCCACCCCTCCCCCACCCAGCAAAGTGTAAAACACATCTTAAAGTCTCTCAGCACATTAAGGACAGGATCCAGCTAAGCCAAGACTTGAGAATTTTATTTCTATCTTTGACCTATCAGCCTTGTTAAAGAACAGGCTAAGGGGCAGATCAGGAATAGCAGTTGGAATTGATCCCATACCCTGTCATTTAGCCCAAGGGCTTTCTGAAAAAGAAAATGATACAGTTTTACTTAGATATGAAATGTAAAAAAGGAGAGCACAAGAAAAAATTGGCATCTCCACTGTTAATATAATTAAAATGAAGTTTAACATATAATTGTTAATTTTTCTTTCCAAAAACTCCGATGTTAAATGGATACCTCTATTTGAAATCATTTCTTAGTGTCTCTTCTCAGATTTGTGACAGCTTGAAAAATGCGTTCTGATGGGGGAGAGGAGAAAGTTCATGTTTCAAAGCCAAAAACAAATTTGCTTTGCATAGACACATGGGGGAAGAAAGGGGAACTAATATCAATTCAGACCCTATCTTGCTTCAAACATTGTTAGGAACTGCTATATATGTTTCTTGTTTTCCACAAAACACCACTGGGTCATGGTTGGCATTGTTCTTACTTTACACATGAGGACTCTGTGACTCAGAGAGTTGCAAGGACTTTTTCTAAAGTTATTCAGCTAGTGAATGGAAGATGGGACCTCAAGTCAAAGTCAGGTCTGCCTGGGTCCAATGTCCAAGCCCTTTTCTTTCATGTATGCATCTTGAGTGAAAATAAAATTCAATGACGAGTCCGATATGTTGTCTGCTGAGCTTATGAGTCATCTGTGAATGGTGAATAAAAGGTCATATTTGGTACCTTTTTCCTATTTATCTTTGCTATCAATGGACTTTCGGGATAAGTTAGTTACTGAATCTTTACCACTCCCCTCCCCCCATTTTGGGTAGTAATCTTTGCTTTTTCTCAAACTGGGAAGCGGCTTCCCTTCATTGAGAATGAAGTCAAATAGAGTATGCACATAATGGAAGTTTATTTTTGACTCAGCATCCGTAAGAGTCTCGGAGTTGTCTGCAGTGTGTAGAATAGGCCCCAGCCTCTCATTAAGCATCTTCCATCCCCAAAGGCAGACTAGGAAAGCATAACATATTCACAGACCTATCCATTTGGAATAATTCTGCAAAGTATAATTTTCATTGCATGAGAGTCTTGTAGGATGAATTAGGGAGCGGAGCAGACAGACTTGATCTGCCAGAGGATCTTGACAAGGTCTCAGGAGGGAATGTTTTATTTTTGTTGTCCTGTCATAGTTTCCTGATTCATGACATTATAACTACTGGTATTTAGCTCCTACTTCCTGTCTGGAAGGGCACTGAATCTATTTCTAGATGTCGGTATTTAACTGGAAATATTCTGTCATAATATTATATAATATTTAAAATTTAAGATGATAATACCTGTCAAAATTGAAGGTAAACGTATATTGATTGGGCACGTGGAACATAGGGGTTGACTACAGAAATATCCACAGAAAAATGTGCACATGATAGATGTTCAACACACACGAATTAAGTGAAGATGTACTGGATGGATAAATGAATAAAAGCAAAGTGAAAGTTTGTCATCGACATGATTGGTGAATAAGAGAATTAGTTAGAAATGACAAGCCAAAGGGATATTGTTAACTTTCAAATTTTTGATCAATAAAAAGGTTTCTACTGAGATGAAAGGCAAAAAGGAAGACAAGATTTCTAGCCAGTCAACTGGTTGAAACACTAATAGCTGTAGTAATAGCTATGAACATTTGCAAAAGAATTGACTGAAATTACTTCTCATATAACATTTCAAACGACATATCTTCTCTTCCTTATATGAAGAAATTGTGTGTTTCAATTCAGCACAGACTCAGAAGTAACTTGAAACTGTAAAATAAGGGATTGAGGATAATGTCTAGAAAGGAAACACTGAAAACAATACATCGGTAACTAAAGGCATTTAAAAATTCTCAGGTTTTTAAATGGACTATGTAGTATTCTTTATGAAGAATTTTCAAGGAAAAAATACATACACAATCATCTATATAAGACAGCTTCAGTTGTTCTGTCTCAAATATGGGTGACTATAAAATAGGCAAAATGTTTAGCTCAGTACCTGACATACAACTGACATTCAAAAAATATTAGTTTATTTTTTAATCTCTATTTTCTACTTAAATCTATATCTGCATGTTATCTGTTATAGGCAGGTTGAGGTTATAAATATGGATAGTTAATAGATGAAACCAAAAGTTAAATGTGTAAATGAAAAGGAAACAGTTGAAACACAATGAAAAATATTTTTCGTTGGCCCAAGCAAAAAATCTTTATTTTTTAAACATCTTTATTGGAGTATAATTGCTTTACAATGGTGTGTTAGTTTCTGCTTTATAACAAAGTGAATCAGTTATACATATGTTCCCATATCTCTTCCCTCTTGCGTCTCCCTCCCTCCCACCCTCTCTATCCCACCCCTCTAGGTGGTCACAAAGCACCGAGCTGATCTCCCTGTGCTGTGCGACTGCTTCCCACTAGCTATCTATTTTACGTTTGGTAGTGTATATATGTATATGCCACTTTCTCACTTTGTCACAGCTTACCCTTCCCCCTCCCCATATCCTCAAGTCCATGCTCTAGTAGGTCTGTGTCTTTATTCCCATCTTACCCCTAGGTTCTTCATGACATTTTTTTTTTTTCTTGGATTCCATATATATGTGTTACCATACGGTATTTGTCTTTCTCTTTCTGACTGACTTCACTCTGTATGACAGACTCTAGGTCCGTTCACCTCACTACAAATAACTCATTTTCGTTTCTTTTTATGGCTGAGTAATATTCCATTGTATATATGTGCCACATGTTCTTTATCCATTCATCCGATGATGGACTCTTAGGATGCTTCCATGTCCTGGCTATTGTAAATAGAGCTGCAATGAACATTTTGGTACATGTCTCTTTTTGAATTACGGTTTTCTCAGGGTATATGCCCAGTAGTGGGATTGCTGGGTCATATGGTAGTTCTATTTGTAGTTTTTTAAGGAACCTCCATACTGTTCTCCATAGTGGCTGTACCAATTCAAATTCCCACCAGCAGTGCAAGAGGGTTCCCTTTTCTCCACACCGTCTCCAGCATTTATTGTTTCTAGATTTTTTGATGATGGCCATTCTGACCGGTGTGAGATGATATCTCATTGTAGTTTTGATTTGCATTTATCTAATGATTAATGATGTTGAGCATTCTTTCATGTGTTTGTTGGCAATCTGTATATCTTCTTTGGAGAAATGTCTGTTTAGGTCTTCTGCCCATTTTTGGATTGGGTTGTTTGTTTTTTTGTTATTGAGCTGCATGAGCTGCTTGTAAATTTTGGACATTAATCCTTTGTCAGTTGCTTCATTTGCAAATATTTTCTCCCATTCTGAGGGTTGTCTTTTGGTCTTTATGGTTTCCTTTGCTCTGCAAAAGCTTTTAAGTTTCATTAGGTCCCATTTGTTTATTTTTATTTCCGTTTCTCTAGGAGGTGGGTCAAAAAGGATCTTGCTGTGATTTATGTCATAGAGTGTTCTGCCTATGTTTTCCTCTAAGAGTTTGATGGTGTCTGGCCTTACATTTAGGTCTTTAATCCATTTTGAGTTTATTTTTGTCTATGGTGTTAGGGAGTGTTCTAATCTCATACTTTTACATGTAGCTGTCCAGTTTTCCCAGCACCACTTATTGAAGACGCTGTCCTTTCTCCACTGTACATTCCTGCCTCCTTTATCAAAGATAAGGTGACCATATGTGCGTGGGTTTATCTCTGGGCTTCCTATCCTGTTGCATTGATCTATATTTCTGTTTTTGTGCCAGTACCATACTCTCTTGATTACTGTAGCTTTGTAGTATAATCTGAAGTCAGGGAGCCTGATTCCTCCAGCTCCATTTTGCTTTCTCAAGATTGCTTTGGCTATTGGGGGTCTTTTGTGTTTCCATACAAATTATGAAATTTTTTGCTCTACTTCTGTGAAAAATGCCAGTGGTAGGGATTGCATTGAACCTGTAGATTGCTTTGGGTAGTAGAGTCATTTTCACAATGTTGATTCTTCCAATCGAAGAACATGGTATATCTCTCCATCTATTTGTATCATCTTTAATTTCTTTCATCAGTGTCTTATAATTTTCTGCATACAGGTCTTTTGTCTCCTTAGGTAGGTTTATTCCTAGATATTTTATTCTTTTTGTTGCAGTGGTAAATTGGAGTGTCTTCTTAATTTCACTTTCAGATTTTTCATCATTAGTGTATAAGAATGCCAGAGATTTCTGTGCATTAATTTTGTATCCTGCTACTTTACCAAATTCATTGATTAGCTCTAGTAGTTTTCTGGTAGCATCTTTAGGATTCTCTATGTATAGTATCACGTCATCTGCAAACAGTGACAGCTTTACTTCTTCTTTTCCGATTTGGATTCCTTTTATTTCCTTTTCTTCTCTGATTGTTGTGGCTAAAACTTCCAAAACTATGTTGAGTAAGAGTGGTGAGAGTGGGCAACCTTGTCTTGTTCCTGATCTTAGTGGAAATGCTTTCAGTTTTTCACCATTGAGGACGATGTTGGCTGTGGGTTTGTCATATATGGCCTTTATTATGTTCAGGAAAGTTCCCTCTAGGCCTACTATCTGCAGAGTTTTTATCATAAATGGGTGTTGAATTTTGTCGAAAGCTTTCTCTGCATCTATTGAGATGATCATATGGTTTTTCTCCTTCAATTTGTTAATATGGTGTATCACATTGATTGATTTGCGTATATTGAAGAATACTTGCATTCCTGGAATAAACCCCACTTGATCATGGTGTATGATCCTTTTAATGTGCTGTTGGATTCTGTTTGCTAGTATTTTGTTGAGGATTTTTGCATCTATGTTCATCAGTGATATTGGCCTGTAGTTTTCTTTCTTTGTGACATCTTTGTCTGGTTTTAGTATCAGGGTGATGGTGGCCTCGTAGAACGAGTTTGAGAGTGTGCCTCCCTCTGCTGTCTTCTGGAAGAGTTTGAGAAGGATAGGTGTTAGCTCTTCTCTAAATGTTTGATAGAATTCGCCTGTGAAGCCATCTGGTCCTGGGCTTTTGTTTGTTGGAAGATTTTTAATCACAGTTTCAATTTCAGTGCTTGTGATTGGTCTGTCCATATTTTCTATTTCTTCCTGATTCAGTCTTGGCAGGTTGTGCATTTCTAAGAATTTGTCCATTTCTTCCAGGTTGTCCATTTTATTGGCATAGAGTTGCTTGTAGTAATCTCTCATGATCTTTTGTATTTCTGCAGTGTCAGTTGTTACTTCTCCTTTTTCATTTCTAATTCTATTGATTTGTGTCTTCTCCCTTTTTTTCTTGATGAGTCTGGCTAATGGTTTATCAATTTTTTCTTCTCAAGGAACCAGCTTTTAGTTTTATTCATCTTTGCTATCATTTCCTTCATTTCTTTTTCATTTATTTCTGATCTGATCTTTATGATTTCTTTCCTTCTGCTAACTTTGGGTTTTTTTTTTGTTCTTCTTTCTCTAATTGCTTTAAGTGCAAGGTTAGGTTGTTTATTTGAGATGTTTCTTGTTTCTTAAGGTAGGATTGTATGGCTATAAACTTCCCTCTTAGAACTGCTTTTGCTGTGTCCCATAGGATTTGAGTCATCGTGTTTTCATTGTCATTTGTTTCTAGGTATTTTTTTGACTTCCTCTTTGATTTCTTCAGTGATCACTTCGTTATTAAGTAGTATATTGTTTAGCCTCCGTGTGTTTGTATTTTTTACAGATCTTTTCCTGTAATTGACATCTAGTCTCATAGCATTGTGGTTGGAAAAGATGCTTGATACAATTTCAGTTTTCTTAAATTTACCAAGGCTTGATTTGTGACCCAAGATATGATCTATCCTGGAGAATGTTCCATGAGCACTTGAGAAAAATGTGTATTCTGTTGTTTTTGGATGGAATGTCCTATAAATGTCAATTAAGTCCATCTTGTTTAATGTATCATTTAAAACTTGTGTTTCCTTATTTACTTTCATTTTGGATGATCTGTCCATTGGTGAAAGTGGGGTGTTTAAGTCCCCTACTATGAATGTGTTACTGTCGATTTCCCCTTTTATGGCTGTTAGTATTTGCTGTATGTATTGAGGTGCTCCTATGTTGGGTGCATAAATATTTACAATTGTTATATCTTCTTCTTTGATCGACCCCTTGATGATTATGTAGTTTCCTTCTTTGTCTCTTGTGATAGTCTTTATTTTAAAGTCTATTTTGTCTGATATGAGAATTGCTCCTCCAGCTTTCTTTTGGTTTCCATTTGCATAGAGTATCTGCATGGAGTATCTTTTTCTATCCCCTCACTTTCAGTCTGTATGTGTCTCTAGGTCTAAAGTGGTTCTCTTGTAGACAGCATATATATGGGTCTTGTTTTTGTATCCATTCAGCCAGTCTGTGTCTTTTGCTGGGAGCATTTAATCCATTTACATTTAAGGTAATTATCAATATGTATGTTCCTATTCCCATTTTCTTAATTGTTTTGGGTTTGTTATTGTAGGTCTTTACCTTCTCTTGTGTTTCTTGCCTAGAGAAGATCCTTTAGCATTTGTTGTAAAGCTGGCTTGGTGGTGCTGAACTCTCTCAGCTTTTGCTTGTCTGTAAAGGTTTTAATTTCTCCATCAAATCTGAATGAGATCCTTGCTGTGTAGAGTAATCTTCATTGTAGGTTTTTCTCCTTCATCACTTTAAAGATGTCCTGCCAGTCCCTTCTGGCTTGCAGAGTTTCTGCTGAAAGATCAGCTGTTAACCTTATGGGGATTCCCTTGTGTGTTATTTGTTGTTTTTCCCTTGCTGCTTTTAATATGTTTTCTTTGTATTTAATTTTTGACAGTTTGATTAATATGTGTCTTGGTGTGTTTCTCTTTGGATTTATCCTGTATGGGACTCTCTGTGCTTCCTGGAGTTGATTAACTATTTCCTTTCCCATATTAGGGAAGTTTTCAACTATAATCTCTTCAAATATTTTCTCAGTCCCTTTCTTTTTCTCTTCTTCTTCTGGGACCCCTATAATTCGAATGTTGGTGCGTTTAATGTTGTCCCAGAAGTCTCTGAGACTGTCCTCAGTTCTTTTCATTCTTTTTTCTTTATTCTGCTCTGGAGTAGTTATTTCCACTATTTTATCTTCCAGGTCACTTATCCGTTCTTCTGCCTCAGTTATTCTGCTATTGATCTCATCTAGAGTATTTTTAATTTCATTTATTGTGTTGTTCATCGTTGTTTGTTTCTTCTTTAGTTCTTCTAGGTCCTTGTTAAATGTTTCTTGCATTTTGTCCATTCTGTTTCCAAGATTTTGGATCATCTTTACTATCATTATTCTGAATTCTTTTTCAGGTAGACTGCCTATTTCCTCTTCATTTGTTAGGTCTGGAGGGTTTTTATCTTGCTCCTTCATCTGCTGTTTTTCTCTCTTCTCATTTTGCTTATCTTACTGTGTTTGGGGTCTCCTTTTTGCAGACTGCAGGTTCGTAGTTCCTGTTGTTTTTGGTGTCTGTCCCCAGTGGCTAAGGTTGGTTCAGTGGGTTGTGTAGGCTTCCTGGTGGAGGGGACTAGTGCCTGTGTTCTGGTGGATGAGGCTGGATCTTGTCTTTCTGGTGGGCAGGTCCACGTCTGGTGGTGTGTTTTGGGGTGTCTGTGGCCTTATTATGATTTTAGGCAGCCTCTCTGCTAATGGGTGGGATTGTGTTCCTGTCTTGCTAGTTGTTTGGCATAGGGTGTCCAGCACTGTAGCTTGCTGGTCGTTGAGTGAAGCTGGGTGTTGGTGTTGAGATGGAGATCTCAGGGAGATTTTCGCCGTTTGATATTACGTGGTGCTGGGAGGTTTCTTGTGGACCAGTGTCCTGAAGTTGGCTCTCCCACGTCAGAGGCACAGCGCTGACTCCTGGCTGCAGCACCAAAAGCCTTTCATCCACACAGCTGCTAGTGTTGGAGGGTATTCTGCAGAAGCTGGGGGTGGCTGTGTCTCACCTTCTGAAGAAGGGGTCTCTGTTCTCCTTCATGTGAAATCTGGCAGTGTTTCCGTGACCAATTTTGTTTCAATTTGGAAAACAATTCTAGAGGTTAGAAGTCCAAAATCAAGGTTTCAGCAGAGTTGGTTTCTTCTGAGGTCTCCCTCCTTGACTTGTAGATAAATGGCTGTCTTTTCCCTGTGTCTTCACATAGACTTCCATGTGTTTCCAAAAAATCTTATAATAACTAAAGATTCAGCTGTGACTGCCATGTCATAAAATGTTTTCTTTCATTCATGGCCTAATTTGCTATCAAAGAGATGAAGTTGAAAGAGCTCTTAAAATGGTGCCAATCTCCTATACAATTCAAAGTGCTATCTACATGGACTAGTCTTTAAGTCTCAGAATTTCAGATCAAAGTTTGATTCAGATAGACTCCTTCCCTCAGAAGAGGAATCAGTACCCTTCCCCCCTACCTCCTAACCCCTCTTCCCTGCAGTGGCTAATGTTGTCCCATACTATGGTATATTCACTGTAGTCATAATCATAAGTGAGCAGCAAATGCCTGTTTATCTAGAATGTTCAGTGTATGAGATGTTGAGAATCAGAGACCCCTTTTAGTGAAGTGAATTGACTGTAGAAGAGGTGCATTTCTTCCTGTGTGCAAACAGGCTTCTTCCACCTTCCTGCCCGCCTAAGAAGGGTCTCTCCCCTCACTTCCTTGGTACTGCTCTCTGTGAACCAGAGGAAGGTAGTCTCCCCATCAGGAGAGTCTGAATCCAAACTTGTTCATGAAGACTCCGTGTCTGAGGAGGCCATAGTGATTTCCACAGGTTCAGTTGCTTTTCCACTCAGGTGCTTTGCATCCTTGCTAAGTTTTTTAAAAGGCAACTTTGATCACAGGTGGTTGCTAAATTAAGGCATCACACATAATGACTTCATTAATGTACTTATCCATGGATTTCCAGTATTTGAACAAATAGAACATAATAAAATACATAAATGGCTACAAAATTATACTAAAAAGATTATATTTGGTCATTCAAAAGGCATACTAGATCTTTCATTATTTTGAAGTTGCCACTAGTAGCATTATACATGTGTGTTTGGGCATGCACACGTGCGCGCGCGCCCACACACATCTGGGTAATAGAGGCTAAAATTACACAATTACACGGTACAGTACAGTAGCCACTAACCACATGTGGCTTTTGAGCGCATGAAATGCGGCTAGTTTGTAGTGAGAAGTACTATAGGGCAAATTACGTTCTGGGTTTTGAAGCCTTAGTACCAAAAAAAAATACATACACACACATACGTATACATAAAATCTCTTAATTTTTTAGATACGGATTACATGTTGAAATAAATATTTTGAAACTAATATTGATTACATTTTTAAATGAAAACATTTTAGATGTATTAGGTTAAAGAAGATATATTATTAACATCAATTTTACCTATTCCTTTTTAATGTGACTACTGTAAAATTATTTCATATGTGACTTGTATTAGGTTTCTGTCGGACAGCGCTGTTCTAGAGAAACATAACTTCCCTATGTAAAATAACACTAACTTTTTAGCAGGTGCTTTCCCAGTGTCTATGCATAAAATGATTGGAATTTTCACTTTTCTAGACCAATGTTGTATAGTTACTAGACCTTTAAGCTCTCTCCTTGTACCTCTTTTTCTTACTAGAGAGAACAGTGGTTTATTAAGTTAGTCATCATTATTCCCCTTCAGATATCTTCCTGGAAATTATATTGCCTTAGCCAGCCTTCTGGTTTATATTACATAACCTACTTGGAGGAGGTTAAGTTAATTAGCGTTTGTGTCATTAAACTAATGATTACCTCACTCACTTCTGCCTGATTTGTAGGAATTATTAGCTTAACAATAAAAGGCAAACCTCTCACTGTTGAAACTTCAGATATGTCCTTGATAACTTTCCTTTTCTTTCTCATTTGTGATACTCTTTAAATTGTAGCTTATGAAGATGCTGTTGATACAGACCGGTCATTTTGAAAAATCACCCCTGAACAGAGGTTGTTATGCTAATTATGCACAAAATGAACACAGAGAGCTTCGTGAATAAACCATCATATTACAAGAATTGTTTCCTTATTTCCAGCAATTTCCCAAGCTCCATCTCTAAAAGAATGGTTTCCACCTAATTTAAGAGATGAGATTTTCTAAAATGTATTTTATTTTTTGCCTAAAGTTTACTTGACCACTGGGTGATATTTCTAATGACTAAAAAATCTCTCCCTTTGGCAGTAGTTCTTGGGCCAGATATGGTAATCCATTGTGCTTGTAGGTCATTTATTGAGGGATGTCAAAGGGCGAGAACCTGGGCATACAAAAGAAACATGGCCCTTGCCCCAAGGGGTTTACAGTCTATAGGTTAGGTTATTATAAGAAAGTATGGTGAGAAGATCTAATCTGTTTAGGAGATTGAGGTGATGTCTTCCTAAGGAATTGATGTTCTAGTGGAAAACTGAAAACAACAACAACAACAACGACAAAAAATCAAGAGTTAGCCAGAGGACGAGGTTATGGGAAAGGGTGCCAGACAGAGCAAACAGTGTATATGAAGACCCTGAGGTCTTTGAGAGGGCAGCATCTTTGGACTGAAAGAAAAATGCGTAGAGTTGAACTGTGGAGTGTGAAGTGGTGATAGGTTGGAGAAGTAAGCAGGGATTATTTGTGTTACGACTTGGTAAGCTCTCTGGAAACTGAAGAAGCCCTGGCTGTCAGCACGCTCATGTGTGGTTTCGCACTCTTCCTCGGTGTGTGCACGATGCAGTGGGGGCTGGTGCTGGGTGTTGGGCTGGGGGTAGCAGATGCTCAGTCGGAGATGTTGGCTTCGGATGGGCGTTGTGGTGCTGAGCAACAGAAGGCGCACCCTGACGCAGGCCCACAAAAGCTTACAGGGGCCCTGGCTGTCTTTGTGCTCCCTCATGGCTGCACACGTTCCCCTGGGCGTGTGCACTGCAGTGAAGCTTGGTGGTGGGCAGAGGGCTGGTGGCATGTAGATGCACAGCTGTAGGGCTGAACCCTGAGGCCGGGCTCAATGGTGGGGTCAGCCACAAGGGTCTAGGCTGGTGTCTTGCACTTGGGCTTTGGTGGGTACAGGGAGGGGCTCAAGTGGCTGGCTTCTTATACTAGGGTAGGCACAGAGGCCTGGGATGACCGGTGGTGTGGTTTCTGGGCTTTTCAGTGAGGAAAAAAAGGGAGTGGGGAGGAACCCAGGCATCAGTTAACACTAATACCTGTGGGGCAAAAGCTGGCAAGATCTGCAGGGGGTCCACAGTGGCTGTACTGGCCTTTGGCTTAGTGCTGAAATCTGCTATTTTCCTGCAGAGCAGGTCTCCGTGAACCGGACTTTGTAATTATTAAACGGGAGAGATGAAAAAGAAGGTTTCAAAATGTTACCCAAGGTTCTGACTTGGGCTGTTGGATAAATGATGGTGCTATGTCCTGTGAGATGTAAAAGTAAATATCTGGAAATCAGTTGGATGTATGGGTCTGGAGGGCAGGAGTGGTCTATAGGGCAGTTCAGAGTTGAAGGTAATTGGCATAGAGATGGTAATCAAAACCATGGAGATCAATGAGTTTAACCTGGGAACTCTCTAGGCTGAATAGATCATCAGGCCCAGAAGAGATCCCAGAGGCTTCCTACAACTTGAGAGGCGGCTAGAACAGCGTTGCTCAACTCTGGCCGCAACCTAGGTTCTCCTGCAGAGGTTTAAGAATACCAGTGCTGGTGGCCTCCTCCTAAACTAATAAAACCTCTGGGGGTGGGTCTGGGGTAGGAGGTTGTGATTTATAATAAGAATATATTGATATATTTGGTCTTCACCCTCATTTCTGGCACAGAGATCCTAAAACCCTTGGAGTTTTCTAGAGTGATAAATATATCTTTTGTTACGTCAGTGAGATGACTTTAGGACCTCAGGATGTGGCTGGTTGCCAGTGGAACCAACCATATGATTAGATAGTTGGAACCTTCATTTCTATCCCCCTGACCTCCAGCAAGAGAAGAGGGGCTGGAGGTTGAACCAGTTGCCAGTGGTTTAATCAATCATGCCTATGTAATGAAACCTCCATAAAACCCCAAAAGGACAGGGTCGGTGAACACGTGGAGATTTAGGACTAGTGGTGCATTCAGAGAGGACCTGGAAGTGCTCCCTGCAAGTTCCTCATGCCTTGCCCTATGTGTCTCTTCCATCCGGCTGTTCCTGAGTTACTTCCTTTTATAATGAACTGGTAATCTAGTAAGTAAAATGCTTCTTTGAGTTCTGTGAGCCACTCTAGCAAATTATTCAAACCAAAGGAAACTTCAGTAGCTGGTGGACTTGAGATTGGCATCTGAAGTTTGTGCGTGTGGGGGGAGCAGGGGTATGGGAGGAAAGCAGTCTTTTTAAATTTTTCATCTATTTTAATCAGCTATTAAACAGATACACCCGGTGTATTTTTACCTTTCAGGTTTCTTTTAAAAGTTCTATTACCCGTTAAGGAAGTTTTGTGTTAATTTATTAAAGTTGCCTAAATTTCCTAATACTATAGAAGATAGTCACAGATTACTAAATGATAGTAAGCTATGTTTTGGTGTTGCTCAGTAATGCGCTGTATTTATTTTTCTCTTTGTACCTTTTGACTCCCTTCACCCATTTTTCCCTCCCCACCCCCGCCTCTAGCAACTACATATCTGTTCTCTCTCTATGAGCTTGTTCTTTTTTTCTTTTTTTTAGATTCCACATATAAGAGAGATCATACAGTATTTGTCTTTCTCTATCTGACTTATTTCACTTAGCATAATGTCATCGGGGTTCAGTCATGTTGTTGCAAATGACGAGATTACATTCTTTTTTTGGCTGAATAATATCCCATTGCCTATATGTACCACAATTTCTTCATCTACTCATCCTTCAGTGGACATTTAGGTTGTTTCCCATCTTGGCTATTATAAATAATACTGCAATAAATATGGCGGGTACATAATATTTTTTTGAGTTAGTATTTTCATTTTCTTCTGATAAACACCCAGAAGTGGAATTGTTGGATCATATGGTAGTTCTATCTTTTATTTTTTGAGGAACCGCCATACTGTTTCCATAGTGACTGTACCAATTTACATTCCCACCAACAATGCACATCCTTTTTCTCCACATCCTCACTAACGTTTGTTATCTCTTGTCTTTTTGATAATAGCCATTCTGATGGGTGTGAGGTAATAGCTCATTGTGGTTTTGATTTGCATTTCCCTGATGTCGAGCATGTTTTTATGTACCTCTGGTCCATCTGTATGGCTTCTTTGGAAAAATGTCTATTCAGGTCTTCCACTCAGATTGTTTGCTTGTTTTGCTATTGAGTTATATGAATTCTTAATATATTTTGGATATTAGCCCCTTATCAGATATATAATTTGCAAATAATTTTTCTCATTCAGTGTGTTGCCTTTTCTGTACAGAAGTTTTTTAGTATAATGTAGTCCCACTTATTTATTTTTGCTTTTGTTGCTTTTGGTGTCAGATTTAAAAACTCATCACTAAGACCTATGTCAAGGAGCATGTAGGACTGAACCCTTAACCTGTGGGATCTGACATTATCTACAGGTTAGATAGTGTTACAATGGAGTTGAATTGCAGGATACCCACCTGGTATCAGAGAATTGCTTGTTGATGGTGTGGAAAAACTTCACACACACACACGTTGGAATTGGGTGCAGAACCCTTAGTAGTGCATCAGGAGTTTCCAAAGGTCCCCAGATGATTCCAATATTCATCCATGGTTAAAAACCATTGGAGAAGAAAAAAGAGCCTGAAAAATAGATTGAGAAGGAAAAGCCAAAGAGGTAGCTAGGAAATCAGGTCAATGTGGCACTATGGAAGTAGAGGAATGACAGATTCTATAAAGAGGTGAGTGGTTGGCAGTCTCAAAAGTTGCCAAAAGGTCAAGCTAGGTAAGAACTTAGGAGGTTTCGTTGGATTTAGAGAGAATTGGTTCATTAGTAACCTTGGTAAGACCAGTTTTAGTGGTGATACCAGACTTCAGAGGGTTGAGAAGTGAGGAGTGCGAAAATATTGGTGGCAGATGTCAACTCTTTTAACTGCGTTCTTCCTTTATTTATTAAAGAAATTTTATCAATTACTTATGCTGGTACTGGGAATAGAAAGGTGGCTAAGATGGCTAAAGCCCTGAAAGAACTCAGTGACAGGAGAAACAGGGAAACAGATAATTACTTACAAGGAAATGTAACATGCATAATGATAGAGACACACAATGGGGAGAAGAAAGTGTTTGGATGATGAGAGAAGTTTTCCTGGAAGAGTAATTGAGCCAGTTCTGACCAGTTTTGATGAGCATGTAGTAAAATCTCAGTGAATGTGAAATGGATGGGTGCATTTCTCAGATTTGGGTGGGATCCTCTGGGGTTTGCTGTATATTTCAATATTGTTCCAAGAGGTCTAGGCCAGCCTTGGGTTCCAGACTCTGCCTACTCATACCAGGCAATCTAAAGAATACACACTCCTGAGATGGGAAGCTTGGAACTGACTGTCTTTACAACAAGGGGATTTTAATTTTAGGAAGAGCTGGAGATATCAAATTAAATATGGAAGTGGACTTGCAAGTGACAGAACTGGGCTCAGTAATGCAGTGTGTTGGTTCTGATGCTCTCAGTTTATCCCCAAGAATCTTTTTTTAATGATTTGAAATCTTTTTCATATAATTTATATGAAATACTGTAATTCTCAATGAATATGTTCGGAAGTAGTAAGAGTATAGATTTAGTTATCAAATCTCTTTTGCAGGAAATATTTTGTGAAGTGGATCAGACATGTCCTTTTAAAATGATACCCTTTGTAGAAGTCTCTTGTCAATATCTACCCTCTGTGAAATCTTCCTAGGTCTACCTCACCCCAGTGCTATTCTGTTTTCTTGTGACCATTTTCTAGTATTTATTAGAATATCATTATTTTATCTGCAAATCATTGTCTCTGCAACATCTTATCCCACAGTTTAAACTTTGAATGAAAAGATGTCCTCTGTTATCGGTAACCCCTCATCTCAGTCTGATCCTACATTGATTGGTACAGAATGATGCCATGGACTCTCTGACTGATTTTTACTTTTCTCACTTTTTTTTGCGGTACGCGGGCCTCTCACTGTTGTGGCCTCTCCCGTTGCGGAGCACAGGCTCCGGATGCTCAGGCTCAGCGGCCATGGGCCTAGCCACTCTGCGGCATGTGGGATCTTCCCGGACCAGGGCACGAACCCGTGTCCCCTGCATCGGCAGGCAGACTCTCAACCACTGCGCCACCAGGGAAGCCCTCACATATTTTTAAACCTTGTTATTAGCCTGACCTCCTCCTCCATCCTACCCTGTGAATTCCAAAACCAGGCTCAGAACTTCAGTATTGACCACTGAGCATTAAGTGAGGGCAGGTTTCCCTGGAGTTTTATTTCTGTTTACATTTTTGCATTATTCTTGTTTCAAAGACACTCAAAATGGTATCTATATATGAGTGATACTTTTTCAAATGAATGCTTAAGTCTAAGAGATTAGTTGAAAACCATGGAAGCAGAGAATTTTCTTTCCTTATTTTCTAATGTTGGAAGTTAATGTTATATAATAAGTTATTATAGAAATAGAATTAGAATAAGATTATTAATAATGTTGATACTTGGAGTCATTCCCTGATTAACAGTGAAAAGTACTAATAGCAAATCATTGTAAAGTGGTGTAGGGTGGTGGATGACAGTATGGGTTTGAATCCTTCCTTCCCCCCTTACAAGTAGTGTGACTTTGGGCAAGATGCTTAGTCTCCCTTTGTTTCAGCTTCTCCATCTGTGAAATTGGGATAATGATAATAATACCTGCCTCATAGGGATATAACGAAAATTAAATGACTTAATATACATGTTTACATGTATTAACAGTGTGCCTGGCACATACAAAGCATATAATGTGTTATTTATTATATAAATAATTCTATAATTACTGTAAGAAAACATTCCTTCTTTAAATTATGCACAGCAAATATATCCCTTGCTGTACATTTTTCTGCTGTACTTAGTAAAAATACTTGTATAGGTTTTCTGAAGGAATTTAAAGAAGTTTGGCCCTAAGGCACCTGGAGGAAACCCCGATCTTAGGTTCAAGCTCACCAGCAGGATGGTTTTCTAGGGTTCTGAAGCCTAGTGACGTCTCAGGATCAACTCAGATTCATAAAATTGCAACCATCAAGCTTGCCTCTACTGCCAGAACTTGTTCACCTCTGTGTGGAACTCTCTTCCTAAATACAACACAGTAAAATAAATACAGTTATTAAATAAAAAATGTAATTAAAATAAAGTGAAATAGAGGACTTAAATAGCTGGCTTTTTTGATTATCAGCCATTATCAGATTTTTATTAGGAAGTCGTAGAATATGACACTTAAACATATTTTTCCAGAAAAAAAATACTTCGAGAATGGTTTCTAATTTTGATGTTTAATTTGATATTTCGACTCTCGTTTGCCCCTAGATGACTTGGAGGAGATGGTCTTGGAAGTTTAGTACTTTCATGTCCCATAGCTCCTGTAAAGCTTGGGTATTTCACTTTTCATTACTCCAAGTTATTGTTATTGCTGTTAAATTCATGAACATCACTGTTACCTTTCAGAAACATCTCCACCACAGTTTATTAGATGTGTGGGAAAAGTACACAGTTTAATATAATAAAAATAATATAATGAATTTAATAGTAATTAGTGTCTGATAAGAAACAAAAACAAGCGGCCATTTGGCTTAAAAAGCTGAAGGAAGGCTGCTGATCCAACCTCACAACATTGTGAGCTCCCTCTGCTGGTGTGTCCACATCAACGCAATGTGGGTACCCTGGGGAGCAGAAGCATTTACCATTTAATGAACACGTACTAGGTGCCAGGCAGTCTTGTATGCACAGGCACAAATTTTCTGTAATTTTTATAACCCTCCAGTGGTAGGCCTTGTAATCTGGTCATCTTTGAATTGGTTCGTTTACTTTTAATCACATATGCTTTTTCTATATTCTGAATCTTGGTAAATGAAGGAATTGTATGATTATTTTCACTCGGTAATTATTGCTTCTACAAATAAAGATATCTTGCATGAATGAACAAAGAATCTTTATAGAATCTTTATAGAACATAGAATAGAACAAGGGTCATTTATTTTTCAGGATTATTTAAGAAAAATTTCTAGTGGAAGAGTTTGAAAATACAGGACTCATCTTTCAATGGAATAGAGCTTCACGTTAAAAAAAAAAGTAATTGGTGGAAGTAAGGTCTTTCACTATTTTTCTGAAACTTGACAATTATGTCACATCTTTTTTTTTTTTTTTTTTTTTTGCGGTACGCGGGCTTCTCACTGTTGTGGCCTCTCCCATTGCGGAGCACAGGCTCCAGACGGGCAGGCTCAGCGGCCATGGCTCACAGGCCTAGCCGCTCCGCGGCATGCGGGATCCTCCCAGACCGGGGCACGAACCCATGTCCCCTGCAACGGCAGGCGGACTCTCAACCACTGCGCCACCAGGGAAGCCCTATGTCACATCTTTTGAAAGATCAGATAAATGCATGTGTTCTCTTAGTAGCCGGAAGGCCAGTCTGAGAGCCCCAATCAAATGTCTGAACTGATGAAGCCACAGCCCAGTGACACAAGCAGATAAACCAAACTCGTCATTGCATCCAAAAGTCCCAGGCTCCCCTACCCACAAAGTGTGTCACTCAAGCTGTCAAAAGGTTACAGAAAGAAGCCTTTGAGTTTGGTCTTTCCCCTTCGTCCTTCCTCGGTAGAAATGCCAAAATATTGAGAACTGATCTCCGTTGAGGAAGAGGTTAGGGTAAGATAGGGACCAAGTAAGTAACATTTTTTGTGAACACTACAAAGTTGACTGTATAGTCTGTGGGCAGACTTGTGATATTTTACACATTTTCAGCTGAAAAAAAAGGTTTAGAAAGTAAAATTTATCCAGATAATTCATATGTCTGAAATACGTGTACAGTTCTGTTGTATATACTCCAGATTAGTGGAAAGTAACTACTTTTAGATCTTCAATTTCTAAAAGCTTTTGATTTCCTTTTTTTAAAAAATTCTTTTCCATTATGGTTTATTACAAGATATTGAATATAATTCCCTGTGCTATACAGTAGGACCTTGTTGTTTATTTTATATGTAGTATTTTGTATCTGCTGATCCCAAACTCCTAATTTATCCCTCCCCGCCCTTTCCCCTTTGGTAACCATGAGTTTGTTTTCTGTGTCTGTGAGTCTGTTTCTGTTTGGTAAAAAGTTCATTTATATCATATTTTAGATTCCACATATAAGTGATATCATATGATATGTGTCTTTCTCTGTCTGGCTTACTTTACTTAGTATAATATTCTCTAGGTCCATCCATATTGCTGCAAATGGCAGTATTTCATTCTAAAAGGTTTTGATTTCTGATTCTAATCTTTTCTGTTTACCAGCCCCATGGATTTGGGCAAATCACTTTACTTCATTAAGATTCTATTTCCTCACCTGTAAAATGGGATCGATAACACTGTCCTCTGTTGCTACTTCGAGAAATAAAAGAGTTAATGTGTATGGCCAGGGCTCGCTGACATTGATGCGCCACAAATATGTTATGGAGGAGGATATATCCCATGACATATGTGTAGCTTAATCGTATCTTTAGCTTAATCCTTAAAATAATAATGTCAGCATCAGCTAATGTTTTCTTGCTTTCTCTGCCAGGCTCTAGCCCGAGCCCTTCACATATACCTCATTTAGTCCTCAAAATCCTTGCAGAACCCCTCTGAGACAGGCACTTCCTGGAGGCCCAGCTAATTCTCAGTCCTACGTCATCCTACTCACATATCACACTTTGTAAAGATCTTCAAACCTGCAAACGCTGTTTTCCTTCAGACCATCTGTTACTGTCTTAAAACTTAAAGGACTAATATTTTGGAAGTAGGAGAGAATAGTAGAGAAGGAAGAAGACCTCTCCAAAGCTTAGATCCCTGAGAGTTTGGTGAAAATTTTGTAGTAGTATCCTCTACTAGAGGATTTTGTGGTGGTATAAGGGGTTTCAGAATTCCCTCCCTCAGCAAATATTTTGTTCCTGCCTACTGCATGTAAGGCCCTGTTCTGTGCTGTGGGAATGCCACAGTCAACAAAATAGTCAGTCTGCCCCCATGGAGATGACAGTCAAGAGCAAATATCTAGTCTTCCATAGTCTCTGTCACATTTTGGCACTTGGAAAAATGGCACTAAAACAGATGATGTGAATAAGAGCAAAAAAGACAAGGGGGGGGAGTGGTAAAGAATGTACCTAATTGGCTTTGCACTAACATCCTTTGCATCCATCTATCAAAATTACTGCTTATTCACATTTATATACTCATGTACGCACTGAAACAGAATCAATAAGTAGAAATAAAAACTGAATAGTAAGCATACATTTTTATATTTTCTTTCCCAAGTGAAAATTGAAAGAGGAAAAAAAAGAAAGAGAAAGATGGGCTTAATTTTTAGAATAAGGGTTATGGTTTTTATGTGCTTTATATTTTTAACGTCTACTGGGAAAATGCGTTCAACTGTGCTAAGAATTAGTCATTCTAGTTATATAAAAGCATGGAAAATTATCACATGTTAATTTCTGCTGACCTCTTTTATGTTAAACCATGTAAAGTACTTTTTTCAATTATGAAGCTGATTTGATTTTCTGAGTTTAGATCAGTAATGTATGAGCTGAATTGAAAACCAGATTATAAATCATTTCAGCATGACATTTGGATAAAATATAATCTGCGTTTATTTATGGTGTTCTGTCAGGGAAATTCATGAGAATTAGCTTTCTCATGACAGTTCTAATGATCATCATTTCTGACCAAATCAGAAATACTGTATTTCCACATGAAGAAAATTGGCTTACTATTTGATATCCTATTCCAATATTTAGGTGAAACCAAGGAGGGCAAAAAGGTATTACTGCTATTTTCTAAATGGAGTAGTTCCTTTCACATATAACACAGGAAATGGCATAACCATGTACATTGCAGAGCAGTTGCTCACAAGCCCAGCTGCGTACTACTGTTACTGGGGAGCTGTTTGAAAAATTCTGATGTCTGGGTCTCAACCCAGGCACATCAAATCGGAGCCTCTGGGAGTGGGACCAGGTGTCAGTATTTGTTCCAAAATCCACCCCCCACACCATCACCCCAGGTGATCCTCATGTCCAGTCAGGGCTGAGAACCATGAGAAAAGGCGTGGCCTCCAGAGCAAGGAAGTTAAGGCAAAGCTCTGGAGGGGCCCTGAGCATAAGTTGGTGATGTGAAGGGCTGACCTCTCTGCCAAGATTCTGCAGGCATTACAGAAGTAAAGGTGAAAAGTTGCTAGAAATGAAGACCCAGGTCAGTAGTGGGGATTTATAGGCTGTTCTTTGAACTGATTTTGTCTTGTAACCAGTGCTGAAAGTACCTCAGGCTTCTCTTTGCTGTTGGGTGCTACTCTGTGGCAGAAGCAGTATTAGGAAGTGGAAAGAAGAAACCTATATAAGCGTGAGTCTGTATGTCTGTCCACTTACTAGAGTTATCTAAGTGTGTGACTCTTAAGTGTGAGAATCTGAGCAGTGATGACATTGTGATGTCACCTGGTGAGGCTAAAACTAAAACAGAAAGGGTGCAATGGGGAATAATCTGTGGACACAGTAAACAGTTTTATAACACAAGAGTTTCTCTAGTTTTCATTTTAAAATCTACAAATAAGAGCTCAGCTAAGAAACAGATGACAATTCAAAATTTTTGTGCATAAGAACTTTTGGGCCATTTTCTTCAGCAATTTACATGGTATTTTTTAGTTCTAAACTATTGTATGTTTACTACGTACATACTATTACATGTTTTTAAACATTGGGGTGGCATCTCTAGAACACTAAATTTGTTCCTAAATATTGGCCGTAATCTTAACGAAACTGTCCATTAAATATACCACATTTTAACAGAGATAATGTGTTATTTGTGAACTCCGTCCTCTCCTGTCCTTAATTTTCCTCCTGCACAATTGCTTAGTTAACTGAGTGTTGACTATAACTTGAGAAAGACTTTGGTATTTTCAGAGAAGATACTTTGTTGAAGTAACTATTGGGATAAATAATAACTTCAGCTTCAGGTAGACGAATCTACCATTTATCATCTTTTTTTTTTTTTTTTTTTTTTTGCGGTATGCGGGCCTTTCACTGTTGTGGCCTCTCCCGTTGTGGAGCACAGGCTCCAGATGCGCAGGCTCAGCGTCCATGGCTCACGGTCCCAGCCGCTCCGCGGCATGTGGGATCTTCCCGGACCGGGGCATGAACCCACGTCCCCTGCATCGGCAGGCGGACTCTCAACCACTGCGCCACCAGGGAAGCCCTATCATCTATTTTTGACATTAGTTTAAAAAAAAAAAAAAAAGTAACTGACAATTTTAGTAAAAAGTCAAACTGAAATTTGCATCACAATGAAAATTAAAATTTGTCATTCTTTCACTTTCTTTCAATTACGTTGGCATTGTGTAGCCACAGTAACAACTTTCTATGTTAGACCTTACCCATTCAGTACTACAACATAATTGTTTTTCCCTTCCCTCTCCCTTATTCCTTCCTTTCTTTATTAACTTGAATATAGAAACCTTACGCTTCCACCTGGACCATCCTTGATCAAGGTTTGGGCTGCAGCAATATCCCCTTCCCATTCCAAGTAGACATTGCTAATCAACCCCAGCATTCTTTTTCCGGCCAGATCCTTAGTCGTATTCCTCTGTCTCATGCTCTTGGCGGGCACTACCAATGGGTGGGAGTTGACATTACTATTCTCCAAGAAAATTGGCCAAAAAAAGATTATCCATATACCATCGTAACAGTGTTCCAGATCATGAGAATTGCCTGGGGTAATCAGGGCCTCACCTGGACCAACTAAATCAATCTCCAGAGACGGGGCTAGGAAACTTTCTTCAGTTTAGCTGTGTTGAAGGGTTGGTTTGTCCTGAACATTTTAAGAGAACGACAAATGTTCATAAAATGTATGCACAAATATCTTTCCACACTCCTTAAAATCTCTCACCCAGGAGACTTAACTGCAAATAATTTCACTTTCTAATACTAACCTCATCTATGAAAGTATTCTGAGTTTGCCCAGGAAGCATTATCTAGGGGTCAAGCTTATAAGTGCTTGGTGATTTAGAGTGTGGTCCCTATCAATGTATGAAAACTTGGTACCAAAATTAAGTTAAAAAAAAAAAGTTCCATGTCCCTATCCAGTCAAATTGATGCAAATGTATTTATCTGCCTTTGTTAACGGAACTGTCATGTGGCAATTGAAGTGGGTGGAAATAGCAAAAGGAATCTTAATATACTGCATCTTATTCTCCCCCAAAATCACTTACTTGACATCACATTTAATACAGGATCCCAGCTACAAAGCAAATAAGTCACTTTAACAAAAAGAAAAATGACTGGGATGATCACTTTTTCTTGCACAGTTTAGAAGTTTTGCCCTTGTGTAATATTTTATTTTTGGCTTTCTGGTTATTCATGCCTTTGTGAAAGTGCCTATTGACCTTGTTTCTTTACTTAAATAATCCAGCTTTTCAAAGTCTTTTTTTCTTTGTTGAAAACGTCACAATCCACTAAATGTAAACCATAGGGCAGTTTGTTTTAAATACTGGCATTATTAGTATGCTAATTATACACAGCTGCTTTCCACATGCTCCATCACCTCCAGCTTCAACAAATTGTGACTTAAATGCTGAGGACCATATTATAGTCCTTCTATTCTTAACGTCTCAGAACAAGAAACGTTTAAAAAAGTGCTCTGGAAATGTTGCCTACATTGCTAGATAAATGATCAAAACAAAGATGACATTCTTTGCCAAGTATTACACAATGCAGTTGGACTTGCACAGCCAATGTTGTTTGAAACTGGTTTCCCCTCTCTTAGTCATGTTGGTTAGCCATCTCCTATATCAAGGCCATCTCTTCCTGGTGTTACTAGTCAGAGGGCATTTCTACAAACAAAAATCACCTGTGAGAGAACAATTATGTTGTCACAGATTAACTGACGGTTACCCCAACAATGTGCACCAAATGTATGATGACAGGGAAGCAGGGAAAGGGGGCATTCCACAGAGGGCTGAAGGAAAAAACACTGGGGATAAGCATGCGTGTTTGTTTGCTCTTGTAGAATAATATTGTTTTCAAGATAACTGATGATAAAATTATTTTCAAATGCCGTAGGTAGCCCTAATGGAGAACCTTGTGGAAAGACTTGTTTGGAAGAAAGAGACAATCAATGGTTGGGGGTCACGCTTTCCAGACAGCCAGGAGAAAATGGCTCCATCGTGGTAGGTTATTGAAATTAGTCCACTGATCACATGGTGAAATCAGATACCCTGGGTGTGACTTTCACATCATATGGTCTACTTTTATGTTTTATTCAGACTTGTGGGCATAGATGGAAAAATATATTTTACATAAAGAATGAAAATAAGCTCCCCACGGGTGTTTGCTATGGAATGCCCTCTGATTTACGAACAGAGCTGAGTAAAAGAATAGCTCCATGCTATCAAGGTAAGGCATGATTTTGATATTAACTGAATCAGGAGAAATAAGTGAATGCCTTTAAAATTTTTTCTTCAATTTTCAATTTGGGATGTTTGGTTTGGGGTGGGAGGATCTTTGAAATAGCTATGTTTCCTTTAACTACTCAGAGTATTATTTCCTTTTTTACCCATTTGCAGTTGTTTTAATTTTCAAAAAGGTACTGTGTTTTTAGGACTAGGAATTCTACAATTTAATTTGAATAATTTTAGCATCTAGTTGAGCATTATCACTTTAGCATTAATATATTTTCTATTCAGTATAAGTGAGTCTAATGCCCAGCAAGTGCAGGACACTTCAGATCATGAAATAGATTGAAAAATATGATCAGAAGCAAGAAAATTGTTTAAGTTTCTTGCTTTACCTTTAGCTTCCAACAAGATTTAGAAAGATCCAAAGTATAAACGTAAGCAGATGTTTCCCACTCACTGTCTTTTTTATTTCCCCAAATTTACTTGTTTTCCTTGACATTGCAAGGGATTGGTGTCTTAAGTTTGAAAGGTCTTTCCCATAAAAATTTTAGGTCATGGTTAGTGCATGCAGAGCTAGGACATAAACTGAAATGAGCAAAGTTAGAGGTAAATGTCAACAGATTATTGAAAAAATGATACCTGCAACAGAACTAAAATTCTGAAAATGTGTCTTTGGAAAGGATAAAATATATATGAATACCAAGTTCCAGTTTTTCTAACCAAAATGATTATCCCAGTGTCCAAAGGAAATTGCTATTACTTGACAAAACTTGGAGCAAGTATGCAAATTGAGTTGGTTTTATTAATATTGGAGTCTTTCCTCCCTGGAATTTGATATAATAGAAAAGATTATATCGTCTGTATTCCTAATTTGCCTTTGAATGCCAAGAAGATAAAAGGTGAATTTTAACTTCTCGATTGCAGTAAAACTTACTCTAGCTATTATCCTCTTTTTCATAATAGTTTATGCTTTACACTTTAAAACATTTCACAGTAGAGGCCTCTCTCCCTGGCTGTAGCGGCCTTCATGGTCATTTGGGGTCTTGCAGTCTCTCCATAATGTAAACCTGACCAGCCTGAGTCATAATCTTCAGTTCAGGTGAGGCCTTTTCCCTTGTGAACTTGGTTCCCTTTAAAATCAAGTGTGCAAATGTTCGACAATAGGAATTAGCTGTATAGGCTGAAGGAAACCTGTCAAAGGACAGTCTAGTAGAGATGCAAGCTAAAGACACCCCTCAACAGCAGCACCCCTCCCCACCTAGCTGGCCCCATGTCTGGGGCTTTTAATTGCCCCAGCAACCACTTCTGACTATTCTGGTGTGAAGTGATGCATTTGACCACTTAATGTTCTGCAACTCTTGTTCTACTGCTGGCTGGTCCCTTCACAAAATGCTGGTGCCTCCCTGGATGTAGATTTCAGTCCTGTACATTTTCTTTTTTTTTTTTTTTTTTTTAACATCTTTATTGGGGTATAATTGCTTTACAATGGTGTGTTAGTTTCTGCTTTATAACAAAGTGAATCAGCTATACATATACATATTTCCCCATATGTCTTCCCTCTTGCATCTCCCTCCCTCCCACTCTCCCCATCCCACCCCTCCAGGCTGTCCCAAAGCCCCGAGCTAATATCCCTGTGCCTTGCGGCTGCTTTCCCCTAGCTATCTACCTTACTACGTTTGTTAGTGTGTATATGTCCATGACTCTCTCTCGCCCTGTCAAAACTCACCCTTCCCCCTCCCCATATCCTCAAGTCCGTTCTCCAGTAGGTCTGCGCCTCTATTCCTGTCTTATCCCTAGGTTCTTCATGACATTTTTTTCCCTTAAATTCCATATATATGTGTTAGCATACGGTATTTGTCTTTTTCTTTCTGACTTACTTCACTCTGTATTACAGACTCTAGGTCTATCCATCTCATTACAAATAACTCAATTTCATTTCTTTTTAAGGCTGAGTAATATTCCATTGTGTATATGTGCCACATCTTCTTTATCCATTCGTCCGATGATGGGCGCTTAGGTTCTTTCCATCTCCAGGCTATTGTAAATAGAGCTGCAATGAACATTTTGGTACATGACTCTTTTTGAATTTTGGTTTTCTCAGGGTATATGCCCAGTAGTGGGATTGCTGGGTCATATGGTAATTCTATTTGTAGTTTTTTAAGGAACCTCCATACTGTTCTCCATAGTGGCTGAACCAATTCACATTCCCACCAGCAGTGCAAGAGTGTCCCCTTTTCTCCACACCCTCTCCAGCATTTATTGTTTCTAGATTTTTTGATGATGGCCATTCTGACTGGTGTGAGATGATATCTCATTGTAGTTTTGATTTGCATTTCTCTAATGATTAATGATGTTGAGCATTCTTTCATGTGTTTGTTGCCATTCTTTATATCTTCTTTGGAGAGATGTCTGTTTAGGTCTTCTGCCCATTTTTGGATTGGGTTGTTTGTTTTTTTGTTATTGAGCTGCATGAGCTGCTTGTAAATTTTGGAGATTAATCCTTTGTCAGTTGCTTCATTTGCAAATGTTTTCTCCCATTCTGAGGGTTGTCTTTTGGTCTTGATTATGGTTTCCTTTGCTGTGCAAAAGCTTTGAAGTTTCATTAGGTCCCATTTGTTTATTTTTGTTTTTATTTCCATTACTCTAGGAGGTGGATTCCTGTACATTTTCTCATGTGTTCTCTGGTTGACCTTGTACATGGACATCCAATGTCCATAGATGACAATGTGCACCACCCCCAAATATATATATATATATATATATATACACACACATATATATGTATGAATATAAATATATGTATAAATATATACCTACCCACATTCTATGAAAAAACAAAACATGATGGCAGAAACCTAAGACACCTAAAATTATGGTAATATTTTTTTTTTTTTTTTAATTTATTTATTTATTTATTTTTGGCTGTGTTGGGTCTTCGTTTCTGTGCGAGGGCTTTCTCTAGTTGCGGCGAGTGGGGGCCACTCTTCATCGCGGTGCGCGGGGCCTCTCACTATCGTGGCCTCTCGTTGCGGAGCACAGGTTCCAGACGCACAGGCTCAGTAGTAGTGGCTCACGGGCCCCGTTGCTCTGCGGCATGTGGGATCTTCCCAGACCACAGCTTGAACCCGTGTCGCCTGCATTGGCAGGCAGATTCTCAATCACTGCGCCACCAGGGAAGATGGTAATATTTTTTAAATAAAAAAAATATATATAGGACCAGAGAAGATATAAAAAGGAATGAAAAAGCATGACAGGGAGTGGTCATTATAAATGACAGCAATTTATTTAACATTTCTGGTTAGCAAAGCCAAAACAAAGATGTGGTCCTGTATCTTCATAGAGGTTTACTTATGTCAGTTCTTCAGGTAAAGCAAGTTTTGTGCCCCTAGTAAGTTTCACAAAGCAACCATTCATGGGGGCTTTGTAAGAAGAGACCCTCCATCTCCATGCAGATCTTGACTCTGTTATTTTCAGCCAGGCAAAAATCTAGGAAGCCTATTTTAAATGGAAACCTGAACTGGAAGCCACAAATCCTACCTCTGTCTTAGATACTCACCTGACAACTTTTTGAGTGTATGCTGCATGTTCTTCCCACGGAAAAGAGGCTGGGTAGATTTTTCTACTGCTATTTCACAAGGATGTTTTGAAGATCAACATGGAAGATATTTGTGACCTTAAATTTTACCACTTACTATTTTTTTAAAATAATACTGTAAAAAGAGCTCTTAAAAGGTATACTTTTAAGAGCTCTTAAAAGGTATAAGAGCTCTTAAAAGGTATACTTATAAGGATTTATAAATAAAATTATGCAGATTTTGTCTGTTTTAAAATGAAATCCTGAATTGTTTTTCTGCTTTATTTTAGATTATGTGAGAAAATTTGGAGAAAATTTTGCATCATGTCAAGCTGGAATATCTAGTTTTTACACAGAGGTAATTGTCCCAAAATAGCTGCTATGGATGTTTACATATAGAATTTTAATTTGACTTAGAAGATTGATATTATGCTTTGAAGAAAAACTGTATAATACTCAAATAATATGTCTCAAATTTGAGTGTAATACAACTTAATTTTCACCACTCAATATTCGACATATGTATTGATAAAATATTAATACTTAGATGGCTGTGTCACGCAAGACCAACTAAAAGTCTATACTAAAGGTTACTTTTATGAAGAATGTAATAGAAATCAAAAGTAGCTGTAGTTATTTGTTAATTTAAGCATTGAAAATATCTAGGTATGTTATATTTAGTTATTAAATTGAGGGGGAGGAAGCATATGAGTTAACACTTTTCATTAGAAGTGTGAGAACTGGGAGATTTAAGAACTTAATAATATCCTCTTAAATGAGATATGGTCCCAAACTCTATTATTCTTTTTCTAACACTATCACATACACAGTGGAAGATCACAATTGTACTCAACTCCTAAATCTCCCAGTTTCTCTCAACAACCCATTATGAAGTTATGAATGTTTTCTAAATCTTTGTAGACAGGTTGTATCAAGCCTTGGGTTAACAATTTCCTTAAATATTGCCTAGTATGGAAAAATAATAATGCTTGCTTTCTTTAAATTGACCTTTTTTTTTTCAAAGTTTGGATTGTTTAGGAAATTTAGAAATGTTACCTAGCTTTAACTGCTGAAAAGTTTTCATATTTCACCAGACAAGTGTCTGCTCTTTCCTTTCTTCTAAATTCCTACGTTTATCATCAAGTATGCCCCAATTTCATTTGAGTTGTTTTTTTTCCAAGCTAACATTATTAAGGAACCTATTCATTAGCTTTTTGCAAATTGAAATAAATTAAGTCCATTTTTTACTCTTTGGCAACACACAATTATCTCTGTAATGAGCACTAATGAGTTACCCAGATAGGGTTTACTTTAATAGAAAACCACATTGCCTTTCTCCCCAAAGCTTACTCTAGTGTTCAGTGATTCTACCTTTGATTTTAAAATCCGCTGATGAGCATGAAGTGAGAGTTTCAGTGTTTCTTCTCTGAAATTCTCATTTTAGGTGAAAATTCATTAGCTAGCTTCTCTGGCTTTTTTGATGTGTTTTTAAACTCATAAAATGCTTACATTTCAGAAATTTATAAAAATGTATTTTTGTCACTATTGACTTAAAGTGTGTATCTGGAGGAGGTTTTGGGTGGTGAGATTAAACTTTTAAATGATGATAATTTTTTTTTTCTTACAGGACTTAATTGTAATGGGAGCTCCAGGATCATCCTATTGGACCGGCTCTCTTTTCGTCTACAATATAACTACAAATAAATACAAAGCTTTTTTAGACAAACACAATCAAGTGAAATTCGGAAGTTATTTAGGTATTATAAAAATGGACAAACTCGAATTATCTCTGCCTTACAGATACTAGTAATTATAAATAAGGGAAATTATATCTTCAAATGATCAAAATGGGGTTTCCCTGGTGGCGCAGTGGTTGAGAGTCCGCCTGCCGATGCAAGGGACACAGGTTCGTTCCCTGGTCCGGGGAGATCCCACATGCCGTGGAGCAGCTGGGCCCGTGAGCCATGGCCGCTGAGCCTGCGTGTCCGGAGCCTGTGCTCCACAATGGGAGAGGCCACAACAGTGAGAGGGCCGCGTACCGCAAAAAAAAAAAAAAAAAAAAGAAAGATCTAAATGGCCAGTAGTAATTAAAAATCCATTTCAGAAACCCCCTTTTTAAGGATATAGTCTCTGAAACTTCAGTTAACTTAATATTTTACGTATGTAACTATTATCAATATATAATTCTTAGATTGGAACTTCTGGTTTAGCTTCCTCTTTTTGCAGTAAATCACTTATAAGCTTATATCTTTATGCAGTCAACTTGTTATTGTAAAGATAGCATCTATTGAGTGCCTGTCATCTCCTAGGAACTTTTGTAAGCACTCTACATGAAATAACTCATTTAATCATGAATGGATGAGTAAGTATAGTTTCTTCAAGGACCAACTGAAAGCCAGTGGGACTGCGGACAGCATTCTAGACAATGGGTAACATTATGAAGAATGTGGGTCTAAAAACGGCCCATTGACCTTTGCCTCATAAGTTCTTAGAATATTTCCCAGAGCGTAACTATTTTTATCATTCTTATTGTAATTATTTCTGAGTATAGGCTGTTCACATTTGAAGTGAATTCCCCCCATTCATACAGAAGGAATTTATTTTAAAACGGAGGGAATTCATTTACAGTTCAGCATTTACTTGTTTATGGTTGAAGGATATCTTGAAACATTGTTTTAAAAATGTAACTTAGTATTATGCCTTTTATTACATAATAAAATAAGAATATTTTACCTTTTGTGTAATCATACAGTTTTATCACAATAGGAAGGTTTCAGGGCAAGAAAAGTTGAAGTTTAAGAAGCCTTTTTTTTTTTTACTTAAAGTTCAAAATGTTATATTTTATATACGCTAAAATATTTCTGTTGTAATCGTAGAAACTACCATGTCCTAATATACAGAGACTTAACAAACCACATGTAAAGGTGCTATCTTTAGTTTCTAAGACTTAAACATATAAGCCATATTAACACACAGATTAATAATTGCTTAAAGCATATAAAAACCAATTTTGAGTATTGCTATTCTAAATATTCTTAAAACTCTATTTACTGTAGTCATTTTGAATTCAGTCTCATTTAATTATGAATGGATTTATGATCCATTCTATAAGTGGATTTATGATAATGAATTTTATCCATTGCGAATGATGATTCTCATACTTGTCTCCATTTTCTTGAAGGATACTCAGTTGGAGCCGGTCATTTTCGGAGTCGGCACACTACCGAAGTAGTTGGAGGAGCCCCTCAACATGAACAGATTGGTAAAGTAAGAGTTACATTTTTATATTTATTTCTTCTAAAAGGTTCATATGGATTGCATGAGAGAATAAGATATTACAGGAGGAACTGCAAAAATTCTAAGCAATGAAGCTGGAAATGATGAGAAGTATGCTGCATTTAGTGGTAAAACGGGCGAAAGTCGTATGGCTTTTAGACAAAATTGAGCAGGAAAGCTTTCAGGAAGACTACGTAAATCAAATGAGGCTCTTCTTTCCTATGAGTAATTGTTTCTGAGATAGAATTGTCTCAAGATGTCCAAGGAATACATTTATTGGTTAATAAGTTTATAGCTGAAGGCAAATGAAGGCAGCTATATTCCTGGTACAATTGTGGTAGGACCAGAAAGAACAAAATGTTATTTCTCGTTCTAGTTTTTGTTACATTGCTGCATGAACATGACTTTGAAGATTGAGACAAACAACATTTTCTTTTTTTTTTCTTTTAATTGGAGTATAATTGCTTTACAATGTTGTGTTAGTTTCTGCTGTACAAGGAAGTGAAGCAGCTATATGTATTTTCTGTGCTCTCTAAGGAAACAGTAAGATTGTTCCTGAGAAGGTAGTTTTTCAAGGAAGGCATCTTAATGTGAACTTGGTTCCCTAAACCTTTTGTATCACTCTGAAAATGATTTTTCAAAAATATATTTGAGCAATTACAAGTTATGAAAATTAATGTTTTCATTGACTGAAACATTTTTAATGTGATAGCAGTCTGACTTTTCCGAATTCTTTTCCCCATTGCAGGCATACATATTCAGCATTGATGCAAAAGAACTAAATATCTTACATGAGATGAAAGGTAAAAAGGTAATATGTCTCTACCTTCGGTATCACTGAGGGCTTTGGTGAGTAATTCTGCTTTTTTCTCAATGACTGGATCTGGTTTCCCTTGGAGCAGCTTGGGTCTTATTTCGGAGCTTCTATCTGTGCGGTGGACCTCAACGCAGATGGCTTCTCAGACCTACTTGTGGGAGCTCCCGTGCAGAGCACCGTCAGGGAGGAAGGAAGAGTGTTTGTATACATCAACTCTGGCACTGTAAGTCTGATTGGCTGCAAGTTGGAAGCCATGTATGGGATTTTGATTGAAACTGATGCTTTTCTTATTCCAAAGTTCTGAGACTATAGATTTTTAGGCTTATTTTACTGATGAAAGTAAAAATTGTGGTATTGTACTGATGCTTTAGAAATGAAATGGAATATGATGATGAATGGGCCACTGTCCCATTTTTTAAAAAAAATTTTATTTATTTATTTATTTGTTTTTGGCTGTGTTGGGTCTTCGTTGCTGCACATGGGCTTTCTCTAGTTGCGGCGAGCGGGGGCTACTCTTGGTTGCGGTGTGCGGGCTTCTCATTGCAGTGGCTTCTCTCATTGTGGCTCATGGGCTCTAGAACACAGGCTCAGTAGTTGTGGCACACGAGCTTAGTTGCTCTGCGGTATGTGGGATCTTCCCGGACTAGGGATCGAACCCGTTTCCCCTGCATTGGCAGGCGGATTCTCAATCACTGTGCCACCGGGGAAGCCCCACTGTCCCATTTTGATATCTCGAAAGTATGAGATCAATTGTCTGGAGTTTCTCTATGCACAGCTTGTATGTGTTCACTCAAGTAGTTGAAGTTTCTTCCAGTTTTATTATGATGCAACTCTAATTTGAAAGAATTATTTTTATATAGCCCTAAAAATGTGAATGTCCTATTGGTTTGATGGTGAATGTCCCTATGTAATTTGGTAATTATAAAACACTACTAGAGGGCTTCCCTGGTGGTGCAGTGGTTAGGAGTCCGCCTGCCGATGCAGGGGACACGGGTTCGTGCCCCGGTCTGGGAGGATCCCACATGCCGCGGAGCGGCTAGGCCCTTGAGCCATGGCCGCTGAGCCTGCGCGTCCGGAGCCTGTGCTCCGCAATGGGAGAGGCCACGACAGTGAGAGGCCCGCGTGCTGCAAAAAAAACCCCCGAAAAAACAAAAAACACTACTAGAAGTGGAAGATAAAGTATGAAATGTTTTTAATTTCTTGATTTGAAAACAATTGGAAACAAGATATGTTTTGATAAGATGTTAATTTGCACAACTTATATAGATTATATTCCTGATAAGAATGTAAAATTGCCATAGTTTATTCCAAAGTAGATACAGTAGTTGTAGAAATAGGTGTTTACTTGCTTATGGTTGAGTTTTCAATTCTGGGGGGTGTTTTGGAATAGAAACTGACCACTTGACAATTCAATTTAAAGAGTTCTGCTGGCCTTATCTTGACAGTCTATCTTCCTGGCATCAAATCAAAAGAAATAATTGATAAGGCCTTAATGGGGTCTTCTTGGCCTGTTTCTTTGATTTAAGAGCAAGAACAGATTTGTGAGAAAATTGGTTCATTTCTTAAGTCACAGCATTTTCATTTAGGATTTAACAAAGTAAAATCTGTTTCCAGAAGGTATTTTTTTAAATCAGTTGTTTCGGAGCATTTAGTACGTATTTACATTAAGCACCTGGCTAAACTCTTTACAATTTAAGAGAGAAAATACTCAGTCTTACAAAGCGGGGAGATTCTTAATGTTCCAAATATAGAGCAGGAAAGTTATTCTCGTGCTGGGATTTCCTAGACTGTTTAAACCTTAATTTTAATAGTAAAAGCATATCATCTATGAAGTGATCGTTCATATCTCATTAGTAGTGAAATCAGGCATTACTCTGTCTTATATAGATATTTCACATTTTCCTATCCATAAATGGTCTTCCTTATGCTAGCTGCATACTTTTCTTTCTCTTTAAACTAAAGTTTTTGAGAACAGTTTAAACAGTAGCATATATACCTAAAGTAAGGCAATAATAGAAACGTTTTTCCCACTGAACTCTTAAGCAATCCCAATATGAAAAACATAAAAGTGAATTGTCTTTGCTTAGCGGGCAAGGGAGGAGATCTACCCATTCGACTATCCTCTTGTTCGCCCCTCACTTCTACATCACTCAAGAGAGGGCATCGCTGTTGAATACTGGGGTTAATTTTATAATTGATTTCAGCTTTTAAAACCTCTTGCATAAGTTATTCTTCTTTTGTTGCCTTCCAACTTCCTGTTTCTTAACTTTAAGAAGACACTAACCACTACCTGACATTATATTATATATTTATTGGTTTGGTTTGCTGTTGTTTGTCGGTTCTTCCGTTGGAGTGTAGACGCCGTGTGGAGAGAAATCATCTGTTTTATTTACTACTGTTTCCTCAGGACTTGAAAGAGTCCTGGACAAGTTGGTGCTCAGTAATTGTTTCTGCATGAACTCAAGAAAGAATGATACTTGAATGAATCTGGCTTCCACCTACTTCTGCTAAAATAGCTCTCAGGGGTCCCCAGTGAACTCTTGGTCACCATTCTGTGCCTGGAGAATACTTGAAGAATAGTAATCACCACTTCTTGAAGCTCTTCCCCTGGAACTTCAGTGCCTTTGTGTTGTTTTAGGTCTGCACCTTCTCGTCCTCGCCTCTTCTGCTTTCTGCTCTTTAAATTAGGCATTTCTCTAGGAGCAAAACAAGTATAGGAATTTTTTAGTTGGAAAATAAAAGGCGAAGGGCACTTCACAAGGGGAAGAATGTGTGTGCTACGGGAATGAACAGACTTGTTTGAGAAGCGGGAAGGATCTATGATGAGTAGTGCACGGGGTTTGTTTTTGGTTTTTTTTTAATACAAGGGAGTGACGTGATCAGAGTTTGGAAAGAGGTCTGGCAGCTGTTACTGCAACAGCTCCTGTTGAAACATTATTGAGTGTTAATTGTAATAACTCATCTTCCAACTTCAGAGACAACAGTTGACCAATCCGTGCTTCGGTGCTGCTGGAAAAAGATCACCAAGACCAGCTTCAGTCGTGTCACTCCTCAACTCAGAAACCTTCAGGGGCTCTGTCTTGTTTTCCAAATTGAGAGTAAATTTCTCCCAGCCTTCAAAGTCCCACCCCATAAGACTGCAGTCTGACTTTTTTCGGCCTCATTCATTGCACATACTGTTGATTCTAGCCAAATTCTTTGCAATTTGTGTTTTGCTGATTATTTTCTCTGTATATCAAAACTTTGCCCATCCTTCAGTAGCCACCTTGACCGCTACCTCCTTTTTTGAAATCTCTGCTGGCTCTCACAGTTAGATATGCTCTCCTTGCTTGTCAGTATTGCAAAGCAGTCTGTACTTCTAAGTCATTTACATGCTTGGACTATGCCTTTTCTGTAACTGGGGGCTTCTTCAGGAAAGGGAGTGTCTTATACACACACTGCCTTGTCCCCTTTCACCCATTCAGTCTTTGCACAGTGCACTGCCTTTGCTAGGAACTCACTAAATATTTGCTAAATTGAATTATCAAAATGATTTATTGGATTTTCAAAGCTAGGGGTCATGAGTTTGACAATTTTTTTTTTGTCCTCTGAGCTCTAATCATACTATTATACGTGTTGACACACTTGACAAATATTTATTGAATTGAACTGAGATGTGTTTACTAAAGCTCAGGCTATAGTTTGTCCAGCCTGTTTGAAGCATTAAGAAAAAATCCATACCCAATTACAACAGTAAATCATGCGTGAAGCTGTGTTATAATGACACCTTTCTCCCCCTTTCTATCTAGGGAGCAGTAATGAACGAAATGGAAATAGAGCTCATTGGAAGTGACAAATATGCTGCAAGATTTGGGGAATCCATAGTCAATCTTGGCGACATTGATAATGACGGCTTTGAAGGTAATTAAAAGTATCCAATTGGGTACATGATTTCCACTTTTAAAGTGGCACATGGAAAAGAATATAATTGGAGTTTTATGTTGTTTGTCTTTCTATAGAAAATGGAGGCAGACTGGTATGCTAAGTTTTTTTCTTTAGTGTTATCCCTGATTTCTTCTCAGTTGCCAGCTGTTGATTCTTACTACTGTTAATAAAGAATGACACTCAACACACCTTATTTCATTGCTTCTAAGGCACCATTGATTATAAGTTGTTTTATTATAAGTCATTATTTTATATGCCCCTGAAAAAATGGTGCCTCTTAAACTGTGACTCACTTTTTTTCTATTTTAAGAAGGACCCTGATTTCAGGAATGTGAAAATGTGGAAAAAAATGTGCATCATAGACTCACTGGATAACAGTATTTAACTATCAGTGTAGTAAAGACACTGACAAAACCCAGCAGAGGCTGGCCACAGAGCTGGAGCCGGGCTCTGAAAGCCCCCTTGCTGTGCCAGGCTTTCCTTGTTCAGCTGCTCTGTTGTGGGAAGATTTGGGGATCCCAGGAGAGAGTCCTGAGCGGTGGTAAGGGGGCAACTGGCAGACTCAAGGACAGTGGATATTTACCACTCGATAGGGGTGCGTTTCAATAATGGAATAGGTGGTCTCATCAGAACTGTGACTGTTGCCTAGATAGCAGTCCTGCTGTTGAAGTATCTGTCTCTACCAGCCTTCCCTCTTAAAATTTGCTTTTTGTTCAGTCTAGTTCTAAGTAGTAACTAAGTCTATTAAAACTGTGCCTAAAATGATGAATGGGTTTGAAGGCAGAGTGTATAATTCCTCAAGTTCAGCAAATAAGTATTCGATATTTTCAGGGCTCAGAATTGTCTTCTAGATATGGTCATTGGCAATTGGTATATGGTAAAAGTAGGTCAAAATTTACTTGGATATTGGACATAAGTGAGGGAGTACTGTAAATTCTCACTTTCTTAATATCTTCTTATGCCTAAATGCTTCATTCTACTTTAAATGTATAAAATGTTATTCTACAAGGAGCAAGCTAGTTGGTTATTGAATATATGCTTCCAGTGAGCCCTCTTGAATGTAAGATAGTGTAATTTGGTATACAAATATTACCATTTCTGGATTTATTTTACTATTTTTAAAACAAAAGGAGATAAAAAGTATACATATATATTCCTATGGTTATGATTACACATAAAATTTTACATTAAAATATCTAAAAAATGTTATTATGATGTTACATTTCACAAGTAATCAGCAATTCTGTGATATTTATTGAGGACTTATTTTTTGTCAGTTGTACCATGCCAGGTATAGAGGATGTGCCATAATGAATGTAAATGAAGGAAATAGTGGCACTCCTTTTTATAGTTTTACAATCGAATGGAATATAAGATTAAGACATGAAAAAATAAACATTATATAAGTGGTAAATTTAGACCCAACCTAATAAATATCTGTGAAAAAAACCATGTTTTTGCACCTTGATATTTCATATATATTATATAAAATAGTAAAATTCTTTCTTTTAAAAACAAAATCATCATTTAGTAAAATACTTATTTTGTTTACTTATAATTCCTTCTACATCCTCTTTTAATTGACACACCCAGGGAAGAGTATTCACTATTTTGAATGTATTAAAATATTTGAGAATGATTTTTCATTTCTCTTGTGCACATACACAGATGGTTGTTGCATATGACAGGATTTCCTTCTTTTTTATGGCTCAATAGCATTTCTGCTTTGCCCATGGCTATGTGTTTTCTACATTTTAGATATTAGCCAAGACCATGCTGATTTGGAAGTAGGCTCAGTGTGTTCTAGCTCTTCACTGAGGTCTTTAATACCACCATCTCACTCTATCTGCCTGGGTGAGCCAGCAGGGCATCTATGTTTAATTTTTCATTATGTGATTCCCTATTCCTTTTCCCCATCTTCTAACTTAGTTTGTTTTGCTGGGATATGAGTGAAGTTACTTCACGTTCATGCCAGAGTGTGTGGGATTGTGTAGAAAAGAGATGAAAAACCCACCTGTTCTTTTTCCTTCCTTCTCCAGTCTTAGATGCAAATCAGACTTAATGTCCTTTTACTATGCACAGCTTTGTGGTGTTTTGCATAGTGGACTTCGGTAATTTTGGCGTTCACGACATCATTTTTTTATTCTTCAAAAGAAAAAAATTAGAATATATTTCCTGTGTCCTTAGAAAAGCAAAACAAGCCATTTTCTAAGAAGATAATCAATCAATTTGGCAGGAGTCCAGCATAAAAATTTCATCAAAAGTATGAGAAAGTTAAATAGGTAATAGACATACCTATTCAACCAATGTGACCAGACAGACAGATGATAGCATTTTAGCCATAAAATGCTTTTGGCAAGACCACTTATTTTTGTTTTTTTATGTTGAGCCCTGTCATCTGACTTTTAGACTATATGTTTGAATATTTTTTTTAGCAGAACCGTAATAAAGTTCTGCAGCTGTAAACTATATTATTTTATGTGCTTCTGAAATGCTTATGTATTATCAAATCATATATTGAGCACTTCTTTCACACAGAAGAGGAACATGTGCTAAGAGGGGAGAATGTTGGTCACAACTTTATTGTTGATGATTTTATAGAACATGGTGATGGAGAGCAAAGGTTGTGGAGCCAGACTGCGGGGTTTAAATCCCAACTCTACCACATCCTGGCTCGGTGACTTTGAGTGAGTTACATTCTGTGCCTCAGTTTCCTCATCTATAAAAAGCGAGGATCAAAAAGAATTTGATAGAGCTGTTGTGAGAGTTACACGGGTTACAGTGGGTTATGTGAGAATAACATGAATAACGTATGTAAAGCCTCTAGCGCAGTGCCTGCATTGTAAGCAGTATATAAATACTAGCTGATGTTAAGATTATTATGATCATACTAATGATAATTGTTATGGTTTATGCTAACAGTGTAGTAAATGTTCAAATGGAAAGTAAAAACAGTTGTCAGATATCTCTGTTTATTCTCTGTGTTTTGTCCCGATGGTGTTGCATAGGCATGGAAAAACATTATTATTAACATGTATTCTCCTTATTTCTATAATGATAGCTAGAACTTCAGGATATTATATAATAGATCCAAGTGTCATCTTGGGAAGTAAGAGTTTGGATCTATATATAAGCTAGCCAAAGACCGAATATACTTCAGTATCTTCTGCTTGGAATTAAATTGATCTGGGCCTTCTTAATAGTTCAGTACTATATGTACTTTGTATTTATAGCACTTAAGCAACCATGTTATTCATAGTTTCTATTTTCTCTTGGTTTTCTTATGTGAAAACATACCCTTAACAGATACTTTAATTACTTTCATTGGAACAGGAATTAATTCAGAAGTCATTTTGCAAATAAAGTAAAACCTAGAGCTCAAACTAAGAGTTCTTGTGGTAATAGTATTTATAGTGATAATAACTTATTATGTGCTACACACTGCTCTAAGCACTTCACATGAGTTACATCTTTCTGTGCCGAGGATGAGTTCTCTTACAATCCTGTGCTGAGGTGAGGGAACTGAGATACAGAGAGGTTAAGAAATGGGCCCAGCATAGCACAGCTGGGCACGAGGGCAGTGCTGGGGTCAGGCCTGGCCATCTGGCTGTAGGACCTGTGTCCTTAACCATTCTGTTAGCCTGTCTCTAAGACCCTAAGACTCTAAGCTTCTTCCACACACAGACTTACCTGTACAATCCACTACATTGTTATGACAGTAACAGTATTTTATAATTTTTTTCTGTCCAGTGAGAAAAGTGTCTTTGTTTTGGTTTTTGTTTTTGCGGCACGCGGGCCTCTCACTGTTGTGGCCTCTCCCGTTGCGGAGCACAGGCTCCGGACGCGCAGGCTCAGCAGCCATGGCTCACGGGCCCAGCCGCTCCACGGCATGTGGGATCTTCCCGGACCGGGGCACGAACCCGTGTCCCCCGCCTCGGCAGGCGAACTCTCAACCACTGCGCCACCAGGGAAGCCCAGAAAAGTGTTTTTTGATAGGGAGTTTTCTTATGTGACATTAATTAAAGAGCATGAAGGTTAGTTTTCAGAGTTGCATTCTTTGCATTAAGAATTTATTTTCTGTCATTTAAATTCTTGAATAGATGTTGCTATTGGAGCTCCACAGGAAGATGACTTGCGAGGTGCTATTTATATTTACAATGGCCGAGCAGATGGGATCTCGTCAGCCTTCTCACAGGTAGGATAATACTATTCTGTTAATAGTTTCAAAAGAAGCATTGGTAATAAAATCCGTCTTAAAACTTCCAGCGTTAATGTGGACTTATTTTTTTTAATTTGGTCTTTCAAATACTTAATACTCTTTCACCATTTTCTTACAATAACAGTAGATGGCCTCATTTTTAAGGTCATTAATAACTCTTTGAAACCATTTTGTTTTTCATAAATAAGAGTTCTGGTTCACTTCCATTCTAGCTTGTATTTAACCTATTAAAGACATTCTCTCTGCATTTCATCAAATTTATGTTCTGAGGTAATACCCATAGTATTCCAGATAAGCCCATTTGGATTTGATTAACTGTGTCTTGCCCTATGGCTAAAGCCCCATGTTCCACAGAGATTGCACAGGGAGAGCAAAGACTCATGTGATACTCTGTGTTCCTTTTAGTGCAGAGAGTAAGATGAGAAAGTTCCCTGATCTAACTCTGACTTTACTTTCACATTTTGAAAGATCAGGGCATTTCATTGCATAGAAAAAAACTACATACACGTGCGGAGAAGAGAAGTTTTTCCAAAGGTACTCTTAGGGAAACATTAGCTAACACTGTTATTTTTGATTAGGCAAAAATAGGTAAATTGTTCTCTGTATAACGTGAAAGATATATACTTGTCTAGTAAAGAATACTGATTCTCTTAGAATGGACAACCCTGATACTTATAAATCAGTATCTGGACATGAAATTAAACACATGGGATAGGAAGCACATATCAGACTTGAGTTGTCCTTGTCAAATACTAGGAAGCAATCTGGCTAAATGAGGTGGTTATTATAAACCTAAGTAGTAGGCTCCACTAAGTGATCGTAGATGTCTTATTTTCTTATTATTTGTTTGGTTACTCATGTTGCTCAGGGAAATAAACACAGAGCCTGAAAAAAGACTGGGGAGAGAGTGTCAGGACTGTTCTAGGAGATCTTTACTACATAATTTTCCCTTTGCTCACAATGTAAAGAAAGTGATTTTTTTCTTGTCACAAAATAGATGTCAACTTCCCACTTCAAGCTGGAAACTACTCTTTCTCTTAGACACATGTATTTGACTTAACTACAATGCATTTATTAATAATGTGCCAGGGCATGTACCAGGACTCATTATTTAACTAAATCATTGTTTCTCTGGGATATTACGTGTTCAAATCCTGTTTCCCACTCAACTTTATTATTTTTCAGAGAATTGAAGGGCGTCAAATCAGCAAATCATTAAGTATGTTTGGACAGTCTATATCTGGACAAATTGATGCAGATAATAATGGATATGTAGGTGAGTATAAAATTTACCATATTTTATAAATTGAAATGAACTCTGTTGTGTATGCTGCTTTATTGTGAAGTACATAAAACTGGTAGAGAAAAGTTCTAATTTACTAATGAGTTTTTTCCTTCATTTTTAAAGCTCTTTTGAATTCAAGGATGGGTCAGAAATAATCAAGTAATTCCTGAGCTTTAAACTGTTAGTTACTTAACACTTTATTCCTTGTTCCAAAAAAAATTAAAAGCATTCATGAAAATAAGTCAAACACACAATGATGAAAAGAAAGAGGGGTTTCTTTGGTAATTTAAAAAGAGATTTCTGGGTGAATGTTTATAGTCCAAAAATTGAATCTTGTTTCAGCAAGGCTGTCTTTATATCATATGTTTATATCCTAATGTTTATATCTATGAATGAATGTCATTGTAAATGAGCAGATTCAGACATATGTGAAATGAATCTTAAGATGTAAGCATACCTCTTCTAATTAATTTTCTGTAAATAGTGTTTTGATATAGTCGAAAGGTGATATGTAGTTAAGTATTTATGGCTGAAAGTAATTCTCTTTGACTAATGATGATCATTAATCTGTGTTGTTTTTTATCCTCCAGATGTAGCAGTTGGTGCTTTTCGGTCTGATTCTGCTGTGCTGCTAAGGTAAGGTTGATACATTTCACTGCTTAATGACAGTTGGGCTTAATTTAAATGATGGGAGGCAGTTTTTAAAATCAGCAGGGTGGTGACCTCATAACACTCCTTTTGATACTCTGAAATTTAATTATTGAACTTTAGGATATTTTTCCCACCTTACCTAGACATACACATAAATCATCAAAGTCAATATTTTTAGAAGTTTAAATGAAAATTTCTTTTGATTCATACATGGAAATGTAATTGGGTATATGTATACACATATTATTAAACAGTTTCATGAAATTACTTGATCAGTGGAAACTGACAAAACAAATGTTAACTGTCATCTTGAGGAAAAATAATTCTGCAATTAATATTGCTAATTTTATTTCCTTCTTAGGACGAGACCTGTAGTGATTGTCGAAGCTTCTTTAAACCATCCTGAGTCAGTAAATAGAACAAATTTTAACTGTATTGAAAATGAATTGCCTTCTGTGTGCATGGATCTAACACTCTGTTTCTCATATAAGGGCAAAGAGGTTCCAGGTTATATCGGTAAGGGTGCCCTTAACAAATTAATGCCTGATAGAATGTGCACTTCCCTCATAAATCTCTTGGTCGTCTTTCGAGCTCTCTCTCTATTTCACCATGGAGGGGATTTTAGGGCAGGAGAGAGCAGCCACCTGATAACCTTTCCTCTTCATCTTCCGGATTCTCGCTTTGTTCTAACCAATGAGTTGGACACATTAAGGCTCTAGTTGTTTAGAGATTATGGCAGGAAGTAGAGCAAGAGTATCACTTGCTATGTTATTTAAGGTAAACTAATTGAGCTTGATCTGTAAGATCTCTTTGGAATAAAAAGAACATCACCACAGCTCCTCCTGTTTTACGAGGCTCACTGAAGTCTTGAGCTGGCTTAAGTTGGAGGCCTGAGAGGGGGAAGATTCTTTTTTTCTTATTCTGTCCTCTTTGAGTAATTGAAGAAGCTTATCTGGGGTCTAGACCCTGATTCTAATTTCTGTAAATAACACACATCTCTTAAGGATTTACTATGACTATCGGCTCCTAAGAGCCATGCCCATTTGCCTGTACATAGGCAACTCTCAGTGATCTGCTCTGGAGAAAGTATCTTTGATATGGCTCCTCCGACATTGTGGTTAATCTCAAATAACATATATGTGACTTCATAATCATTACACTTTTTTCTAGCAGGTTAATGTTCCTAATTATGTTATATTTAAGCTAATATTAGAATAACTACTAATGAAACTAGCCCATGGTAGAAGAGAAGCATAACGGAGTTTACCATTTGGACATTAATAATTCATATACTTCCTGAGCCCCGCAAGGCCTATCAAGAGTTGTTTGTTCCCATGACCCTGCTGGGTGTCATCTAAACATCATGAAGGGTAGCAGATACTTATTGAACCAAGCTATAGATATGTAGCAGAGGCCTCAGTCTGAATTAGCCTGTAATAAGAAGTAGAGAATGAGCCTGGTATTTTTATTTTAGATCAGATTCATTTTTTTACAATTTTAATTTTATTGGAGTATAGTTGATTTACAGTGTTGTATTAGTTTCAGGTGTACAGCAAAATGATTCAGTTATACATATATTCATTCTTTTTTAGATTCTTTTCTTACAGATATCATAGATAAGATTCATTTTTAATGGTACTCTGCAGAAGTCCTCATTAAAGGTGCAGTGATAGGCCAGTGGGCAAGACCTTCATCCGGTTATTGATGGAAGAAGTAGCAGTTGGAGAGCATGACCCTAGTAACACAGTGACACAGACAAGCTGATGATTATCTGAGAGACACATGTTAAATAGAGAGAACTATTTCCCTTTATGGAAAATCAGTATTTGTCGTACTACCGATTCCATTGTGACCAAATATTTCTTTAAATGATTGAAAACAAATATATGAAAATCATAAATAATCAGCATTGTTACAAAACATGCTTTATAGCTGTCATAAAATGACTGCTTGGGAGAAATAATTCACGTAGTAAGCATATTTAATAAAACCAGGACATTTTGCCACTTACTGTGAATGGATTTTTATTTCCCTTGTTTCATGTGCTCTTGTCTGAGCTCAGAGGGATGAATTTGTAGATGGCTATTTCACTTGCAACTCTATCTCTGAGGCATTGAACCTCAGTCATAGTAATTTTGAAGCCAATTGATTTGGACTTCATTTTCTAAATAAAAGGAAGGTTGAAAGATTTATTTGAAGTTTGTAGGAGTGATGTAGGTTTTATACTTATGTTTCCTTGAAGTAGATAATATCCTTCCAGAAGAGTAAGATACTCCTAAAATGTAAATGAACACTTGAGGAATAATATAAATTATTTTAAATATCACTTATGAATTATTTCTCCTATATAATGAATGATCTCTCAGTGGACTACTAGATATAGCTTGTTTTGCAAAGAAGCCTTTTATTTTTCAATTTTTTAAATTGAGGTATAACTGACGAACAACATTATATTAGTTTCAGGTATAAAACATGAGATGATTCAATATTTGTGTATATTGTAAAATAATCACCAAAATAAGTCTAGTTAACATCCATCGTCATACATAGTTGTAAATGTTTTTTTCTTGTGATAAGAAATTTTAAGATCTACTCTCTTAGCACCTTTCAAGTGCGCAATACGGTATGATTAACTGTTGTCACCATGCTGTACGTTACATCCCCATGACTTTTTTTGTAGCTAGAACTTTGTACCTTTTGATCCCGTCACCCATCCCCCACCCCTCACCTCTGACAACCACCAGTCCGACAAAGAACCCTTTTATATTCAAGAAATAGCTTGCTCTTTCTTGGTAAGATCGGTCTTGGAATTTTTTTTGGTTGTTGTAAATTTTCCTTAATTTTTTGGTTATTGAAGATCTTCTTTAGCACATCATTTACCATGTCAGATTTGAAATAAGTTCTTACCAGACTGCCAGAATATTTATTGAGAGAATATTTGTTTATTTTTGCATAAATCAACACTGGAAGATCCAACCAGAAACCAATAAAAACAAGGAAGGGAAATAATCAGGGTCTAGGGCTGGAAAGGAGATGTCTGTGAGTCAGCTGTTTATGTAGGTTTGACTTTTAAACCATGTGTTCACTTCACGTTAAAAAAAAAATCAAAAGAAAAATAGCAACCCCTCAAATTGGAAACAAATGGAAATAAATGAACCCAACCATATATGAAATTAGTTCTGTAACCACACAAGATAAAATTATTCCAAGTGACATTTGGGTGCCTGTACTTCCTCAGTCAGACGTTCTACGGACAAAAGGACTCGAAGAAATCTGAAACCTTACTCGAGACTTTTATTATTAGTAACAACTTTGGTAGTGTAGCTGTGAAATGTTTATATGTAGGAGGATTAAGCAAATAACTAAAGATGTTAATTTTAAAAGTAGAAACCTAGAGAAAAGTTTATAACTCTTTTTTTTTAATTTATAAAAATAATTTTTGAAATGTGTATTTTAAGTTGTTCCCTCTTTCATATTTCAGGTTAGTTTTTAGGAAGTTATTTAATGAAGAGAATTTAATATATATCCAGTATTCTATATAACTTTGACTATTATCACTTTAAAAATAACAAAACAAATGCCTTTAGATAATTATACTAATTGCAATTCTCTCTACACGTTTGCAGTTTTGTTTTATAACATGAGCCTGGATGTGAACCGAAAGGCAGAGTCTCCATCGAGATTTTACTTTTCTTCCAATGGAACTTCTGATGTGATTACAGGAAGCATAAAAGTATCAAGCAGAGTGGCTAACTGTAAAACACATCAAGCATTTATGCGGGTAATGTAAACTTGTTTTTATTAACAGATACGTAAACTTCAATATTATCAATATGTTTAAATCTTCTTGCATTGGTATCTTTTATAAAACACAGTGAAAAGCAAGTATTACTTGAACTAGCTGATCTATTGTTCCAGCGTCAAAATGTTAGAGGATCCTGTGACAGACCTAGATCATTCAAACTCTACGTTTTGCTTCTTCCTTATTTCACATTTATCACATTTTACCGCGTCACTGTTTTTTAAAGATTTGCCTTTTCCTCTTCACAATTGCTATTGTCCCTCTCTGTTTATGCACTTGCCTAAAAATGTAAATGTCGAATAGCTCTGCTGAGCCCCAGATCTATTCCTGGTAGATAATGGAGGGTGGGGGGAGGCAGGGAAGTTGGTTTATGTTTCATGTGACTTTAAGAAGCAGAATCCAACGTGACTGCTTTTGGATCGTGCCTTTGTCTCTATGCCAGCATTGTCGGTGATGTCAGTGGGAACTTGCACAGTTGTAGCGTGATGGGGATCATCTGTGGGCCAGGATGATGCTTCTCATGATGGTTTGGGGGTATAGCCTGCCAAAGCACAGCCAGTTTCATGTTTCTTTTATTAAAACACTCATTCCCAAACTGATCATCACGTTCCTTGCATTGATCACATTTTATCGTATGAAGCAGTGCCAGGTCTTTTTCATTAGGGAATGGTGTACTTCATCAGAAAAACTACTGTCACAAAAAAGCCAAACTATTCCCAGGAGCCTTTTCTGGGATTTCAAATAGTAGCCTCAGTGTAGAACTTAATTTTTCCTTAGATACTTATTCCAAGCAAATGCAAACAAGCATCAGGACTATTAAATGCTAACAGCAATAATCCCTATGCTATTTCCTCATTTCCCTTAACAGTTTTTACTGTCGTACTAGAGTAAAGCTATTAGATGGTTGAGAGCCAAGAGTATAGAATGATATTAGTGCAACCATCATTGATGTGGTGGGGATTAAAGAGGGTTTTTTCTTTTTAATTCTGCATAGTTGATTTTACTCAGGTTAATCAATTTTAGAGCCTAACATTGAGACCATTTTAAAGGGCAATAAAAGGACCAACATCAGGCATTGACAGACATATTGTGTTGAATCTGTATAAATGGCAGCAAATTGATCTGATTTATTTAGTCCCGTTTCTTGACATTGTTCCTATGACTAAGGGTTCATCAAAATTGTGCACTTTCTTCAGAATAGATTTGTACCAGAAACGACAATTTAGCAGAGGTTTCTGTGTTAGTTGCATATATACTTGTCACTACCATGGTAACACAACAAAAGCAGGTTACAGCCGTGACTTTGGGCCATACTGTCAATGTCAAAAAAAAGCACTTAGCTCTGGGATTGGTACATAGAGGGACTGTCTTTGAAAAAGTGATTGTTTCTTCCAATATTTTTTTTTCCTTCCTAACTTACCTTGCTTTTGTTTGGGACGTTTTAAAACTCATACATAGAAAGGCAAAAGGCTACTCCAACACTCTCCCTTGCAAGAAATCCGAAGGCAGGTGTAAGAACCACAGAAACAGCTGCCCTGATCTTGAGTTTTGTCAAGGACCCCTAGCTGTTATTTAGGAGGAGATGAAAATATAATGAGTGCATTTCCCACCCCCACCAGCATGGTACCCGAGGCTTTCGGAAACATTAACCGGATTGTTCCTTTGCTCTGTAAAGCGCGTCCGGTGTCAGGAGTGTTAATATACATGTGCATTCTACCTCAGCGCCCCTTACAGTGAAATAAGGTGACACTTGTTAATTATGTGCTCAGGGCCACAGCCCCCACCTCTCAGAGGACTCCCTGCCTGCTAGTTGGGCATGCTTTCTTTGCATAGCTCCTGTTGGCTGTACCAATTAAGTTCCACTTCTTCCAGTTAATAGATATTGAGTACCTATGTAGTGTCAGGTTCTGTTTGAGACACTTATACGGGTCAGTGACTGAAACAAAAAGATTAGCACCCTCATAGAGTTTATAGTCTAGTGTGGTGAGATAAACAACGGCACAAAATGTAACAATACACAATAGTAACAAATAGTAACACAATAGTAACAAAATGTAAATTTTATAGTATTTTAGAGCAGCAGACCCCAACCTTTTAGGCACCAGGGACTGGTTTCATGGAAGACAGTTTTTCCACTGGGGCGGGGGGGATGGTTCAGGAGGTAGCGTGAGCGATGGGGAGCAATGGGGAGCGGCAGATGAAGCTTCGCTCGCTTGCCCCTCACTCACCTCCTGCTGTGCAGCCGGGTTCCTAACAGGCCACAGACCGGTACCGGTCCATGGCCCGGGGATTGGGAACCTCTGTTTTAGAGGATTATATGGGTAATGGAAAAAGGAAAGGAGAGCAGAGCACAGGAAATTATAGGGTGCTGGGGAAGGAGTGAAGAATGCAATTTTAAATAGGGTGGGCAGAGTGGGCCTCATTCAGAAGGTGACATCTGAACAAAGACTTGAAGGAAGCTAAGGAGTTACCATGTAGATGTCTGGGGCAGTGGTCCGCAACTTTATCATGCAACAGCATTACCTGGGGGGCTTGTTGAAACACAGATTGCTGGGCCCCACCTAGAGTTCTTGATTCAGTATGTCTTCAACAAGGCCTGAGAATTTGCTTTTCTACAAAGTCCCCAGGTGATGCTGATGCTGCCAGTTTGAGAGCTGTACTTTGAGAACCCCTGATCCAGGAGGAGAACGTTACTGAAAGAAGAGCTAGGTAAAAAAGTATCAAGAAAAGAATGAGCCTGGTTGTTTTAGGAAACCATGAGAAGGCAAGGATGGCTGGAAGAGTGAGCAAGGGGGAGAGCAGTAGAAAAAGAGTCAAATCGCATAAGACCCTGTGCCTTTTTCTCCAAGTGACATGGGGATCTATTGTAGAGTTTGGGGCAGATAACTGACATGATCTGACTGAGTAATAAAAAGGAATACTCTAACTGCTATGTTGAGACTACACAGTAGGCGGCCACAGGTTAACGCAGGAAGAAGAGGACACTGCAATAAGCCAGGTGAGAGATGATGGCTCCAATGAAGGTGGTAGCAGTGGATCTGCTGAGAAGTAGTAGAAGACAGATTCTGCAAAATTTACTGACAGATTGGATGTCTAGCATTTGAGAAAGAAAGGCTCCAAGACGACTCCAAAGTCATTAGCCCAAACAACTAGAAGAATACAGTTTTCATCAGTAGGGCAAGGGAAACAACTTTTGGGTGTAAAATGTTGGAGTTCAGTTGTGGACCTGCGGAGCTGGAGAGACCTATTTTACTTTTAAGTGTAAACAGCAGTTAATCATTTGTATTGTATATACTCATCTGGAATTGGAGAGGGGCATGGAACTGGAAATCTAACAATGCACCTTTGGCATATGAATGGGTTTGAAAGTCATATGAGGTGGCTGAGATCATCACAGGAGGAGAAAAGAGCTAAGGTCTGCACTCCGGACCCTACAACATGAAGTGGTTAGAGAGAAGAGAAGGCTTACAAAGGAGATGAGAAGGACTAATCAGTAAGGAAGAAAAACAGGAGCTCGTGGCATCCCAGAAGTGAAGTGAATAAAGCAGGGCAAGGAGAAAGGCACGACAGTGTTTTCAGTGCTTTCCTCTTAGTTGAAGAAGATGAGGGCTAAGAACTCACCATTGGGTTTAGCAATGTAGAAGCTATTGGTGATCATGACAACAGCAGTTCAGAGGAAAAGGAGGAGAGGAATTGGAGACAGAGTGTAGCTTATTCTTTCACAGATTTTTGCTCCAAGGGGAGCTAAAGAAAAGGGGTGGGGGGTCAGTAGCTGACAAGAGAAGTGGAGAGACTTTTTGTTTCTTTTAAGATGGGAGGAATAGCATGCTTTTATGCTGATGGGTGTGTTCCAATAGAGTAAATGAGATAGATAAGAGGAAAGAATCGTCAGTGCAAAGCGGGCAAAAAGGGTGGGATTAATTGTACAGATGAAAGGATTGATTCTAGATAGCACATGCATAGTTCATTTGTTTATTTCCTTGCAGATGCTGGGCAGATGTGGTTGAGAGGACTGGAAGTTCTCTTCTGATTGCTTTAATATTATCAGCGAAGTAAAAAGCAAAGGCATTTGCTTCCATCGGAATGGGAGAAGTGGTGTTTAGAGTTCGAGAAGAAGACGTGAAGTAGTCTTCCAGGAGAGTGGGAGAGTGAGAAAGTACAGTATGGTCCTGAGATGGAGTTAGGCTCTAAGTTGCATCAGAAAGTGAGACGAGTCAGTATGGTTGTGGTTTTTTCCAGTCATGTTCAACCTTACAGGTGGGGGTAGATGAAGAGTTACAATCAACCATGGTTGCGGTCTGCCAGTAGAGTGAAGCAAAGAAGGAACGCGCGAGAGAGCCGAGGAGTATGCAAGGGAGTGGTTATATTTTTGGCCATGAAGATTAAGCAGGGTAAGGAGAGGAGAGAGGACAGCAAGAGGGTGTGTGAGGGACCGGGGAACAAAGTTGAATTGGAGGTCCCAGTGGGAGCAGCACATTGTTGGACTTGAGTATTAAAGAGAATGAGCCAGAAAGATTTCATCAGTATGACAACACATTAGAGTCATTGGGGACCTGAAGGTGAGAAAAAGAATTGAATTTTATTTTTATTCTTGCTCACAACGCCTTGATGATCTCACATAAATGAAAGTCTTTAAACCTACTTGTATTTTAAAAAACCCATCACAGTCTTTGATAGTAGAGAACTTGGCTATTTTAGAAAATCCACATCTTCTCATAAAACTTGGCTTTTATTAAGTCCTTCTCTTTTAATCACACATTCTCTAGTTTCACGTATTGGATCTTCTTGGACTGTAGGAGACATTGTTAGCAATCTAATAAGTATCACATCACTAGCATACGCATTTGCTGGTATGTTATTTTTCTGAGACTATGTGGTCATTTATTTGGTTGGTAAGCACATCAGGTTTCTCACGTCTACTTCATCTACTCATAATTAAAACAGGTATTACATAAGACTGTTTTATGTGGACGGTCAAAATGTATTCCTCAGAAAATAAGGCAGAAATTATTTTTTTCCTCATAGAACTCCATTTTTTGGTGGTTTATAACTGTGCCAAGCTTTAATTTTTACTGTTAGAGCCTTACAATTATTAGATGTTATGAAAGGAGAATCTAGAATTTAGAATTGGGAGTTAATAAAAGGTTTCTGTGGTAGAAGGCAAATGGTTAATTTTTTAGGCCTTATAGTGTTTTATCTATTGAAATTCTGTTCTCTTGGACCTCGCTTTTCCCTTTATGAAAATGTTTCCCCATCCATGTAAGCATATGAAAATGAATCTTTGTTATCTTCAAAGGTACAACTTGATTAGGTCTTAGAGGTTTCTTAGGACAAGATTTTAGGACAAAGGATAATTTTGAGGCTGTTTTGATTTAGAGAAACCCATTCAACAATTGGCAACAATATTTAGAAATGTTGGAGCAGCCATGGTAGTGAGACTTACCTTCAGGTTTTTAGAGATATTTCTTGATTGATCTTGATGGAATCTCTGCATCAAAATACTCTCTGATGTTTGAGAAGAAAACAAACATTCCCTTCCTGTCTACAGCATTCCATAAAATCTAGAAATATTTAGCTTAGTCATTGGACCAGGAATGCCTGTCTCTACTGGTATCTGAGATCCAGTGAGTTCAGTGGCTTTAGTATGTTGTATAATAATCATGAAATCAACCTGCCTATGTATTTAGTAGATTAGTTTATTCTTTCTTTCCTTTGGTTTCTCTAAATTCTGGATTTTGGACTTCTGAAATAAAGGAATTTTATTTTGTTATCTAAGTCTTAGGTAACTTATAAAACCCATCATTTTCAGTAATAACTTCAAAAAATGAACACATATTTGATTACTAAATATATGTATTTGTATTTTATTTGCTTATATTTTTAAGCTATACAAACACATAGTTTAATGAAGTACCATTTGCTCCAAAGTAGTTATATTTTAACCACTGTGGACCAATCCATATATGCATGCATTTCTGCTGAAAATCTAAATACAGACCAACTATATAACTATACTGATATTATGGTAACCTAGTAGATGATTGATTATTCCATCATATATTAATTCGTGGTTAATTACAAGGTCTTTGAAGACAGGATATCTTTTCCATGTTTGTTTTCTTCTTAGAGCTAGCACAACTCATTACATAAGGCCCCCAATCAATCAATATTTAATAAATTTATAGATGATGTGTTCTCAGAGCTTTTTAAAGAATTCTGTGAGGGAAAATCTGTAATGTTCTATTCGTGTGATGGTGAGGGCACCTGTCTTGGGAGTGTTATCTTTTCTCAGGAAGTTGTAGTCCCAGATGTTTGACAGTTCACCCTCTGAAACATACTTACTAGATAAAATGGTTATAATAACACGGGGCCTTGCTAGCTCAGATTCCAATCTATGCCTCAGTCTTAACCTTCTCCACACAAATCTGATCACATTCCTTCTTAAAATTCTTCTATGTAAGAATTTTCCCATGCCCTTTCGAGTGTAGGTTAGGTGGCCCTCCCTCTTCTGTACTTGTGTCTGCATGTATCAGAATGCTCATCTCTCCACCACATGTGTGGATTTTTGGGTTTTAAAGTGTAATGTAGGCACCGGCTTTCAGTTTTGTATCCCGAGATCCTGTCTTCTACAGAGTAGACCCATGAATAGATATTTTCACATGTTTGTTTATACCTCAACATCATTGTTCATTAAGTAATATTTTATAAATATTTCTGGCTCCACCCTTTAAATAAATTCCCTCACTGCATAAACACAATAGGATGACGTGGGCCTACAGCTCAGTTCTCAAGCTGGCCATAATAAAAATTTCTGTGAAAGTCAGACAAGAAGGCAGACTTTGTGTAATTTCAGACATGTGCTAATTTGCATGCTTGTGGGTGCCCTGTTTTATGTAATTGTCCATAAAAATGTGGCATGGAATCTTCATTATTTTTAATATAGATAGCACATGCCATCCAAATTAAAAATTTTAAGCAAATCTACTTTTTCCTCCTGTATATTAATTAGTCACTTTAAGAATTTTTGATATTATAGCTTTTGTCCTTAGGTGGAGCTGTTAAAGTTAAGTAAGTGTGAATATCTGTCAAATACAGTTCTTGCAAGAGTGCACGTACATTTTATATATTGTGAGAAAGGCGTAATTAATAGCAAATTAGGATAATGAAAGTAATATACACCAGATGTAGAGAAGACCTTGTGGAAAATTAGTATGAATTAGATAACATGTGATGTGGTCAAAGCAAGCTTGTTGAGAAGAATTAGAACAGTGGACATGTGGAGGGACCGTCAGTAGCTGTCTAGCTCCTACACCTAGGGAATAATTTAATCAAGTTTGCTATTGTAATACTCAGGGCTTCAAGCTGTTCCATTTTCACAAGTTGATAACTTGGGATTTGGACCTTGATTTGCAGCATTCCTATATGGTCAAGGTTTCGAGTTGAGATGATCACTTACCAAGTAATCTAATAAAAACATCTCCATGTGTGAGAATGGAAAAGCCATGAGAGATCTTGAGTACTCTGAGTCATGCTACACATCTTCCAGGTACCACTTAATTAATACCAGTCTAATAGTTGTATTAGTAGAAAACGTAGCTCATTTTCTATTTAGTGTTCACTGGTTGGCAATAGACTAATTTTCTTTTTTCTTTTTCTTTCCAAATAGTCACCAGAATTTATTATAAGAAATTGAACTTCTGTAATTCCTTGGTTGGCTTATATAGCTACATTTTGCAGTAATATACACATAATAATTATAACATTTAACATCTATTGAGACCTTAATACGTACCAGGCATTGTACTAAGTGTTTTACATACATTATGTCATTGAATCCTCACAATAAGGTATAGGTGTCGTAATCATCATTTTCATTATCATTATTACCAACCATTTTCAGATGAGGTAATAGTGCCATAGACAGATTATGTAATTTGCCCAAGGTTACATAGAGATAACAAGTGAAGGACCTGAGGTTTGAACCCCAGTACTCTACCTTCAGACCACTTGCTTTTAACCAATTTATATATATATATATATTATATAATTTATGTATAATGTTGTAAATGATGAGAAGAAACAATGCATCCTTTTTTATAATTACATAAAAGACATAGGATAGGTGTAGTCTTATGTGAAATGTCATCTTTATTAACTTCATTGATTTTTATCAAAAGTTACTATAGGCATAAATAGCATAGCAGTAATCTGTATGATAGGTATTTTTTTCTATTCAGTAGGGATTGTTAATTTATGAGCTTTGGAAATCTGCTTTTAGGCAGAAATGTTTAAGCTATATTCCAACTCTGAATTGTCTAGATAAATAGAAATCCACTGACATTATTCAGTAGGAGGTCTGTCAGTTACAGTGTCATGGATCTACTAAGGAACTCACTAAGTGTAAATATAAACCTCATAAATATAAAGCTTAATTATGGTTAAAATTAATATGTCTAGTCCCAATGAAAACACTTGAGTTTCTTTAGTGGGACTTTGATGAATCTATTTTTTTTTTTTAATCAGAAGAAATGTAAATTGAAACGGGCATATGAAACGTAGAGTCAAGCCAAGCTTTACATTTAAATTGTTAGTGTGAAAGACAAAGTGTGTGACCAATTCTTTGAATATCTTCTGAGTATGGTAACAATTATAATGCCAAGAAAAAGAAAAAGAAAAACTGCATAGTTCCTGTGTAGGTAGACTGTATCTGCTGATCATGAGCTTCTCTCTCAAATCCTGATATGATATATACTTTTAATTTTTGTTGTGCATAAGCTACTTGTTCTATAGATTTGCCATCAACATGTCTTATTTCATGCAGTTTAAATTGTCAACTGAATTCTGTTATAAATCCTCATGGATTACTTTATAGTGGAATCTTATTTGCCCATCCTCTTAGATAGGGGGAAAAATAAATGAGTCTGCTTTGTTCAATATATTTTGAAAATCTCATATCTGTATAGGCAGGGCTGCTCTGAGAAGCGCTTTCTAAGAGATGCCATGTTTTTTATCTTACTTGACTTCCATTTTTTTTTTTTTCACAGACTTGGGATTCTAGAACACCTTTACTCTTTAGGGAAGTGTTTTCTTAATTGAATGCCAAACTACTTCAAAGTTATTTTCTTGTCAGTTATTTTAGTGTTTGTGCGAGTTTATGTTAGCAAATAATTTTGATAGTAATGTTGTATATTCCCATTTAATGAAGGGGCTATTGAATAATCAAATGAAAAGATGAAATAAATTTTAAGTTCATGGGAAAATGTTTTTAAAAGAGAGAAAAATAATGCCTGCATGTAGAAATAAAGATTAAAATATATGAATTGACAACCAGTGTAATAAACTCACGAGTCACTTCTTGGGGGGCAGAAGACAATAAATTTTAAAAACCTAATCACTCAAAGACTTTTTGACTACATATAAAGAAGATTAAGAATGATAAATGCTGTGTAAAAAATTAGTAAGATATTAAACTTAAAAGAGTGTCATACAGAGCAGAATGGATTCCAAATGGGTTACAATTCCTGTATCATTGATAAATAAATCCAAGAACTCTTTCTTTGTAAAGTGTAAAAGCACAATAAATGTAGAAAAACTGTAACAACTAATAAGAAAATTGTATGCATAGAAAATAGCATTGAAGAAAATATGCCAAAATGTAGACCTGCATAACTATTATTGGATAGTTATGGTTTTTCATTTTTAATACGTTTTGTCTTTTTCCTAATAAATGTGATTGCTTTTGTAATGTGTGAAAATAGTTCAATTTTTTAACAATTTAGCTTAAAAGGAAAGGATTTTCTTTGACTTCCATATATTGTGTTTGACCTTATGCAGGAAAGGAGGGACTTTATGTATATATTTTATTTAGATGCTTATTTTTGTTATTAATTCATATGGCTTTCAATTTCTTTAGAAAGATGTACGGGACATCCTCACCCCAATTCAGATTGAAGCCGCTTACCACCTGGGGCATCATGTCATCAGTAAGCGAAGTACAGAGGAATTCCCACCACTTCAGCCAATTCTTCAGCAGAAGAAAGAGAAAGACATCATTGCAAAAACAGTAGGAATTTTTTCTTTTATTTGAAACATCATGTGACATATAACTGAAGAAATTTTTTTGAAATAGTACACAGTTCTGAGGAAATGAACTCTCTCTAAATTTATTTAAAATTATAATGTTTTTATAAGAAAGATTTATGGTATGTCTTGTTTTCCATTTTTCTTTATTTTTTATATTCCCTTTAGGATATTGAACTGAATACTTTTAAATATGCATTTAGTCATAACAGTGGTTTCCCATATACATAAAATGTTAATTTTCTCTCCTTGATGCCTTGCCAGTGAAGAAAATATATTTCCAGAGAGCACTCCTAATGGAAGTGAGTTGCATTCATGAGTTATTCAGCATCGTCATGTGTGTTCAGCTTATCTTTCTCATTTTCTGTCTCCTTCTTTTTCAGTTTGTCTCCATCTCACTCACCCTACCCACAGATTCACTCATGTCTTGTTAGTCAGATTTTACTCATTTATAAACGTGTATCTATGTTACACAACAGTTTCACTTTTTAACTTAACTGTATGTGCATTTTGAGATGGATCCTGCATTCTAAACAGTGAACAGCTTTTTAAAATGTATCCCTGAAGTGATGAAAGGGAAAAACCTACAACCAAGATTACTCTACCCAGCAAGGATCTCATTCAGATTTGATGGAGAAATTTAAAACGTTACACAAAAGCAAAAGCTAAGAGAATTCAGTGCCACCAAACCAGCTTTACAGCAAATGCTAAAGGAACTTCTCTAGGCAGGAAACACAACAGAAGGAAAAGACCTACAAAAACAAACCCAAAACAATTAAGAAGATGGTAATAGGAACATACATATCGATAATTACCTTAAATGTAAATGGATTAAATGCTCCAACCAAAAGACAGAGACTGGCTGAATGGATACCAAAAAAAAGCCCCGTATACATGCTGTCTACAAGAGACCCACTTCAGACCTAGGGACACATACAGACTAAAAGTGAGGGGATGGAAAAAGATATTCCATGCAAATGGAAACCAAAAGAAAGCTGGAGTAGCAATTCCCATATCAGGCAAAATAGACTTTAAAATAAAGACTATTACGAGAGACAAAGAAGGACACTACACAATGATCAAGAGATCGATCCAAGAAGAAGATATAACAATTGTAAATATTTATGGACCCAACATAGGAGCACCTCAATACAGAAGGCAAATGCTAACAGCCATAAAAGGGGAAATCAACAGTAACACAGTCATAGTAGGGGACTTTAACACCCCCCTTTCACCAATGGACAGATCATCCAAAATGAAAATAAATAAGAAAACACAAACTTTAAATGATACATTAAACAAGATGGACTTAATTGATATTTATAGGACATTCCATCCAAAAACAACAGAATATACTTTAAGTGCTCGTGGAACATCCTCCAGGATAGATCACATCTTGGGTCACAAATCAAGCCTTGGTAAATTTAAGAAAATTGAAATCATATCAAGTATATTTTCCGACCACAATGCTATGAGACTAGATATCAATTACAGTAAAAAGTCTGTAAAAAATACAAACACATGGAGGCTAAACAATATACTACTTAATAATCAAGAGATCACTGAAGAAATCAAAGAGGAAATCAATACCTAGAAGCAAATGACAATTAAAACATGAAGACCCAAAACCTATGGGATGCAGCAAAAGCAATTCTAAGAGGGAAGTATATAGCAGGAAACAAGAAATATCTCAAATAAACAACCTAACCTTACACCCAAAACAATTAGAGAAGAAGAAAAAAACCCAAGGTTAGCAGAAGGAAAGAAATCATAAAGATGAGATCAGAAATAAATGGAAAAGAAAAGAAGGAAACAGTAGCAAAGATCAATAAAACTAACAGCTGGTTCTTTGAGAACATAAGCAAAATTGATAAACCATTAGCCAGACTCATCAAGAAAAAAGGGAGAAGACTCAAATGAATAGAATTAGAAATGAAAAAGAAGTAACAACTGACACTGCAAAAATACAAAGGATCATGAGAAATTACTACAAGCAACTATATGCCAATAAAATGGACAACCTGGAAGTAATGTACAAATTCTCAGAAAAGCAGAAGCTTCTGAGACTGACCCAGGAAGAAATAGAAAATATAAACAGACCAATCACAAGCACTGAAATTGAGACTGTGATTTAAAATCTTCCAACAAACAAAAGCCCAGGACCAGATGGCTTCACAGGCAAATTCTATCAAATATTTATAGAAGAGCTAACACCTGTACTTCTCAAACTCTTCCAAAATATAGCAGAGGAAGGAACACTCCCAAACTCATTCTGTGAGGCCACCCTGATACCAAAACCAGACAAAGATGCCACAGAGAAGGAAAACTATAGGCCAATATCACTGATGAACATAGATGCAAAAAACCTCAACAAAATACCAGCAAACAGAATCCAGCAGCACATTAAAAGGATCATACAGCATGATCAAATGGGGTTTATCCCAGGAAAGCAAGGATTCTTCAATATATGCAAATCAATCAATGTGATAAACCATATTAACAAATTGAAGGAGAAAAACCATACGATCATCCCAGTAGATGCAGAAAAAGCTTTTGACAAAATTCAGCACACATTTATGATAAAAACCCTCCAGAAAGGTAGGCATAGAGAGAACTTACCTCAACATAATAAAGGCCATATATGACAAACCCACAGCGAACATCATTCTCAATGGTGAAACACTGAAAGCATTTCCTCTAAGATCAGGAACAAGACAAGGGTGCCCACTCTCACCACTGTTATTCAACATAGTTTTGGAAGTTTAGCCACAGCAATCAGAGAACAAAAAGAAATTAAAGGAATCCAAATCAGAAAAGAAGATGCAAAGCTGTCACTTTTTTCGATGACATGATACTATACATAGAGAATCCTAAAGATGCTACCAGAAAACTACTAGAGCTAATCAATGAATTTGGTACAGTAGCAGGATACAAAATTAATGCACAGAAATCTCTTGCATTCCTGTACACTAATGATGAAAAATCTGAAAGAGAAATTAAGGAAACACTCCCATTTACCATTGCAACGAAAGAATAAAGTACCTAGGAATAAACCTACCTAAGGAGACAAAAGACCTGTATGCAGACATCTGTAAGACACTGATGAAAGAAATTAAAGATGATACAAACAGATGGAGAGATATACCGTGTTCTTGGATTGGAAGAATCAACATTGTGCAAATGACTCTACTACCCAAAGCAATCTACAGATTCAATGCAATCCCTATCAAACTACTAATGGTGTTTTTCACAGAAATAGAACAAAAAATTTCACAATTTGTATGGAAACACAAAAGACCCTGAATAGCCAAAGCAATCTTGAGAAAGAAAAATGGAGCTGGAGGAATCAGGCTCCCAGACTTCATACTATACTACAAAGCTACAGTAATCAAGAGAGTATGGTACCGGCACAAAAACAGAAATATAGGTCAATGGAACAGGATAGAAGGCCCAGAGATAAACCCATGCACATATGGTCACCTTATTTTTGATAAAGGAGGCAAGAATATACAGTGGAGAAAAGACAGCCTCTTCAATAATTGGTGCTGGGAAAACTGGACAGCTACATGTAAAAGAATGAAATTAGAACACTCCCTAACACCATAGACAAAAATAAACTCAAAATGGATTAAAGACCTAAATGTAAGGCCAGACACTATCAAACTCTTAGAGGAAAACATAGGCAGAACACTGTATGACATAAATCACAGCAAGGTCCTTTTTGACCCACCTCCTAGAGAAATGGAAATAAAAACGAAAATAAACAAATGGGACCTAATGAAGCTTAAAAGCTTTTGCACAGCAAAGGAAACCATAAGCAAGACCAAAAGACAACCTTCAGAATGGGAGAAAATATTTGCAAATGAAGCAACTGACAAAGGATTGATCTCCAAAATTTACAAGCAGCTCATGCAGCCCAATATCAAAAAAGGAAACAACCCAATCCAAGAATGGGCAGAAGACCTAAACAGACATTTCTCCAAAGGAGATACCCAGATTGCCAACAAACACATGAAAGAATGCTCAACATCACTAATCATTAGAGAAATGCAAATCAAAACTACAATCAGGTATCACCTCACACCAGTCAGAATGGCCATCATCAAAAAATCAAGAAACAATAAATGCTGGAGAGGGTGTGGAGAAAAGGGAACCCTCATGCACTGTTGCTGGGAATGTAAATTGATACAGCCACTATGGAGAACAGTATGGAGGCTCCTTAAAAAACTAAAAATAGAACTGCCATATGACCCAGCAATCCCACTACTGGGCATATACCCTGAGAAAACCATAATTCAAAAGGAGTCATGTACCACAATGTTCATTGCAGCTCTGTTGACAATAGCCAGGACATGGAAGCAACCTAAGTGTCCTTTGACAGATGAATGGTTAAAGAAGATGTGGCATATATACACAATAGAATATTACTCAGCCATAAAAAGAAACGACATTGAGTTATTTGTAGTGAGGTGGATGGACCTAGACACTGTCATACAGAGTGAAGTAAGTCAGAAAGAGAAAAACAAATACCGTATGCTAACACATGTATATGGAATCAAAAAAAAAAAAAGGTCATGAAGAACCTAGGGGCAAGACGGGAATAAAGACGCAGACCTACCAGAGAATGGACTTGAGGATATGGGTAGGGGGAAGGGTAAGCTGTGACAAAGTGAGAAAATGGCATATACATACATACACTACTAAATGTAAAATAGATAGCTAGTGGGAAGCAGCCACATAGCACAGGGAGATCAGCTCGGTGCTTTGTGACCACCTAGAGGGGTGGGATAGGGAGAGTGGGAGGAAGGGTGATGCAAGAGGGAAGAGATATGGGGACATATGTATATGTATAACTGATTCACTTTGTTATAAAGCAGAAACCGACACACCATTGTAAAGCAATTATACTCTAATGATGATTTTTTAAAAAAATTTAAAATAAATGTATCCCAAAATATATCAGTTTCACTCACTGTGTGTTTATTCCCAGGAGTCCAGTTGTTCAGACTTTTACTGTCTAACAACACAAAGACAGAGTCAACAGGATGTTTGGGGCCATGGTTAAAGCATTCATTAAAACATTCAGTAATGGCACACAGAACGCAAAAGGTGAAAGGGACATTTAAAGGTCTAGTTCATATCCTGTCCAGATAAAATTGCCCCTAAGTCGCTTCAACATATTTGAGCTTATAGTCAGCACTGTCTGGTCTACAATACTAGATCAAATGAAGATAATAAATTAAGAGCAAAGTCTTTCTATAGCCTTGTATGAAAATATTTATGGAAGTCGGTTTTTTTCACTCTTCTGTTGAACTTCAGTTTTCAGTATCAACTACTTTTAAATGTCTTTAATAATGAACCTCTCAATATTGTAAAGTACATAAGCCCAAACCTTAGCAATTTGTAGTTATATTAGAATGAGCTACAAATGAGCTACATTTTGATTCTTCAAGCCACCTGCTTTACGAATAAGAGAAGTAGAAAAAAATTATATTAATAATCTAGAGAACTATTTACACTTTCCTGCTGCTCCCGCTGGTATAGGCAGTCTCTGGTCTGACGTGCCATTTGACAACGCTCTACCCACTTCACATTTCATGTGCCTGGCTCCTTCTCTGACTTTCTAGATATCTTTCTTTTCTGCATCTCTCCCTCTCTCACCTGTTCCTCTCAGCTTCCTTTCTTTTTGTATCTCTCTATTTTTCCTTTGTCCAACGTATACCTCAGGGCTTCCTGTGTACCTTGTAGTATCTCTGGGTCCTGTTAAAATACTCAGAATTAAATAAATTCTGGAACCTGTTGATAAACTATCATTTATTTTTATTCACTGTATCCTCAAAGTAAAATTTCTAAATTTTATTATTTTCAACCAATATAAAATCACTGTTCTGCCATCTGTGAAAATTAAGTGTCATGCGTATGCATAATAGGCGGGATCAAACGGCAGCACCAGAAAATCGAGAGGGACTCAACGAAGAAAATCTTGGCAGTACAGGTTCTAAACATTTACAGAGGTTACTACCACAGTCTGATTAAACTTCTTCTTTTTTTTTATAAATTTATTTATTCATTTATTTATTTTTGGCTGTGTTGGGTCTTCGTTTCTGTGCGAGGGCTTTCTCCAGTGGCGGCAAGCGGGGGCCACTCTTCATCGCGGTGCGCGGGCCTCTCACTGTCGCGGCCTCTCTTGCTGCGGAGCACAGGCTCCAGACGCGCAGAGCTCAGTATCTGTAGCTCACGGGCCCAGCTGCTCCGTGGCACGTGGGATCTTCCCAGACCAGGGCTCGAACCCGTGTCCCCTGCATTGGCAGGCAGACTCTCAACCACTGCGCCACCAGGGAAGCCCAAACTTCTTTTTATACAACTATTATGAAAGAAAGAAATTATTTCTTTCGCTTAACAAACTTAGGCTTTAAATTTACCTATTGAAAGAACGTGGTTCCTTTGAGCCCTGGAATTGTCATCTGAACCTACTGATACTCAAATCGAACTCTTCAAAAGGTATAAAGGAGTTACCAATTAGCTGTATTAATTTTATTTTTTCATGTGTCATAGATATTTTATCCTTTAAAAAACATAGAAATATACCTACTGATTTGAACTAAGATAAAAAATACTGTCATATTTTATTTCCAGATAAACTTTGCAAGATTTTGTGCCCATGAAAACTGTTCTGCTGATTTACAGGTTTCTGCAAAAATTGGATTTTTGAGGTAAGTGTAGTTGGCTCTCTGCTTACTTATCAGGATGGGGTAATTGGTGTGTGCCTGTGGGTTCTAAAGAGTAAAGGACTAAGAACTAATCCTTGGGGGTTAGCAGCATTTAAAGACCTGGAAAAGAACAGCAGTCTCATTCTCCTGAAAGAGACTAAGTGTTCTATACAGCAGTCACATAAGTATACACTCAAAGATTACCACTTTTCAAAAGAATGAGAATGTGTGAGCACCATGGTTTTATCAGGCATGATTTTAACCTTTCACTGATAACTCGGAAGATATTTCAGGATTTAAATGTGCTTTGGGTTATTGTTATCATAATTGTAGTTATTTTTCAGACATCTGTAAGTGCCTGTTAATAGAGTTTTGGTTCAAAGTGAGCTAACCTTTACTACATAATGCTTAGTATTTTATCATCCAAAAACTGGTTACATAATTCAGATTGATGTACAAAACAAAGATATCCCTAAATATATATGTGACCCATTTGAAAGGGAATAAATCATCTTTGTCTTCTAAATTCATAGAAGGGAAACAGGAAAAAGAAAATACATGTAAACGTGCTTAGAACAGTGCCCACAGTGCAAACTGGATAAATGTTGATTGCCGTCATTATTTATGTTGGGAAATAAACCATTGTAATTCTGTATCATGTCTATATCCCCTCTGTTGAAATTGTTCTGCATGTCAGAGGGAAGATGTGAAAATGAGGACCAGAGAGATAGAATCCACACTTCAGGTTAAGAGCTGGATGTGTATGGAAAGTGAAAGAGGACAAGGAGGCATCACTGACAGGGCAGGAATATGGGAGACTGGGGAAGGTAGGGATATAGAGGAAGCAGGTTTAAATTGGGGTGTGTTGAATTTGATGAGACTTCTATATGTAGCTCTGCAGTGGAAAATCTAGTTCAGGATTATGTTTGGAGGTCCTCTTCGCATTAGTTATGAGAATGCCTGTGATGGGAATGTGAATTTCACAAAGAACTAAGGATCAAATCTTGAGAGGGGTGGGTAAATTTTATTTAAAGAGCTTAAAAAGAATAAGGACTTAACTCCAGGAGACTGAAAAAGTATCTTCATAGAACTAAGAGAAAAACCACCTCCACGGTGAAATAGCCAATGGAGAATGTAAAAAGAGGGACCTAATACTGTGATTTTGTAGCCATCAGAGAGCATAATGACTGAGGAAAGGTCATGGAAGTTGGCACTTAAAATGTGACTGGTGGGGGAGAAAAAGGATGTCGCTGGCAAATTTTAACAGAAATTTCTGTGCAGTCATAGCTAAATGACAGCATCAGTGATTAAGGGAGGGAGAATTTATTAGGAACAAGTAGCTTCAACTGAATTTTTATGTATTTATCAAATGTTATTTAATTATGGGAAGATATAAACAAGTGTGAGGATCAAAGACAGGGAAAAGAATAAATTGAACAAAGAAATGGTCTGCTTAAATCCAGGGGACACTTCAGATATTACTTGAGCTGTCCTGTGAAGAATTTGACAGCTGTTCACTTCCTTTTTTTCAATGTCTTTTAATTTCCCAGATGCCATCCTGCTCCCAATCTCCTTTTACTTCTCTAGCCCCTCCTTCTCACTTGTGTTTGGAGGACCTCTGAATTTGCCTCTTTGGGCTCCCTTAATAGCCCTCTCTCACTCCTTCTCACACTCCCATATTTTCCCTGGATAATCTTGCCCACAACCATAACCTCACCTGGTCTGCCTCCACTGCTTATGCCCAAATCAGTGTCTCTGAGTTCCACACCCACCCATCCAGCTGGCTATCAGACATGCAGTCTTGGGTACCCAGTCACTATCCACCAGTGACACAACCATTAGTTAGTTACCAAAGCCAACAACCTGGAGCTCAACCTGCGTTCTTCTCTCTCTCTTATCCCTGACATCAAATAAATTACCAAGTCCTATAATACTACCACCCAGATGTGCTTTTTATCCATCATACTTCTCCATCTCTACTACTATTGCTCCAAATCAGGTACTCAATATCCTACCTGAATCAACTGAGCTTTACCACTTTCTGGGCTACTGGCCTCTGATTTTACATTATTCAAATTCCTCTCCCAAGATGTTTCCAGAGTGACCTTTCTAACTTACACTTTTGATAGCAAGGCTTCAGTAGCTCATTAACATCTAAAGTCCTTAGTGCACTTCCTCAGCAATTCCACAGGACTTTTTTCCATTGATTGCAGAATAGTTGTGTGGCCATGCCATGCTCTCCTGAGCCTCTGTATCTTTTCAGTTTGACTTATCTGATTAATGCTTATTTATCTTATAAATCTCAGCTGTTTTCTAGGTAAAGCCCCCCCCCCCCACTTTGTCTCCAGCTACATAAACCTAGTCCTCCTGTGGCCCTGGTCCCATTGCACCTGTGCTCAGAGCTATTATTGTCTGTCTCCACACTATCCTGTACACTGCTTCAAGGTGGGTTCCTGTCTTTTCATCTTGCGTTTCCAATATGTAACACAGTACCTGGAACACTGTAGGTGACAAGTGGATGTTTGCTGAGGATGGAACAGGGTTCTAAAGGAAATAGCATGTACCTGGGATCAGACTCAGGTGGAAGGGTTAGCCTTAGAAAGAAGTTAAGATTCCCCTTGTCTTGAGCTAAGAAGCTGTGAATAGATGCTGACATTGATGAAGAAATTTTAACGTGGAAGGGAGGGAAATACAGAGAATTATTGGATGGCCAGAATAAAAAATGAGTTTGTGTATGGAAGGTGAGGCCTCTGAGGTTGGGTTTGGGACCTTGTGAAGGGAATGGGAAAAGATTCAAAATAGCTGTGAAGATAAATGGGATAGGGAATCAACCAGGAATGAGTAAAAAGGTTGACAAACAGCACTGAGTACGCTGCTGGGGTGGGATCACATATGGCAGAGAATAAATTAATTCTTTTCACCTAGGCAATGCCAGGATAGCCTTGAGCATCCACAGTTGAGGGCCAAGAAGCCCTAACCTATTTGATAGATAATTGGACTTTATACTTAAATTATCCAGATTGGCTGCTTAGATAGTCCAAAAACAGCAACCGCTAACTGCTTTGTAATCCAGCATGTAATTGTGGTGCCTTTGTTGAATTATTAGATGAATAATTTATAATCTTCCCATTCACATATTTATTTTCTTTCTAAAATACTTAGTCTTCCTGGTGCTTTGGCTCTCATGGGCCTTTGATAAGAAGAAGTATTTTGTGTGGGAAAGATTACCTAAGCTCCAAATAGGTGGTGTTTTCATCTTCTCAAATCAGACACTTCCATGGTTACCTTGTCATCTTTCACTGCAGTCCCTCTGGCCCGTGAAAAAAATGAGATGTTGAAATTTATGTGGAAATATTACTGAGAATGCTTATTTCCTGAAGAATGAAAATAATATCTTACTGAATTAAGATATGAAATCATTAATGTAATTGAATTATCAGTTTTTCTTCATTACGTATTTCTCACGAGAAATTACATTACCTACATTTCATTTTTAATTTGAAGTGATAACGTTTCCTGTAGTCGAAATATCAAGTCCATTATGATTTTATATGGCAGCCAACAGAAGGTAAGGCAGTTTTTCTCAAGGTGTGGTCTTTGAGTCACCTTCATGAGAATCACCTGGGATGCTTGGTAGAAATGCAGGCTCCTAGGCCCCTGACCATCCAAATCAGAATCCATGGGGACCAGGCCAGAAATGTTCATTATTAAGAAGGCTGTCAGTGGTTCTTATCAAGCTGAAATCTGAGAACCAGTGTTGTGGTGGTTTAGAGTTTAGATTTGAAGTCAGGCTAACCTGGTTCAAGTCTATCTACCATTTACTAGCTGAATGACCTTTTCAGAGAAGCCTTTCAACCTCTGTAAGCATCCTTCCTCATTGGCAAGAAGGTAAAATAGTACTCTGTAAGGTTGTTTCAGGAGGCCAGTGCCTTATCCATTAGGCCACTGGGGCTTCTGTAAGGTTGTTTTAAAAATAAAATGCAATAATGCAGGCCAGTGCATTGCATAGCACAAAGCCTGGTACATATGGAGATTTGAGAAAAGTTGTTATTTTTGATAAATTATGGTTGGAATAGTTATAGACCACGATAAAAATGTTTTCATTTGGATAAAAAAATTAAATATTGCCAGTGAATTCTAAACATTTTCTGCACATGTACTGGTTATTTGTCCAGAGTTTATTGTTTCTTTATGTCCCGAGATAGCTGCTGACTGTGCCTGGGTCAGTTGTTTTCAGTTCTGTGAAGTTTGTAGTGGCCTAAAGCCCAGCGTAAAGTATAAGCCCCACATGTTTTGCATCAGTTAGGAAGATTACAGGCTCTTTCCATTAGGTAAATAACTTATTTGAAGAGTTTTCAAATGAAAACTCTTTGAATTAATTTTTAAGCCCATGGGTGAAGGGTTCTGACAAACTACTTTGCATTTTAATAAATGATACTCTCTCAGAGAACAATTTGCCTCTCCCTCAAAGGAGTCCTCTCTGCCTTCTCGGTCATGGTAGGCAAATTGCAACCATATGTTCTATGCCTTCTCCCAACTGTAACTCCGCTGGCACTAGTGGTATTTCTGTGTCTCAGAGCTACATACCTGCTTCAGGTATGATGAGTTTCTGATGACTGCACTAATAGACTGCCGACAGCAAACTGAATAGTGCTGATGCACTCCATCTCATGTTTTCGCTAAGTTGAGGCTTCCTCCTGAATCTCTAAATTCTCGGGACGGTAAACCACATTCAAATGGACTTACAGTGCGAAGTGAAAATGAACAAATATGACTTTACCTAAAAGATTACAAATAGAAGAGCAGGTATTAACCATCACCTAGGTAATTGAAAATCGAGTCTTTCGCAGAGATGACTGATCTAAATGACACTACTTCTCTTCCGTGCCTCCGTCATGCTTCCGGGGTAAGTGATGGAGGCTTTTCCTGAACAAAAGTGCTTTCAAATCAGTGAGGAATGCTTTTAACTGTGAGTAACAGAGTACGGGGCTAATAGTAACTTAAACAAAGGTGTTTAATTATTTTGCATAATAAGTCTGGAGAAGGTGGTCGCAGGTTTAGTGAGAAGCTACCAAAGTCTGGGCCTTCATGGTTCATGGTTATCTTTTCCAGTTCTCTTGGCTTTTCCCCTGTGGCTGCTGGGGCACCATGGTTCCCAGTAAACAGAAGGGGGCAGGAGGAAAGTTCTGTGTCCTCTTAAGGCTGCCTTCCAAGGAAGAGAAGTGTCTGAGCAGACGCCTTATTCTGATTAACCAGAGTGGTGTCACATGCCCCCGATCTATCCTGGTTGAAAGAGGATGGAGTCGTCACGATCATCGTAGATCAATCATAAGTCACTCCCTGAAGCTGAGCTGGGGGCTTAGCTTCTGCAGTATCAAGGGGATACTACCGACTGGCTGGCTAATCCAGGGTTCTGTTAGCAGCTAAGAAGGGAACTCACTGTTGGGGAGACAGTGAGCGGTGTGTAACCGCACTGTGCTGTTAACCCCAAAAGCGTGAGTGTGACGAAACTGTCCATTTTTGAAATGCAGATAGTAGGAATATATGCCTCACTGATGTCACAGAGTTTGGGGAAGAGGAATCGTATGCTTCGTACACTAAACATTCTAATTCCTAGCTCTATCTTCCAATCCGTGTTCTTCTGCTGTCCTCCTTGGGATCTTAGTGAATTTGTCTATTCAGTAAAATCTTCTTAAATGTCAGGTATCTGATATTGCCCAGTAGATGAGAATTTTCCACTATTTTATTTTTTTCCCTGAAGTCAGTAATAAAGAAAAAAAGAGGACAAAATTTTACTTGGGCCTGAGGCCACTTTGCCGCAGGCTAGTCTTTTGTCAAATAAATGACTCGTATTACCTTGACCTGGGTACATAGCAATTTCTGTTATATTTTGTTCTAGCATCTTGATTAAAAACATGTTAGCTATGAAGCAGTCATTCATCTTATCAAGGCAAAATGCATTAATTATATGAAGACTTAGGGAGCATTTCTCACAAAATAGAACAGTAGCGTTCATTCAGGAAAAACGTAGAGCCTGGTGCTGAAATACATCATTTTTCTGTTTTTCCTTTCACTTATTAAGTTATGATTCTGTATGTACACAGTATCTTGATTTGTTTAAATTACATGGATTCTAGGCTGCTTTGTAAATTTCAAGTCTGCATTATGCATGTTTTAATAAAGAATGAACTGCGATTCCCGGGGAAAGCTCTGGTTCGGCCTTGTCACACTTCCAGATGTGCACCTGGTCCTTTATTATGTCTCATGTAAAAAGCTAGTGGGTATCTTTCTGACAGCACCTTGTTAATGAATCAAGATACAGTAAGATGTATACACATATATATATATATATATACACACACACACACGTAAAGAGTAGAATTGTAATTATGGTAATGTGGCAAAATAGCTTAAAAGTGGAAAACAGACCAGCAGCCTCGCTGTTGAAATGTGAATACTGTGTTTCTCTTTCATTTGCTGTTGTCTTGGAACCTAGCTGTTTATGCAGTGCTTTCACCTTCTGTTGCTTGTCTAAGTGCCAACTTCTTTCCCAAAGGTGTTCAGTGACTAATGCTTTGGTTACAAGCCAGAATATGTTATAAATGTCTATTTATAGGCAGCTCTTCTACAAGTCTTAATTAAACTTTAATGTCAAGCTGAAGTTTACTTTTAGAACCTCTTAGTTTCCTTGAGTTGTAGCGTGGTTCTAGAGAAGTAGAGGGGATGTGGGACAGCCACGTTCCCGCATGTCTTCTCTCTGCCCTTTATCACAGGGCCACCAAGCAGATGCGTGCTTGTGTAACACAAAGGTTTACAACACAAGAATAAGTCACAGCCATCCCCTCAAACACTGGGAAGAATAGCCCATTATGACTGAGTCAGATTCTTCCACCCTGAAATGATAGCCATGATTCAAAAGAGTTAACTGCCTTGTTACTCATCATACATCCTTCCAGAAATATCCAGCTTCTCAAAGCCGGGGATCAGAGCTAGAAATGCTACATAGGGACCTTTTCTTCATTCCTTTCTCCTCGATGTCTTTAGTACCAGACAAGGAATTATGAGGTCTGGGAGATCGTTTCCTCTAAGGCAGCATCGGGTGCCATCTGAAATAATGAAGCTTCTGTTATTGTCAGAATAATACAGGTTTTAAATATAGTAATATGATGTGGTATGCTTATTTTGAAACTAATTATGCTCCTCAGTCAGACTGCCCAGTGGCAGAGCCAGCAAACTTTTCACTTGAAGGGACAGACTGTAAATATTTTAGGCTTTGTGGGACAGAGATGTCGCAACTGCTCAACTCTGCCGTCATAGTGCAAAAGTGGCCACAGACGAAAGAGCATGGCTGTGTTCCAATAAACCTTTATTGGAACATAAAGGTTTAAGGACCTTTAAGGCAGCGGTCCCAATTTGGCCTTCAGGCAGCAGTTTTTGAACCCCTACTCTCTGGTATGCTTTCTTTTATATGATAATCCTGTAGGACATTTTTATTATTTAAATATGGTTCCTTAGAGTGTATTTTATTTTTTTAATGTAATTTGTTAGTAAAATATGAGCTGGTTGCCCAAATTAGCCAGATTTAGAGGTTTTTTTCAGGAATTAGTCCTGGGTTAATAAACCATAAGGGCCTGCTCATAGACAGACAGACTGACACAATGGAATTATGTATATATGTTTACTGAAAAACTATAAAGGCTCCAAACTGTAATTGCCAAAATTCCCAATAATAGTTGAAAGGATAAATAAAATGTGGCATATTTACAAAAATTAGTATACACACCAATGAGAAGAAACGATTTACAACTCCATGCATCAATATAGATTAAACTTAAAAACAAAATTTTGAGTAAAGAATGTTGGATACTCCAAGATTACATACTCAGTGATTCCATTTATGTGAAATATAAAACTGGGCAGAGCCAGTCTATACTAGTAAAAGCAAGATGGTGGGTAGGGCCAAGAATTGGAAGGGGGCACAAGGGTATTTCTTTGGTGCTGGCAATATGGTTTTCTTGATCTGGGTGCTGGTTTCACACATGTATTCAGTTTATAAAAATTTGCTGAGCTCTACACTTAGGTTGTGCGCATTTTTCTACATGTATGTCCTACCTTGATAAGAAGGTTTAAAGTGAAAAACAATTAGGATAAGAAGGGGAGAACTTTTAGGTATTAAGTGAAATGTCCAATTTCTCATAGATATATTAGAAGTATCAAAGTGGGAGGAAGTGTTCAAAATTATAATAATTTTGTTTGTAGATTCTGAGGTTCATAATAATTTGCTTCTCAAATTCAAACTCAAACAGTATCCATGTTGCCATTAATTTATTGGTCAACTCAGTAGTTGTATTGCCACTAAAACATTAGGTTATATGGGCGGGGTATAGATCCCATGAATGTGGTAGTAGTAGATATTTACTTTATCTTAATGAAACATTTGGAATTTGCATACCGTCACGGAACAGATAAGCATGGCTCTAATTTCATAGAATGTGTAATGAGTTCATGAACTCTTAACAGTCACTTATCCAGTAATTTCCTCGATCTTTCAGACTTTTTTTTTTAGTGTTATCCAGCCCTTTTTAATGTTTGATACACTTACATACCACACATATATTTTGAACACTGTGTTGCTAGCCTCTGAGAAAACAGTGATATTCGTGACCCGGCACCTTTTCTCCAAGAGAACTTATTCTAGTGGTGAGAAAAGCCAGACAGTGTGAACATATTGCATTAGAGGGTTGCCCAGTGTGTGGGAAAGTGGCAGAGAGAGAAGCCACTTCTGTTAGGGAGGATGCAATGCTGGGCGAAGGGGCTTAGCAATAAGTATCAACTGGAAGAACTTCTGAGGACTCTTAACATTGACACTCAAGCTGAGTCTTGAAGAACAAGTATAAGTTAACCAGATAACATGAAGAGGGAAGGGATTGAAGGCAGAGGGATGGCTTGAAGTAGGACACAAAACACAGGTGTTTGGACCCCTGTTTGTAGGTGAGCATGGCTAAAGGGAAGGAATGGGTTGTGCAGTGGAAAGTAAGGCACGGCCAGCTCTTTCAGGCTGCATCTGCTGCACTAATCAGAACTCTACCTTGAAAGCACTGGAGGAAAGGAAGCAGACACGTGACATTATCAAGTTTGCTTTCTGCAAAGTGACCACCACCCGCCCCCAGTAGTGTGAAAATTGGAAGAGGACTTGACAAATCGATTAAGAGTATAATCCAAGTGAATGCCAGTTCAATCATGAAATTTTCAGATGTTCTTTATTTAAGAAAAGAAATTTTAATCTTCATTCAGCTCAACCTAAATAACTAGAATAGTACAAAAGCAAGAAGCAACATGCCTTTGCTACCCCCAGGCGAAATGGGTCCCCGCCCTGGTCCCAGAGCCCTTCATTCATAACTCTTTTCAAGTATTTCTAATATCTGTTTACATCTGTTTATAAATCTGCCCTTTGTAAGCTCTACAAAGCTGGGAATTTGTTATACGATTTTTGTATGTGGGAGTAATAGATGTAGCGATTATTATACAAGGGCTTTCAGTTAAAGTCATTCTTCATCTTCAAGTAATGCTTAAAAGCATCAATCTTGAAACTTGTTCTTTAACTCTGTCCTTAAACATTCTGTCTTAAGTCAACTCACAAATAACTACTAAATGCCTATTATGTGTTTAACATTTCCATAAATAGTTTATTCAGACACAAATACAGATGTTGATTAGAATGATACAATGTAGGCATTATTGAAGAAGCGTTTTCTAAACTCTAGTTGCTAGGTGAATATCTTTCTTATTGTTATGGTTATCCTCATCTGATATTTTGCTTTGGGTCATAACTCTTCTCTGGTTGAACTAATTTTTTTTTAATTTAAATACTCTGATATCTAAGAGTGTCTGTTTTTGAGGACAGCTTACAGAATCATGACATTCTGTAGCAGGTTCTGAGCTCTTCTAACCATCTAATCAGTAAAGGGAATGGGTTGCCTTGAGACTTTAGAACATTCTAGCTGTGGTACCTTGAATACATTTCTTAAACCTCAGGTTCCTTGGGGTTTCATGGAATGTGCATGAGTCATATCTTCACTGAACAGTAGTTATTATTACAGGTGGGGTGACTGAGTCTTTAAAATGCTAAATGGCCTCTCCCCCAGAAGAACAGGGGCCAGAGCCAGAACTTGAACTCACTTATGTGTTTGGATTTGTAGCGGTGTTCCCTTTCCACTTCACAAGATGGTGAAACACTTCCACAATTCTGTTTTTAATTTGGTCTAGTTATTGGTAGAGGTGACCAGCCTGCCTTAAGAAATTAATTCTAGTTCAACAGATTTTAGTGGCACCCACATGCTGGCCATAGCAGTCCTTTCCCATGCCATGCGCACTTCCACCAGAGCATCCTCCATTTTGGTGGAAATAGTCTATTCTCCTTTGACTTTGGCAGCAGCTAGTTCAATGTCTACTCAAGAATGAAGAAAGAAAAAAATCTTTTCTTTTAGGAAAATATTTTGAAATAATGAGAAAAATATGCTAAAATGATAGAAGCAAGAAGTTAAACAGAAAGCAGACTAGTTTAATTATAACTAAATTAGAAAACTTTTCCTGTGTAATAACTAACTGAATTTATCTGAAACCTGGGAAACTGAGTTCTTTTTACAATGGATTTACATCTACTTGCATGGGGTCATCTCCTATGGCTGTGCTTCCAAATTAGTATTTTATGTTCAGGATACATAAATGAAGAGATGGGATTTTTAGTTCCAAACAAAAACTAAATCGTACTTAATTTTTAGGCCACATGAAAATAAAACCTATCTTGCTGTTGGAAGTATGAAGACATTAATGTTGAACGTGTCCTTATTTAATGCCGGAGATGATGCATATGAGACAACTCTGCATATCAGACTACCCACTGGTCTTTACTTCATTAAGATTTTAAATCTGGTAAGGATCGAAAACTACAGTAGCATGATACTACATGATATTTTACTTAACTTTTAAAGAATGTAAATGTATAAATCACTTTATCATTTGAGGTATAAATATTTGGCGTATGAGTCTTAATATTCAGACTTATCACTCGGGCTTCCAGTAATTTTTTTCCTCTCTGCCCCTAATCAAAATGGAAAGTTCCTTGGGATCTGACTGAGATCAAGAGAGTCAGCTTCCTGCTTACCAATGCTACTATGAGACAGAAGCGATTGTCCAGTTATCCAAGCAAGCTGCCTGGGTGTCATTGCTTTTCTCGCTGGTACAACCTCATCTGCTGCTGTGATGGTGCTCCTCGTGGTTGGGGTCTCTACACGGGCCATATTGGTCCTTCATGCTGGGCTCTCAGAGTTACTGCTCTGCATTTTAAGGTCACATACACTGTCTCGATCCCAGAGGACCTCCAAAATGCTAGAACCAGCGTCAAATTCCAAAATCCTGGTGTCAACCAGATTGTAGGCAAGTTTCTCCTTTCCTGCAAGAGTTTGGAGCATCTGGAGACCTTTTCCTTTTTTTTTTTTTTTTTTTTTCCTTTTTACCACTGTGCCTCAGTCATGAGCACTTAGATCCGTCAGTGAGGTATTAATAATGTTAAATTTGAAAGAGAAAAGTCTCAGTCACTTTCTCCGTGGATGCTCCTCTGTCCCTTAGAAAATTTACCCATCTCTTATCCAGAGACCATTTCTTCACACTAAGGACATTTAGAAAGGCCTTTGACCTCTTATAAATATCTACTACCCACTTCCTCTAGAGCTTTGGGAGCCTGTTTGCAATGGTAAGAGGAAAAACTCAGTTATTCAGGAAAATATACATCTGTGAGATGTATATAAATTTATATTTCCCTGAATATTTGAATATATATATAATTGTGATTACAGTTATAATTAAATACCTTTATCACATTCTCACAACGCAGACAGAAGGCAGCCGATGAAATATAGACCTTACGAATTCCTTGCTTCGTGATTTTTCAAGGAACCTTGAGTTAGGGAACACAGAAACATGGTTGAAAGCTACAAGTCCAGGAATTATTCTGTGGAGAATGTATGTGAATATTAGAGTGAATCTATACTTGTACACACATATTTATGTAGTGTATTTATATTCCTATTGATTTATCCCCAAAGTAAACAGAAAACAGTCTTCCAAGAAAGTATTCAGGGATGATTTTCTTTTCAAAAACCATCCTTAAACATATGTTATGAACTTCTCATTCCCTACCTACTTAAACCAGTTATTTCATTTTCCTTTTAGGAGGAGAAACAAATAAACTGCGAAGTAACAGACAGCTCTGGCACAGTAAAACTTGACTGCAGGGTTGGTTATATATATGTAGATCATCTATCAAGGGTAAGCATTTAGCATTTATAGTTTTTGTTACTGACATGAATATAAAATATTTTCTGTTTCCTTATGTTTGTGCTGCATACAAATAATTTGTTGTTGTCGTTTTTATTATTTACTAAGAGTAAGTAGCTAAATGAAATAAAACCCAAACCAGCTGGGCTTGAGATCTTTGAGATTGTGTTTATATTCTTGGCAATGTTCACTGTTTAAAAGAAAGAGAAAGAAGGGGGCGCCTGTTTGTGTCAGGACGGGCAGGTGAATGTGTCAATCAATTCCGCTGCCCAGCCTCACCCTTCCCCAACACTCCCCCAACTCCACCCCGGGTGGTCCTATCTGCCAGGCGTGTCACCTGTGCTCTACTAAAAGGTGTTTCTGGCAAGAGTGCCCACTCAAGTTGTTAAAGCATCTCTAATTTTGTCAGTCTGGACCTGCCTATCTACATTCAGAGGGGGCTTTGTCTCTGAACGTCACTCGTGGAAATGCTGCTGCTTTAAAATGGCCGCAGACCCGACAGCTTCCCCGTAGTTCTCTGAGTGAGGGTTAGCCTATGCTTGTAAGGACATCATTTCCTATCTGTATTTCACAGAACATAAGTAATAAGAAAAACTAAAATTCAGATTGTAAAAACAAACTTTAGATTATTTTTATTTTTTTTTACATCTTTATTGGAGTATAATTGCTTTACAATGGTGTGTTAGTTTCTGCTTCATAACAAAGTGAATCAGTTATACATATGTTCTCATATCTCTTTCCCTCTTGCGTCTCCTTCCCTCCCTCCCACCCTCCCTCCCTCCCTATCCCACCCCTCCAGGCGGTCACAAAGCACCGAGCTGATCTCCCTGTGCTATGCAGCTGCTTCCCACTAGCTGTCTGTTTTACGTTTGGTAGTGTATATATGTCCATGCCTCTCTCTCGCTTTGTCACAGCTCACCCTTCCCACTCCCCATATCCTCAAGTCCATTCTCTAGTAGGTCTGTGTCTTTATTCCTGTCTTACCCCTAGGTTCTTCGTAACATTTTTTTCCCTTAAATTCCATATATATGTTAGCATACGGTATTTGTCTTTCTCTTTCTGACTTATTTCACTCTGTATGACAGACTCTAGCTCTATCCACCTCATTATAAATAGCTCAGTGTCGTTTCTTTTTATGGCTGAGTAATATTCCACTGTATATATGTGCCTAGATTAGTTTTAAAATGAGCGTTCCCTGTGTTTTCCAGACAGATATTAGCTTTCTTCTGGATGCCAGCTCACTCAACAGAGCAGAAGAGGATCTCAACATCACAGTGCATGCCGCCTGGTATATTTCATTATGAAAAAACAACTGTGTTAAAGGAAATGAACCCCGGACTTTTGGGGAGAGAAAAGGGAGGTGACCTTAGGGAAACCATGGAGCTGTGTTCCATTGTCTGCAGGAGAAAACTTCCTTTATGTGATCTGTTAAACAAACAAAAAACCCTTCTAACATAGGGTTTTATAGCATAGAAGCAAATAACCGCGTAAATAACGAGAGCAAATTTCTGCCAACTCTGACATAAAGATTTCTTACTACCGCGTCTACTTTTATCCCCGCTCCTCAAAAAGCATTTTTGAAACCAACCTCCAAGTACATTAGGTATACATGGGCCGTAATTAGTTCCCTCTGAAGTTTTGTGCTGACTGGATTCTAAGAGGGTGTTTTCTATTTGCTTCTGTAGCGAAAATGAAGGAGAAACAGGCAACGTGAAGCGTAACAAAGCGACTTTAACAGTACCTCTCAAGTATGAAGTCATGCTAACTGTTCATGGGTGAGTAGATATGAAGGACTCCTGTAAAATTCTGAGCCGATTTTGAATTCTGTTGCTTCTTAAACTACTGGGCAAAAGCCTATTTAAAGTTTTTTAAGAAAAGATCATGTGCTGTTTCTGTCTCTTAACAATTACCTCGGTGTTGCAGCCCATTGCTTAGGTGTTCGTTATTTTAACCCACTCTGTAGTCATCACTGAGACCACCTCAAACTAATGCCCCAATGGAGGAGATTTCTTACTGGAAAAGCCCAATAGGAGGCCACGTCCAACCGTTCAGCGGTACGCCATGCAGGCCAGGGCCCCAGAGTGCCGGCGTGCACTTTGTATCATGCTCAGTGGCCAGGGCAAGTGTGAATTTCAGAGAAGTGGAAGGTTGGCCGAATCGCCCTTGCGCAGACCCCGCACCTACCTGCGTGGCAGATGAATTGAGATACAAGAGAGCCGGCTCCCTTGTCCCCTCTTTATGTCCGTGAATTACAGAGTTCCTTACCCACAGCCCAGCAGTCACTGATTCCTCACAATTTTAGTAATTTGAATGGACCCTCCTATGACTCAGGAAGGAGATGTGAAGAGAAGGAATTAAAGGAGTATCATGAAAACCTTTCATGATTTTACTGGAAATTATTGAGCCTACTAATCTTTGTTTAAAACCACATTTTTAAAGCATAGACAATATGAGACACAGGACAAATAGATGAGCTTTTCTAGCTGCCCCAACTATAAAGCATCCCTAGTCATTTTTAACCACCCATAAAGGTGGCATACAGTTACATAAAAATAGTGTCCGAACCCGATGGAACTGATTCTCCAGTTTGTGAGATAAAACCAGCGGAGGAAAGAGGAATCCATTCAAGGGCGAGTAGTGGGGAGCAAAGGGAAGTCAATTGCATGTTGCCTGGGTTCGAATGCTTACCTCGCCTCGCCTCCTTGATTCTGTTATAAGTGTGTCCTCCTGCTTTTCCATCGTCCACATCTCATTTTGAGCAAGGGATGCTCCGCAACTATTAAGCTGCCTAAATCTACAACATTGGAATATTTCTCATTTCTTTCCTCTGTAAAAGAGTCTCTAACATATTACCTCATATTAGCTGCCAAATATTAGCAACTTGGGGAGTCGGGATTTTCCTAGAAAAATATGCCTTAAAGTTCGTTACTGACCGTGCGTATGTCTCATCTCAGGTAAAGGAATGACAACCTTGTATCCTAACAAAAATTTGCCCTACTTCTTGATGTTTGAATTGTTCCCCAGACTTGGGGTCCATTACAAATAGCCAGCAGGAATTGGGGGTGATAAGAAATCACTCAGACATCTGTCAGCTAGATTGAAATACAGGAGGATACTGTGGAGCCCTAGGGAAAAGCTAAGAATTTATCTCATATTCGTCAAGTTTGCTTGAAGCATTTGAGGGCTGAGAGAGAAGGAATGGTCACTAGAGTGAGCCAGGCAGTATTGGGAAGGCAAAGGATATTGGCGGGAAGAGAAATTATCACCCCAGTCAGAGCACGTGGCTTTCTAACTTCCTTACATTTTCCCTAAAATTCTTATCTTTACAAGAAACCAAAAGTATTCCATGGTACTTAGAGGCACCTGTCGTCTGAATGATGGCATATTTAAGGGATATTTAAGAGGTATGCTATATTTAGACTAGAGAGAGAAAGACTGTTTCTCATACCTCATCAAATAAGACAGTTAAATTAAATCTGAATTCATTTCTGGCAGGTTTGTAAACCCAACTTCGTTTGTGTATGGACCAAGAGAGGAAAATGAGCCTGAAATGTGTATGGCAGAGAAAATGAACTTCACTTTCCACGTAAGAAAAGTTGATTGTGCTGATATTTGTAACAAACTCAAAGAATGTTACCGATGCATTGCTCCAGAGGACATCATATATGTGTGGCGTCCCTCAGCTTTGGGCCACCTCAGCTGGCTGAGGGCGAGAAGGGAGCTGCAGCAGGGCTCATGCCCTTGCCTGGTGGGCCCCTGCGCCTTCTCTCCCATTCATCTTGTCCCTGTTACTGAGCCCGCTCTCCTTATACTACCTCTCCTTATACTACCTCTCCTTACAGTAAGTGCCTCCTGGGAACAGAGGTAATGCCTGAAATAGGCAAAGTTATGGGAGGAATGCTAAAGATGCATGCAGAAATCAGAATAGGTCAAGAAAAGGCATCTTTGGGTGCAAATCAGTGAAACCTCTTCGTGGTCCAAGCTTCATACAAGTCCTAACCTTACCAAGTAAAGGAAGCTTTTACCTCCACATCTCCATTTAAGGTCTGCTTGGTCAGCCTTTCAAGCCATTGGTATATGACCCATGACAAGTGATGCATCATTTATTAAATAATCTTTTTAAAAAGGAAAGAGTATTATCATCATCCAGAAGTATTAACATACTAATATAAAGCTAAAACTTCATTAAACACTTTTTACAGTCAAACTGAAATTTTCGTTACAGCATGGATGTTGATAATGAGCAAATAATTGGAGATAATGTCCACAAAAACATTTTTTGAACCGAAAGCACTGCTCACACATTCTCAAGAGCTATATAACAATCTACAGGCTGTGAATGAATCTGCCTTAGGTACATTGTGATATTTTGTAAGGCAATGCTTTTCAAAATGTGTATCAGAATCACTTGAGGTGCTTATCCAAAATGCAAACTCCTGGGCCACTGCCCCAATCTGTGGAAGAAGAACGACCTCAAAATTCTTTTGAGTCCATACTCAAGTTGTTGTTACACTAGTATACCCTAGTGTTGGAAAAATGTCGCCCTCTACTTTGAAGTCCCCCAAAATGCTCCTGTCACACTCCGGTGGGAGTTTGTACTCTGATAAACAGAAACTGAGTTGGACTCTAGTAGGCCTATTTATTACGTTACAAATAATAGTTAAGTATTGTCTAGTTAAGTTACAATGGAGTGACTGGGCGTGGAGATTCTTTCAGCCTGTAGGCTTGGTGACTTGTCCAAGTACGAAGATGTTCTCGGAGGTCTAAATGCTATTAGGCGAAAATGGATAAAGAATATTGTAAGTGAGCTTGGTTATTTGCTGGCGTCAGGAAGACCTTGTGTAAAGGTCTGGGCAGTGCTGGGTCCCCATTGCTGACATTGCCTTTTGCAACTGCCCTGTGCTTCCAAGGCCTGGCAGTTACCACTTGTCCCAAAGCCCAGGGATACTCTGTCTCTTTATTTACGTCGTGTGCGTTCAGAAGATTATTGCGAGTCTTTGAGTCATGCTATTTCATTTAGATATTGTAGCACATCTTTTTTCTGACTTACTGTGTTGGTTTTATAGTTCTCAGGAGGCAATATTTTGGCCCCATTTCCTTCTTCAGCTTTCTGCAAACCCCAGATTTATCAACAATAATGAAATATCTTCCCCTTACGCATTATTAAAAAACTGGTTTTTTTCTAAAACCCAATATCCTACCCTCTTCTGATTTTCTGAGTGCATCAGCGTGATAATTTTCCTGAAGTTAAACTACTTTTATTCACTTACGCTGCTGATTATCCTCTCAGCACAGAGTGACTTTGTGAAACCAAGATAGAATTTAGAATTAGAATACCTGGGTTTTGGTCCCGCTTCTTGTCACTTTTTTTTTTTTTTTTTTTTTTTTTTTTAATTGTGGTATGCGGGCCTCTCACTGCTGTGGCCTCCCCCGTTGCGGAGCACAGGCTCCGGACGCGCAGGCTCAGCGGCCATGGCTCACGGGCCCAGCCGCTCCGCGGCATGCAGGATCCTCCCGGACCGGGGCACGAACCCGCGTCCCCTGCACCGGCAGGCGGACTCCCAACCACTGCGCCACCAGGGAAGCCCTTCTTGTCACTTTTTAACTCTCATCTTGGTGACAACATGAACACCTCAGCATTTTCCTGAGATGGCAAATAATAAAATGTCAGCCCACCTCATGGGATAGTTATAAGGACAACCGATCATGGTTTTTGAGATCTGTAATGTGCCATACCGAGGTACAGTTGGCCCTTGAACAACACAGGTTTAAACTACACGGGTCCACTTATATGTGGATTTTTTTTCAATAGTAAATACTCTAGTACTACACAATCCACGGTTGGTTGAATCTGTGACTACAGAGAAACCATGTATACAGAGGGCTGACTATACATTATATCAGGAGCTTCAACTGTGCTGAGGTCAGTGACCCTAATCCCCCTGAGTTGTTCAGGGGTCAACTGTATATTATTGATGTCTTTTTCCTCAGACTACTTCTGCAGTAAACCATCAGTGTAGACAGTTTGGTCTAATCGGCACCAAAAGGAGAGGTCTAGGAATGATGACTAGTTATATTATTAACAAACGTTTTAAAGTTCTGACTATGGATATTCTGTCTCCTTTTGCCGTGCAGCTGCCAGCTACTACAAACCCCCACCATTATAAATGTTACATGAAATATATGGGTTCACCTGAAAAGTTCATTGGTATCTGTACTTCTATAAAAAGTATTTTTTGAGTGTTTAAATTTTCTTTCTTCTTGTCAGGTTATCAACACTGGCCAAAGCATGGCTCCAAATATCAGTGTGGAAATAACGATACCAAATTCTTTTATTCCCCAAACTGATAAACTGTTCAACATTTTGGATGTCCAGGTAAAAATGTGTTCCTTCCTTTATTCTAAGTGATATTGCTAAAATGGAGATTTCTGTTACTTCAGTCACACTTAGGCTAAACTATGAATGCACCATGCATTTATTGTGTACACTTTGAATACTGCATTAGAATGGCAGGATTACCGTGGAACCTCTACATGTGACTTAACACAATAACAGAACTATGCTCTACCATCTTTGGTAGATTTTCTTTGTGATAGGGACCTGTGGAAGTAATTTAATTGGTGGAATTCTCCATAAAGCTTGAGACCACTGTTGAAAAAGCAGTACTTCAGCCTTTTATTGATATTCAAATAGCTACTTAAGAATCAATATTCTTGTGTTGATGATTCTATCAGAATTGTTTTTACGTTCCCAGTTTTAAGACAATCGACAAAGAAACCTACTCAGTAGATTTGATATATAATCCTTAAAAATCGTACTTGAATCCCAGATTTAGATGGTAGGGCATGCTTTTAGAACACTTTGTTGTATGTCTAAAGCCAAAGAAATGTTCAATATAATGCTAATGTTCCAATGTCCATTTTTCATATTGCCCTAATTTCTGTAAGGTTAAGGCCATTTGATCAATTTGGGACCTATATCCAACCCTTTAAAAGTTTTCTGGGTTTTTGTTGCAATTTTTGCCACAGAGATTTAATCTCTCCCATATCAAAAATATTTTCACACAATTTTAGAAGTACTTGATATATTTCAGGAAAGGTAAGCTTTAAAAGGTAAGTTTTAAAGCCATGTAGCTGTTGTTCTTTCCAATATTGGCTAAGATTTTTCTTTCTTTCTTTGCAGACTACTGTCGGAGAATGCCATTTCAAAGATTACCAAAGAAAGTGTGCATTAGATCAGAAAAAAGGCACAATGGAGACCCTGAAAGATATATTCAAATTTTTATCAAAGACGGATAAGAGGCTACTGGTAAGTTTCAATTTTTCAGGTTGTAATTTTTGCTTTCCAACCTACAGAACTGAAACACTTAAACCCATGAACCAAGGGGTTTTGAACTGTCAGTTGAGTATCGGAGAGAAGCCAGTTCAGGTAATGTTCTTGTGTGTGAGGAACAGGCATGACTGGAGAGTTGAGAGACACCCAGGGTTAAATATATACAATATACTTTCATTATTTATGCAACAAGTGCCCAACTTATGCCAACCAGACGTTGTGTCAGACCCTTTGCAGGTCAAGATGCTGTCCTCAGCTGAACGGCCTTTGTGGCATGAAATTAATTTTCAGTATTTTCATTTTAGTGAATGTATGGGGAAAAAAACCCAAGAAAGCCCTTACAATGATCCAAGTTTTACCATGAACATAGAACATGTAACTTAGCAAGACTCAGATTAGGTGTCTTACTTTTTCTATCCCAGAAGATTAAGTTCATAAGAATAATGAAAACATGTGATCTAGTTCGAATACTTTGTTTTTGTTAATTTACTAAACATTTGTGTTTTGTTTAAAACGAGATAATTTTTAAGTGCCACTAATGAAAGCATAGCTTTAATTCCATGTTTATATCAAGATAAATTTTTGCAAAATGCCACTAAGGGGAGCAGATCTTGAATTCCACGTATATTTAGCCATCTAAATATTTTAGCCATCTTTTTAAGAAATGTTGAAATTTTAACATAGCTCTTTTGTATTCTTTTCAAGTACTGCATGAAAGCTGATCCACATTGTTTAACTTTCTCATGCAATTTTGGGAAAATGGACAGTGGAAAAGAAGCCAGTGTTCACATTCAGTTGGAGGGTCGGCCATCCATTTTAGAAATGGTAAGTCTATGATACAGTGACAACCTTGTGGATAAGATTTCATATAGAATCTACAAACGCGACCATCTTATACAGGTAGGATGGTATGTAAAGAGGCATTCAACAAATTAAGACGGTATGAATGAATGTAAAATCTGGAGCGAAACTCCAAAACTGTTCCATTAATTAAACAGATTACTAAGACTGTAAAATAGACTATATAATTAAGAGATTTTAGAAAGCATGTGTCCAACTATTTATGAACCTTGATCAAATTAGAGAAGTTAGCTGCTTTAACATTTTATATATCTTTTCCAAATTACTTCATGCTTAAAAACCTACTGTTGTGTATCATATAGATTTATATATTTGCTAAAAATTGACTTCCAGAAAATCAAACTAAAACATCAGAATTTATCAACAACAGTAAAACACAAACACGCTTTTAAAGAAGATGAACTTTGAAAGGTTGAATTAAAAATTAACTAAATACATGTTGGACTTCTTCCTAAGAAGCAGTATGCATATTTATGAGAAGTACTTTGAGATCATTGGTTTTATCTGGAGTTCTGTTCTTCAGTTTCCTTATCAGATTAATATGGGTAATTATCTCTTTTTCAGGGTTGCCGCAGATTAGATGATTTTCATAAAGCACTTAGTGCACAACACAGAGTAAGCCAAAGGAAATGAGAGCTATTATGTTTTGTTAAGAGGAGTAGTTGAAATTACCACAAGGTGGTCAAGAGGAACACGCACCAGACAGGGAAATAAGAGCTGTCTGTTCTAGTTGCAAGTTATTTAAACTTTTGCAGCCTCCCTTCGTACTCTTTTTGAGGTCCAGGTTTCTCAACAGCAGGCACTAGTAGTATTTTGGACCAAATGCTTCTTTGTTGTCAGGGGCTGTCCTGTGCATTGTAGGATATTCATCAGCATCGCTGGCTTCTCCCCACTAAATGGCAGTACACCCCCTCCCGAGTCCTGCCAGCCAGAAATGGCTCCAGACATAGCTGACTCTCCTTGAGGGTACAAAATCATCATGTTGAAAAAAACTGCTCCAGATAAAGTATATAATTTATTTTTAGCCCTAAAATTCTACATGTTCTCTCCAAAATGTTAAATAACCTTTACACAGTAGTTTTAACTTAAGAATTTGACAAAAGAATGTATTCTCATCTACCCTAATGAACGCACATATGAAAAATAAGAAATACCTCGATTTTGAATACAACTTCAAAGATCCTTAGAGTCTATGGAGCCTGTCCACAGATGCCCAACCAAGCTCTGGATTCTGGGTGATAAAGCCCTCTGTTTGTTAGACAGTAAAGCTCTGAGTTCAGCCACTGATTTTATTTTTGAATGTTATAAATATTTGTACCAGATTTTTTCATTATGATATTTGGTACACTAATCTGTATTTGATCAGAGCAGAAAGATGACAACACTATTAAGAAAAACAAGCCCAAATAAAATTAATTTGAGGAAATGTTTATCAGACAAAGAAAGTCTTCTTTGGGAATAAAAATTCAATTGCTAAGGTAAAAATACACTGGTAATTATCAAATAGTATTTAAATATTAAAAATTATAAGCATTTAAATCAAGTTCTCTGCAAAGCAGCCACGTTTAATGAAAGGATTTCAACAAAGTGATGCCATATAAATTAATACCAAGGACATGCCTTTGGAACCAAAGGAAGCATTGCATTGCAATTAACTACAAATGGTGAAACCGGAGAAGATAACTTGTGAAAACCTTTAGAATGGAAGTAGTTTCTCATGATTCTTACCTGCTCTATGTTTTCATGAAACAAAACGATGTATCAGGCTACAGTGATCTTTTTTGTTTTATTTATTCAACAGGATGAGACTAGAGCCCTGAAGTTTGAAATAAGAGCAACAGCTTTTCCAGAGCTAAATCCAAAAGTTATTGAACTAAACAAGGATGAGAATGTTGCACATGTAAGATTATTACCTTTTTAACCAAAACGTAAACATTGTGGGAAAAAATATTGCTAGTGTTTGGTCAGGAAAATCATGGCGAGCCTAAAATACTTTACAGGGGATTGGTATTTTCTACAACTGCCAGGAAGGCATGACATAGCTCTTTCAGGAGGTGATTTTGGTAGGATGGATTGGAGGAAGAACCACAGATAAGCCCATTGCACACCCTGTTTCTGCTAAACAATTACCAATGTTTCCTATGGTTTGTGTTAGACCAGCAAGAGAATGGGATGGGTTATTCTGAATACTATTGGGGATCATGGCTTCAAACGAAATAGAGGCAAGGTTTTAAACTGGTGTTTCTATATTTTGCTTAATTTATGTAGGTTCTACTCGAAGGACTACATCATCAAAGACCCAAACGCCACTTCACTATAGCGATTATTTTAAGTAGCTTGCTACTTGGACTGATTTTACTTTTATTGATTTCATATGTTATGTGGAAGGTAAGCCTTTAATAATTACCATTGTTATTAAACCACTCAAAATGCCATTCTTGATCTTCTCAAAGCCAACTTGTGACTCCGTTACTAGATTTCAGCATTTTTAATGTTAATTCTTATACTGATTGATTGCATATTTCTCTTTAGTACCACTGTCTTTCTAGAAAAATATGCCTTCTTAAAGATAACTTCAACAGATGTTCAAACTATAACAAAAGTTTTGAAGGATGTTCTTTCTAAGCATTGGGCAAACACTGCACGTTCTATGTTGAACTTCAGTTCTGGAGAGTGTGCATCACTGAGAAATCCTGCAGTAACAACAAAACAATGCTCTTGAACCCAATATTTCCCAAACTAAGTTTTACTGACTACAATTGGCATTGACTCTTATTATACTCATATCAAATATCTAATGTTCATGATTAATGCTATTTTCAGGCTGGCTTCTTCAAAAGACAGTACAAGTCTATCCTACAACAAGAAAACAGAAGAGACAGTTGGAGTTACATTAACAGTAAAAGCAATAAAGATGATTGAAGACTTCTTTCAAATTGAGAGAATAACAGACTCAGGTTACAGTATACTAAAACAAATTTAGACATTGTTTACAAGAAACCGTGAATTTTGCCTCAGACTTCTTCTATGTACTTCTTTTAGTCATGACCTTGTGACATGTCTTAATGCAGATGAAAAATCCAAGCAATGATTATTCTAAGAGAAAATAACTCACTCCAAAAGTAATATTTTAATATATCCAAAAAGATAATCTTTCAGCTCTTAAATGGATAGAAAAACACTAAAGCATCAGCTTATCCAAGATAAGTAATCCCTGGACAATACCTTGAAATGAGTGCATCTGAATTAAAATTACGTTGAGGAAGTAAACAACTCGACTGGAGAAAACTTGGACTTTGAGGTATCATTCCTTTAAAAGAAATACTATTTACCATATGTGCTGGCTTTGGTAAAATTAATTCCACCAAATAGGTAAGGACTCATTTCTAATAGATCTTTGGAATATGTTCTCTAGAAATATTTAGCAGAATTTTTGAAAGGCTGTTCCCAAATTTCTAATGAATAGAAGAGGAACATTATCATTTTAAAGCATATTTTATCTTTAAAGACATTGATTTGTAATATATTTCCTATAACCTTTGATCAACAACCATTTATTCAGCAGTCTATGAATACTATGGCCTGATGAGCAAACTTCAGACTGAAGTTATACACTGGTTTGAGCTTAATGGGATAATTTCTGGATAATTACTGTTTATACAGCTATTGATTTTTTCTTTCTGTACATATATATATATACACATAAGTTTTTATGAGAAAATATATGTTTATATAGGTATAAATCCAGTAAGTCCTTCTATAACACAATTTTATCAAGGGAAAGGTACTGAAAAGTAAATTGTAAAAATCCATCTTTAATCAAATTTTTTGTTTATAAAAACAACAGTACTTAGAATTCTAATTTATATTCTAAAACAGATCGAATGTTGCACTTTAGCTGATATATGTAAAATATGAAAACTGTACCTCACTAATTTTTAAAAATCAAAGCTCTGCAAAGAACATATTGGGGACCAGTATTTCATACAAATTACATACTGTTTAAACAGTTGACTATCAAATTCAGCAAAGAAATTCTTGTTTAGATGTTACTCCTTTCTCCTCAAACGTAAGTATGAAATGTGTTTTCACCAGTACTATAAGAGCATTCTCTTCTTCAGGGAAATATAGAGAAGCAAATTTAACTGTAAAATTGAAAAATATAGATTTAGCTTGTATCAGGTAAAAATGTGACATCAAAATTTCTATGTTTTAGTGATGACTGAAGTATTTTAAGTTTTTTGTTGGTGTTATCTTAGACTTTTTATAATGAAGTAGTTTTTCTGCGTCTAAAATACCTCTTCACTTGCAAATACAATCACTTTTTGTAATATTTATTCATGCGTATGAACTAAATGCTGATATATAAACACCAGAAAATAATTTCCTCTGATTTGTCCCTACATCTGTCTTGATATGAAGGTTGTGGCCAAATTTTCGAAATCTGTTACAGGAAGTGATAGGTTAGAGGGCAGTCTTTACCACTATGGAAGGGGATTTCTCTTCATAGAGGTCCCTGCCCACAGCTGTCTTCCTCAGACCACTTAATTCCTGTAAGTTATCTGTTCACAAATTGGTGGCTGGAGAATGAAAAATGCACAGAAACTTGTGAAGACATTTGAGCAGTGGGACCCAATGAGCACGAAACCTCCTGAACTCGGGGGTGTACCAATAGAAATTAATTCAATTTTAAAGAACCCTTTGAACAAAAGATACTATTTTTTTTATGATTATTTATGATTAAAAAACAAGTAGTTCTTTCAAGAAAATGTCTAGGCTCATTGGTGGAAAATCAAATCCAAAATCAAATCCAAATTTAGAATTGCTTTCTCAAGGATGATCCCTGAGGAAATTTAAATTTTGTTCCTTCCTACTAGAAATGACACCATTTCAGGTAGGATTCTAACCAGTTAGATATTTTGAATAGTTTGTGTATTATGGATTTCAAAACCCTAAAACCCTACCACTTTGCGTTTTCAACTTTCAGAGACTATTCACCAAAGTGGTACTATAACTTTTGAAAAAATCCATCTTTTTTCTTTTTGGCAAGTAGTCTAGGTATTAGAGAGCTTTTGAAAAAATAGTACTATTTCTGGTTATATCATTTCCTAGCTGTGTAATTTAATACCACTGGATTACGTACCTCATCAAGAAATCAGGACAGTCTTTCTTACATGACCTCTGTGGTCTGTTGGCATCAGGCTATAGGAAATTTAACGTCAGAATTGATGGACTCAAATCCAGGAGTCCAAATTAGTTCATTTTGGAATTAATCTAGGTTAAATATTGATATATCATGTTTATGATATATCATGTTTAAATTTCAAGTATATGAAATAGTTACTTTCCATTCCAATAAATACTTTCCCAAAACCAGAATTTAAATCGTTTTGTATATATTTCACGTCTTAAGCCTAGAAGCTAATTTTTAGTAACATCAAAAATAGCAATTTTAATTTCTTTTAAAAATAGTTTTCTCCTTACTAAAATATCTGTTTAAAACATGACAATATCCCTTCATATTAAAATTCTGATTTTCACATTCCTCTTATAAACAGCTACATGTTACTTTGGAAGCATTCGTTTCTTCCATGCTTTTTCCATAAAGATTGATAAGTCTTGGGTGTACTCTGTAAAGAATATAAGAATATGTATGATTATTTCATCAACCTATCATGCTGTTATTTTTCACACATAACCTCTATCGAATGTGGTGCATAATACCAAATAGAAATCTAATGATAGCCAACGAGCATACATTCATGGCAGAGCTGCCATCTAGGAAAAAATGCAGGGCCTAATAAATCAGCAGCAGTAATTCCTATAAAGCCCAGTCACCCATGCATGTAGAAAGCTCACACCTAGCAGGCTCCTCAGGGAGCCCTGCACACTTCTTATACCCACTGAGTCATAATGCTTATCAACAATAAGTTTGCATGTTCCCAAGCCTGTTTATAACCCATTGCTCTTGTTAATATGTAAAATTGTTCTTACTTACGTAAAATTGTTCTTACTTACGTAAAGTATGCTTTGGAAAGACGATAAAAGCAAACTGAACACAAAGTGTTACAGTATTTGTTGTGGGTAAAAGGAAATTTTAAACGACTGGGGGATTAAATTGTAACCATCTCTGCTATTCAGATGGCATCACAAGGTTTGAGATCTTAATCCATTTTTAAAAATTCAAAATGGAAATTGTAGACGTACATTATGTGTATAGTTTGTGAAGAATGGTAATTCAGAATGCCAACGTAGAGAGACTCATAACCAAAGAAAATGCTTTGGTTCTACATAACAATTAGTGAATAAATACAAAGTTACACTTCTTTATTTATTAAAATTGTACATGTGTCTTTTTATGCTTCCCTGACTTACGAATTTAAAACAGAATTAGCCCAACTGCCTGTTTTGATAGTTATAAGGCGGCAACTTCCATTTATATGTCTATCAGACACAAAACTGATAGTACAAGATGGTGAAATAATTAGACTTACCTAACATGGACCTCTGATGCAACTTCCATTAAATCACCATCTACATTCCAAGGGAAACTGCTTCCTGTAGCAGTTTCATGTGGTCCATCTTCTTCCTCTGGATTGTGTCCACTGCTGTTACTCCTTGGGTGAACTTTTACTTCTTCAACAGTGTAAGTCTCAACAAATGGAAAATTAAACTAAAAAAAAAACCAACCAAAAAATAAATGCAAATAATCTTGGTACTTGCTTTATCCCTAACTGTAATGCAAACTAGGAAAGTTCACTGTGCTCTCATTTGCAAGTAAATATCAGTGTGCATGCTGATGTTTTCATAGCTTTGAAACTCTAATTAGTTCCAATTTCTTTGGAAGAAGGAGCCCCTTTTCTGAAGCTTTCCTAGCTCATTTAGATCTAGCAGCTGGCAAACGTGTTTTATGACAAATAGTATATGTCTATGGAATTGTATACAATAATTTCCAATAGAAACTAAATCTTTAATATTGGTCTGTTGTTATAGAGGATTTATATAATCCACTGACTTGATTATTGTCAACTAGTTTAACTGATGTAGAGCAAACTCTAGAATAAGTTTCTGAATTACGAAGAACTAAACTTATGAAGGTAAAAAGAGAAAGTCCAACCCATGTGATTTTGACAGGTATTTGCCTGTCTCATCCTCACTTTAAAGACGGACACAAGTTGCATGATAATTATGGTTGCTTACTGACCACTCTAGCATGGTACAAAGTCAGCTTCATATTTCAGTCTTTCTTGGTCATGCTACTCAAAGCAACCTACAGATTTAATGTGATCCTTATCAAACTACCCATGACATTCTTCACAGAAATAGAACAAATAATCCCAAAATTCATATGGAACCATAAAAGACTCAGAATTGCCAAAGCAACCCTGAGGAAAAAGAACAAAGCAGGAGGCGTAACCCTCCCAGACTTCAGACAATACTACAAAGCTACTACAAATACTACTACTAATCAAAACAGTGTGGTACCGGCACAAAAACAGACACATAGATCAATGGAACAGAATAGAGAGCCCAGAAATAAGCCCACACACCTATGGACAATTTAATCTTTCACAAAGGAGGGAAGAATATACAATGGGGAAAAGACAGTCTTTTCAGCAAGTGGTGTTGGGAAAATTGGACAGCCACATGAAAATCAATGAAGTTAGAACATTCCCTCACATCATAGACAAAAAATGGCTTAAAGATTTACATATGAGACATGACACTATAAAACTCCTAGAAGAGAATATAGGCAAAACATTCTCTGACATAAATCATACCAATGTTTTCTTAGATCAGTCTCCCAAGGCAATAGAAATAAAATCAAAATTAAACAAATGGGGCCTAATCACACTTATAAGCTTTTGCACAGCAAAGGAAACCATAATCAAAATTAAAAGACAACCTAAGGAGTGGAAGAAAATATTTCCAAATGATGTGACTGATAAGGGCTTAATTTCAAAAATATACAAACAGCTCATACAATTTAATAACAACAACAACAACAAAAACAATCGAAAAGTGGGCAGAATATCTAAATAGACACTTCTCCAGAGAAGACATACAGATGGCCCGTCGGCACATGAAAAGATGCTCATCATTCCTAATCATCAGAGAAATGCAAATCAAAACTACAATGAGGTGCCACCTCACACTGGTCAGAATGGCCCTCATTAAAAACTCTACAAATAACAAATACTGGAGAGGGTGTGGAGAAAAGGGAACCCTCCTACACTGTTGGTGGGAATGTAAATTGGTGCAGCCACTATGGAAAACAGTATGAAGGTTGCTCAAAAAACTAAACATAAGAGTTGCCATATGTTCCAGCAATCCCATTCCTGGGCATATACCCAGACAAAACCTTAATTCGAAAAGATACATGCACCCAGTGTTCAAAACAGCACTATTTATAGTAGCCAAGACATGGAAACAACCTAAATGCCCATCAACAGATGAATGGATAAAGAAGATGTGGTATATATATACAATGGACTATTACTCAGCCATAAAAAAGAATGAAATAATGCCACTTGCAGCAACATGGATGAACCTAGACATTATCATACTAAGTGAAGTAAGCCAGACAGAGAAAGACAAATACCATATGCTATCACTTATATGTGGAATCTAAAATACAACACAAATGAACTTACCTACGAAACAGAAACAGACTCACAGAGAACAGACTTGTGGTTCCCAAGGGGCGGGCAGGGGAGGGAAGGATTGGGAGTTTGGGATTAGCAGATGCCACCTATTATATATAGGATGGATAAACAACAAGGTCCTACTGTGTAGCATAGGGAACTGTATTCAATATCCTGCAATAAACCATAACGGAAAAAAATATGAAAAATATTATATATATGTATAACTGAATCACTTTGCTGTAAGCAGAAGTTAGCACATTGTAAATCAACTATACTCCAGTAAAAAATTTTTTTTAAATTTAAAATTTTCTTACTTGCCTAAGGAAACTATAGTGAAAAAATATATATTCTCTGAAATAAGTAAGATAGCCAAGTAACTTTTTAGTAGAAATGCACAACTACTCATTTATTTCAGTTTTCAGATAAATGGCATGAGGTTTATCACAAATATATTATCTACATGTTTTTTTCCCTTCTTTCACATATAAACCTCGATGAAGCACAGAATTTTAAAAGTTGCCAGAAAACTCTTTTCCCCAATACCCTTATTTTGCTATATGTGGAAACATCAATGTCCAGCAGATCTTATAGTTTATACTGAATAATGCATGGGTTACGTGGTGGATAATACTGGGTTACATGATGGCAACAGTTGTTCTATTTGAAGTACAGGGTTAGCAGGCCCCAAGCAACTCTCTGTTGGAAAAATCAAGGCTCTCTCTAAAACTGCCTCATAGTCACTGCATTAGACTTCCCATTTCAGGTGTAAGGTTTGGGGCCACACTTCACACTGCACTTGTAAAATGTTCTACATTTTTCATTCATTGTGAAAATAATGTGTTTTAGTTGTTTTTTTAAACATTTTTTAAAATTTTATTTATTTATTTGATTGTGCCGGGTTTTAGTTGCGGCAGGCAGGCTCCTTAGCTGTGGCATGTGAATTCTCAGTTGCGGCATGCATGTGGGACCTAGTTCCCTGACCAGGGATCGAACCCAGCCCCCCTGCTTTGGGAGCACGGAGTCTTAACCACTGCGCCACCAGGGAAGTCCCAAAATAATGTGTTTTAAATGAGTCAGTGATCACTGGCCATTATGGGTTAAATTGTGTCCCCCGTAAAGATATCTAGAAGTCCTAACTCTTAGTACATGTGACTGTCACCTTATTTGGAAATAGGGTCTTTGCAAATGTAATCAAGTTAAGATGAGGTCATTTGGGTGGCCCTAATCCAATATGACTAATGTCCTGGTTAAGAGAGGAGAATGCCGTGTGAAGATAGACACTCAGGGAGCATGTCATGTGATGAAGGGGTCAGAGACTTGAGCCATGCAGCTAAAGCCAAGGAGTGTCAGGAACTGATGGCCATCACCAGTAAGTCTATTGTCTTACATCACCAGTTTTCATGTACACACTTCACAAAATGAAGCTCCGTTCATCCATGCATGCACATTTATTACCTAGGAAGCCACAGACATTGTTAGATGGGACTTAGGGAAGCCAAGAGCGTGATATCACGTGTGAGGGTGTGTTTGGGGCATGAGGAAGGGAAGTTAACAATTAAAGTTGTGATATATATATAAGTGCCATGATGGTATAAGCACAGAGAAATGAGAAGAGGCAAACAGGCTCAGGATATTGGGTGAATTGCCCTCTTGAGCTGTGTCTTAACACAGAAGAATTAGCCTGGAGGTGAAGAGAAGCTCTGGAGAGAGGAAACCACGTTTGCAAGAATACAGAGATATGCCATGATCAAGCATAGTGTGATACTGATGGCAACACTGGTATTTTGGCATTTATTTTTCAGAGTATGTTAATGCCTATATTTGATTTTAAAACATAGACACATATGGTGTTATGGGCTGAATTGTGTCCCCCCTTTCTCCAATTTATATGCTGAAGTCCTAACTCCCTGTACCTCAGAATGTAACCATATTTGGAGATTAGGTCTTTAAAAGGTGATTAAGTTAAATGAGTCTTTTAGGGTAGGCCCAAATCCAATATGACTGGTGTCCTTATAAAAGGAGGAAATTGGGACACACAGAGAGACCCCAGGAATGTGCATGCACAGAGAAAAGATCAAGTGAGGACACAGCCAGAAGGCAGCCATCTGTAAGCCAAGGAGACAGGTCTTGGGAGAAACCAAACCTACCCAGTCTGTGGTATTTGTTATGGCAGCCCGAGAAAACGAATTCAATGACCAAAGCACGAGAAATCTGGTGGAGGATGGCAAGAAGCGAGGCTGTGACACAGGCAAGGGCTAGAATACAAGGGGCCCTGTATTCCACACTGAGGAAATTTGATGTCATCCTGATGACAATAACACATTGAAGAATTAGGCAGGAGATAAATCAGATATGTATTTTAGAAAAATCCTTCTAGAATGCAGTGTGGAAGACCAGAGAAAAGAAAGATCAGAAGGAGGCTATTGGAAGCAAGAAGGGATTAAGGTTTGAATTAATTGGTGGACTGGTTGTGAGGAATGAGGGAGAGGGATCCAGAGTAACTCCAGGATGGGTAGAGAGTGGTACCATTGCCCTTTGTAGGGAAACACAGAAGGAGCACCATCAAGGAAGAGGGCGATAAGGTAAGTAGTGGACGTGCTGGACTCAAGATGCCTGTGAGTTTTATAACCTTCTCAGCACACAGGAAGGCACAGTAGTCCTGCAAATCAGAAAGGAAGAGAGAACCCTTGGTAGTGTGCAAAGTTCAGATAGTGGTTCAAGCAATGGGAAGCAGTGAGATCACCCAGGAAAAAGTATCATGAGAAGAAGGTTACAAACAAATCCCTGGGGAATAACAAGGGTTTTTAAACCCCCTAAACAAAAATGAGGGTCAAAGCAAACGTAGGAATGTTTTCAATATGAACAGAGGAAACAAAGGCCAGCTACAGGATGGAGTTGAAAAGACCTGAAGAGGAGTTTTTACCTCTATCTATTTCACACAGAGATGGGAAACGCAAGATGCGTCACCTACAAATGATGGTTTTCAGTACATTCTACAATTGTTCAGATACGCGAACATTCAGTTCAACCTGGAAAGATGGTTCAGAGACCTAGACTGTTGCTCTCCTTAGGCTGAAGTGCCGCCTTTCCCTTCCTGGATACCAGAACTGCTACTAATTGAGAGTGGATTATATAATCTTACATTTATCTGGTCTTTATAATATTACATAATTTATATAAGTTTATATTTTTGAACATGTCACCATGAAGGAAAGAGACTACACATACACATGTATATGTGTATATGTATGTCTGTGATTTTTACACAAATGTATCAGATTAACATTGCTTGAAAGCAGTCACCTTGGGAATCAATCCAATTATTCTTACTATATACTATTATGCAAAACAGTTTAGAATTTCTTTGCAAAAAACTACAGAGCAGTAGCATGGACTTGAATTTTTGGAAAGAGCTGAGCCAATCAGTTAAGCCTAATGAACCACACACACATACACAGGCAATAGTTTTTTTGTATCAAAAGCAAGATATGACTGGTTGAGTACCTGAGAAAAATGGTTGTGTCTTGCATAACATGGTCTTCTTTTGAAAAACTTTACTTTCCTATAGATACAGAATTACATTCCCTACTATGTCTTTGTCTTTATTTTTTATAGTAAGCATCTATTACTTTTAAAGTCAGAAGAAAGCTACTTTCGTAATGAAAAAAGTATGTCTACAAAAATTACCTAAGACATTTGACCCTTAGGCAATTCCAAAAGAGAACTTCTGTAAGTAATCTGTGCAATCGTGCCTCTAAAATAAATATACAGCTTCTCAGGGTAAGTACCTTGGGGTTATTACTCCTTTAAGTTCTCATATTTATTTAATAGAAAAAGAATAGGAAAAGTTTATACCAACATAATGGCACTCATTATCTCTTGGAATATAGAATTTTGAGAGCTTTTTATATATATTATCTTGTTTCTATTTTCTGACTTACAGAAAAACCAATGAACATGTATTGCTTTGGATTAAGAAAAATAATAAAGTTGCAAACAAAATTAGCAACATCTGAAAAGGCATACATTCCTTTAAAAATCAATAAATCACTATTTTCCCAAACACATAAAGTTATTAGTTAGTCTTACAACCTACATTATATCAGCTTTTTTCCACTTTGTCTCCTTAGAGATTTATATTTAAAGAAAATAGGACTGTACATAATTTTATGACATAATTTCCTAAACATTTCATTCAACTGGTTGCTCAATAAATATTGATCAAATAATGTAGTAGGCAGAGGAGAACTGAAACTTCATGAAGCCTGCCTGAGAAAGTTTAAAATTATAAAGAAGCAAAAATGAGAGCCTTGCAGTGGCTACCTATGTAAGAAAGATACACCTGCTAGTCACCGGCTGGATTTACTCTCCTTCCCCCATCTGTTCTCCCCCAGCTACATCCAGGCACAATTTTATACCTGTAAGAAGGTATGAGACTGTAGGGTTTTACATGCATACTATGTACTTCAAGATTCATAATTTCAGAAATTCACATATTTCTGGATCGGTTTCCTAATAACCGGCTCAAAATGTCTGCCAAAAGAATATGGCTTATAACAGTTATTGCTTCTCTTTAAAACAAATCCCTTAAGAATGGAAATACAGTTTTATCTATCTCTACAAATACCACCACACATCCTAAGTTTAGAATAAAATAAATAACATCTATATAAAAGTAGTGTATTTTAAAATATATTTCTGCAAATCTATTTCAATCAATGTAAGTAGGCTGATCTTGAACAACAGGAAAACTCAAAGGTCATAACTTTAGAGGGAGTCTGCTGCCATAAAATTAAGAAGGCTAAAAATCTCAGATTTCACTACTCTTCATTCTGAAGAACAGCTGAGTATGTCATTTTATCCTTAATTTACTTCACATTTCAAAATAACACTACATTTTCTATTTTCTCTTTGCACACACACACATAAATGTGTATAACCACCAACCCACAATTCAAAAAAGGCCAATCCATATTAATACTGGTGGATACTTTTCAGAATTTGAAGAAAGAACAAGTTGAAAGAAAAAAAAAAGGTTAATGCATTCAGAAGAAAATAAAGCTTTCTTACAAGGCAGGACTCGGTGTCAACTCTCGCAGCATCTCTCTCCCCATGATTAATTGCTTTGCACACAGGTAATCTAAATGGTTTACTGTACCTGGTTTTTAACACTTGCATATCTTTTCAGGTGTTTTATAAATTCTGGTCGAGAAGTGTTTCTTGAAATTATAAGAGCCATGCTTCCGTCATTTAATCTGAAATTAAATATTTGTATTTGACATTAAAATATTTATTAAGAGAAACTACTCTGTATCATTCCTCCTAACAAATAATGTTTACTAGAAGTTGTAGGCAAGCTAGATAAATCACCATCACATTAAATTTACCTAAAATTATTAAATCATATCTTGCTGTGCTGTCTTTTAAATGAAACAGCCTTTCAAATTAGTTTTATTAAACAACTGACTGATTTCCTTCTCACCAAGCACTGACACCAAGCACTTCTTAAAAAATGAATCACCGTGCATCCTATTCACATATCAAGACATAATTTGAAATCCAATGTACTTACTTAGGGATTCTAAGTGTGAAACCATGTATTTTTTTAAAGATGTGTTGTACGATAGTTAATAAATACAAATGGTCTAACAACTAGTTCAACACTTTTTAAAATCTAAAGTGTGATTTAAATATTTATTTATGGGCAGGTCTAAGTGACATAGGAAACCAAATAAATCAGAGGCTCTTGGATGGATGAACTGGAGTGAACAAATGCTACCACACATGTTCAGTTAAATGACTGAACATTTTAATCTTGCATAACTCTTCAGTTCAATGTAAGAGGCTGCAAATTTAGAGGTGTGATTTAGTGCCAAAAAGCCACTCACAGATGCATCTAGCTTTAGAAGGCAGTTTGCAGAAATATGTGCAAATGACTTCTAGGCTCAGTTTCAGTGCAAATATAAAGTTATTCCAAGAATAACAATGATGACATAAAAAAGAGCTCTTTAAATCTTATGGAAGCTCAGGTTAGAGCTGTAAGGGACCTTGGAGATTACCCAGTCATTCACTCAGTTTATGTAGAAGGAATAGAAGCCCCGAAGTTTAAGTGATTGGTTCAAAGACAGAGAAAAACAAAATAATCACTGGAACCAGAGCGCTTAATCCAGGGTCCACCATTCCTTTTACGCATTACGTCACCTCTTCCCAACTGGAAATAAATAGTACCAAAACATCAAAAAATCTAGAAACAATAAATGCTGGAGAGCATGTGGAGAAAAGGGAACACTCATACACTGCTGGTGGGAATGTGAATTGGTACAGCCACTATGGAGAACAGTATGGAGGTTCCTTTAAAAACTACAAATAGAACTACCATATGACCCAGCAATGCCACTACTGGGCATATACCCTGAGAAAACCATAATTCAAAAAGAGTCATACCAAAATGTTCACTGCAGCTCTATTGACAATAGCCAGGACATGGAAGCAACCTAAGTGTCCATCGACAGATGAATGGTTAAAGAAGATGTGGCACATATATACAATGGAATATTACTCAGCCATAAAAAGAAACGAAAATGAGTTATTTGTAGTGAGGTGGATGGACCTAGAGTCTGTCATACACAGTGAAGTAAGTCAGAAAGAGAAAAACAAATACCGTATGCTAACACATATATATGGAATCTAAGAAAAAAAATGTCATGAAGAGCCTAGGGGTAAGAGGAATGAAGATGCAGACCTACTAGAGAATGGACTTGAGGATATGGGGAGTGGGAAGGGTAATCTGTGACAAAGTGAGAGAGTGGCATGGACATATATACACTACCAAACGTAAAATAGACAGCTAGTGGGAAGCAGCCGCATAACACAGGGAGATCAGCTCTGTGCTTTGTGACCACCTAGAGGGGTGGGATAGGGAGGGTGGGAGGGAGGGAGACGCAAGAGGGAAGAGATATGGGAACATATGTATATGTATAACTGATTCACTTTGTTATAAAGCAGAAACTAACACACCATTGTAAAGCAATTATACTCCAATAAAGATGTAAAAAAAAAAATAGTACCAAAACATTAGTGTTTTGTGCATTCTTGATTTTTTTTTAATTACTTAGTTTTTACTGGTAAACATGAAAAGCATTTCACGTGTCTACGTTTCAATACTTATTAGTAATTGAAACACAAGCTATGTGCCTGGCACTGTTCTAAATATTTTCCATACATTAATGCATATAATCTTAGAAAAATTCGAATATAAAAAAATTAGTTCCTATCAGCAACTCACACTGAGGTATTTTGAAGTAAATTATACTTTCCTGTGAAAAAATTAAAGGTGGAAGTGGAAACTCCTTTGCAATTTCGCTGAATCATCCAGAAGCTAAATTTTTGAATACTTGGTCAGCTGAGGCTCTGATGTAAAGGCCTTTAAAAAAACGGCATGTTTGCTTACAATCCACAGAAGACATCTCTAACTAATCACCCTCCTCTGAAAAATTCATCAATGCAGATGGAACCTGGAGAGTAAGCAGTGGAATTCCAGGCCAGCTGGAAAATGACTGGAGCAGCTTGGAAGGAGGCATGAATCTACTGCTCCCAGGAGAGCAGGACTACTTCCCACGAAGGTCCTCGAGCAAACACGAGAGTCAGAGATGGCGCCGGGTTAGAGCAGCATTGTGTCGAGTCCTGGAGAATGCAGCTCTAGTCAGCCAGCCAGATCTTCACTTTTCATGGGGGAAACTACACTAGGGAGATGCACAGCTATCTAGGGTTTCTGAGGGTATGGGGAGGAAACAATCGGCCTCAATTTCTAAACCACACAAGCTCCAGCACTAGAGATAATTAATGAGACTCTGACATCTGATTTTTAAAATAGTTTCTCGGGCTTCGCTGGTGGCGCAGTGGTTGAGAGTCTGCCTGCCGATGCAGGTTTGTGCCCCGGTCCGGGAAGATCCCACATGCCGCAGAGCGGCTGGGCCCGTGAGCCATGGCCACTGAGCCTGCGTGTCCGGAGCCTGTGCTCCGCAACGGGAGAGGCCACAACAGTGAGAGGCCACGTACCGCAAAAAAAAAAAAAAAAAAAAAAAGTTGCTCTTCTTCTCTAACTTTGGATATTTCCCTCTTTCTTACCTTCCTATCAATTGCCAAGGAAAACATTTTAAATCAATCCCTTTACCAATTGTTAATCCTTCAGATTAAATATTTTGCAGGGAAGTTGAAACTAATCATTAAAATGATGTTATGAATTGCCAAAGTTCATACATAAGTCATTCTTTTATTCCACTTCTGGGGAAAATCTAGCGGTGACGACATTACGCAACATTCATCACCTTTCTTCTGTGCTCTACAGAAACGCAAGAGAAATATATTTTCAGACCAACGATGGACAACTACATGAAAAGGATGTGCAAGAGATGGAACAGCTATAGCTTGTGGATAAAATGATATATAAAATGTCTCATGAAAATGTGGGCAGTAGATTCCGATGTACCACAATTCACACTAAATATAACTAAAATGTTTCCTTTGACTAAAAGTATCATACACACATACATGCTATTCCTGCTAAGGTTGTATACGTCTGCACTAAAATCGAAAGGCAGAGGGTGCATAAGGAATACCAGAATTAAACATAATATTCTCAATGACTGGTAAGTAAATAAAGCAAAGTAGACATAAAATAACACAATAAGATCATGTCAATAAAACCCAAGGAATATTATTTTAGCCTCAGTGATATTAAAACATCAGAGTAAATTATCATTTTTCCAGTATAACAGTTACTCTCAGCCTACTCTGAAGACAAATCCCTTAAAATCAACTCAGAAATGACCTCTTGATAATATTCTAGTTAGCCAAGAGTTAGCAGGGTATTCTGAAAGATAAATGTGGTTTATAGAAAAGTTTCAATGGGGCTTCCCTGGTGGCACAGTGGTTAAGAATCTGCCTATCAATGCAGGGGACACGGGTTCGAGCCCTAGCCCGGGAAGATCCCACATGCTGCAGAGCAACTAAGCCCGTGCACCACAACTACTGAGACTGCACTCTAGAGCCCACGAGCCACAACTGCTGAAGCCTGCGTACAAGAGAAGCCACCACAATGAGAAGCCCGCCCACCCCAACGAAGAGTAGCCCCCGCTCACCACAACTAGAGAAAGCCCGCGTGCAGCAACAAAGACCCAACTCAGCCAAAAATAAATAAATGAATGAATGAAAAGTATCAATGATTCAATAAAAACGCTTACTAACCTGGTATTAGGTGCCAAGCCTCTAGGTGCCACTGAACACAGGCATGGAATTGCCATAATGCTGACATTCAAGAACTGACCCTGGATCATTTGCCACTGATCATTACAGTCTAAAGGTAATGGAAGGGATTGGTTACTTTCCCCCACCAGATCAAAATGTCAATAGAGCCCTGCTCAGTTCTCAAGGAGGTAACTTCATACTCACCAGATTTCAGAGATCCCTGTGCCCTCCTAAAAGTAAGAAAACAAGACAAAGAAACATCACATCGCACACAAAAAAATAGCATCTATTAAACATGAGATGATTAGAGAACCCAACATTATATATATTAGATTCAGCAGTAGGTAAAAATACGTGAACAATTCTGTCACTGCATTAGTTGTTGATTCATTGATTCATCAGTAACAATGATTTTCAAAATTTCTTTTAAGACTAGAGCACTTCCTTTGTGTGGCTTTGAGTAATATTTTTATTCCACATTAGAAATTCTCATGAGGGCAGAAACTATGGATTTTGTTTGTTTGTTTGTAGGCGTATTTTATCCAAGGTGTCTGGCATACAGCAGGTACTTTAATAAACAGCTATTGAATGGACGGATGGATGGATGGATGGAGTGAATAGTTATTTCTGAAGACAGATGCCAAACTACATGGCCTAATAGGATCTGTAGGACCCCATGATTCTATATTCTTCACTAATACGATAGAAGAACAACCAAAGATCACAAGTCTAATAAACTGTTTATATCAAACAGTTTTATGCTTCAAAGAAAGATATAGACTCCTGTATTACTTTGAGCTGTTCACTTACCTTTCTTCTATATCCTGAGGGTCGTTAAATGGTAAAAATGATATTTCACATTCCTCTGGCCTAAAATATAATGAAATTTGTTATTAGCACTCATTGACTCTGGGATATGAAGTTTGGGGGTTAAGAAAAAAAGACTTACTTAAGTTTTGCCAGTGCCTTAATGACAGCAAAATCCATACGTTGGTTAGGGGACATCCATCGATGTTTTTCTGCCAGAGCCAAAGCTCTTCCACCAAAGCCAAACATAGCTGAGAACCCAAAGCGAAGAAACTTGCCAGTGGTGCTGAAGGTGCAGACATCGACCGGTTGTACGTGCCCTTGAATGTTATATTGAGTATTAGTCAGCAAGTAAGTACAGCCAGGTGTCAAAATGGCAAACATAGGAGAGCATATTTATTTACTCAGAGAAGAAGAAGAAAATGTCAGGCTACTTTATACCATAATATCCTATTTTCTCTTCCACTACCTACAATTACTGCAATTGCCATTTATAACTTTTTTTTTTTTTTTTGCGGTACGCGGGCCTCTCACTGTTGTGGCCTCTCCCGTTGTGGAGCACAGGCTCCAGACGCGCAGGCTCAGCGGCCATGGCTCACGGGCCCAGTCGCTCCGCGGCATGTGGGATCTTCCCGGACCGGGGCACGAACCCGTGTCCCCTGCATCGGCAGGCGGACTCTCAACCACTGTGCCACCAGGGAAGCCCCATTTATAACTTTTTCAGGTACCAAGGGGAGAGACACAAAGTGGTAAATGTTGCAGCTTACTGCTATTTTAAGCAAAACATGGCTAAGGAAGTGAAGTTGAAGTACATGTGCAGAGCAAACTCAGATTTAACAGATTTGCATTTATTAGAGCTTACATGCTTTACATCAGTTGAGATAATAAAAGGTCTAGTGGAAGTACACTGGCTAAACATTTTTTTCCTGTGCTTTTTTTTCTTTTAATAACTAGTCCTAGAGTTTTGGTAGTCAAACAACAGTACCTGATATATTTCATCAGTATGCATGGATTTTCCTGACCTGGTTATAAAATTGTGATCTTGAACATTACTCTATTACCTTCTATCAAGATTATAGTAGAACTTCACTTACTACTCTTTAGAGCACCTGTATTCTGAAAAGATCAGCAGTCAAAATAGTGAAGCTTTGCCTAACTGACTTTTGGTTTTTAGTCAAACATTTCTCTGCTTTGAGAGATAAAGAATCTGTCTTGGACAAGCCTGAAGGATATAAAATAGCCTTCCTTATATAAATAGAAACTTCCTTATAAAACATAAACTTCTTTGGAAGAATTCTTACCCATTATAATGTGCAAAGTTGCAGTGACCACGTGAGAAATTCCATGGAGGGAATGTGCCAGTACATTAGTAGATCCTGCCAAATCAAAGTTAAAACATGTATGATCAGTAACAGCAAACATTTTCAATTAACCATTTGCTCCTACTTTCTAGAGATGTCACTACGTGATGTTCAAATGAAAAATTAAGTGGAAGTGTATAAGTTTTTGTGCACATCATAGATGCACACTGAATGGCTACTCAATTATTACTTAATCTTTAAATAACTTAAAAATTAGGAAACAAGTTATAGTATCTACTTGCTCACAGCTTCTTCCATCATGAATGTCTGTTTTCTACCTGAAAAAGTGCTAGTTACATCAAAGTCTGCTCCATTCAACTTTAATAAACAGGCTTCTTTACCAAAATGCACACCAACAGCAGAAGGATGGCTCTGGAAAGCAGACAAATGCATAAACACAAAAAAAGCCAAATAATAACTAAGAAAAAAGTATAAAATCAAGATATGCTTTAAATACATTTTAAAGCTCTCAACCAAATGGAGATCCCTTCTATAATCTGAAAAATGGTACCCCAGATGAAGAAAACTCTTCATCCCATGGTATTTGCCATAGTTTGAGAATCTGTATTGTGACATTATAGGTTTCTGTTTTCCATAATCACTAAGATAATTTAAGATCCACATGAATTTTTCCCACCAGCCTACAGAGAGAAAGAGCTTTCTCAAGTCAGGCCCCTGTAACATTTGTGTGTGTCTGAGATCTTGGGGTAAAGGCCTGGTTTCGAAGGGGAAAATACCAGCTAGCCACTGCCATTCCCAGGAGGTAAAAAGCATTTAAAATTAAGAAGCTACATTTTTCTTGACTTAAGTCCAGTAACAGCCAAGAACTGTGAAAGCATGGATGTACTGTGTACAATAGCTATCAATGCAAAGGCTAGCTAACCAGGAACTTTCCTGTGTGGTCATATGTAATCCCTTCGGTTTGTGTCACTTTGAACAGATGTATTATGCTTGGGCTGCTCAGCTGGAGAAGCTGAGTCAATGAAGCCATTATCAAGCAAGACTGTCATTAAAACAATAGTCATCGTGAAGTACCTATCTAAGCATTCATGATTTCCAGACCTCTAGTGAAACCAATGCAAAGAAATGTCCCCCATAACCAACTGGTAAACTGGTTTTAACTGATTCATCAAACAGTAGTTTATGTTCTGACCCTTGTTACTCAGAATATGTCCCACAGCCCAGCAGCGATGGCCACACCTCCGTGTTTATTACACTGTTGATTCTCAGGCCCCACTCCAGACCTAAGGAGGCATAGTCTGCATTTTATAAGATCCTCAGGTTATGTATGTGGAGAGGCCCTCCTCCAGAACGTATGGTTCAAGGATCAGCAGCATCAACATTACTTGGGAGCTTGTTAAAAAGGGAAATTTCTGGGGCTTCCCTGGTGGCGCAGTGGTTGAGAGTCCGCCTGCCGATGCAGGGGACATGGGTTCGTGCCCCGGTCCGGGAAGATCCCACATGCCACGGAGCGGCTGGGCCCGTGAGCCATGGCCGCTGAGCCTGCACGTCCGGAGCCTGTGCTCCGCAACGGGAGAGGCCACAACAGTGAGAGGCCCGCGTACCGCAAAAAAAAAAAAAGGGAAATATCTGGGTTCCACCTCCAACCAATGGAAAGGGAGTAGCTGGGAGTGGGGTCCCCATGCCCATGTCTTAGCAAGTTCTCCAGGTGATTTGTGTGCACCCTAAGGTCTGAGAAAAAGTGATCCAGAAACCTGTTCCTCAGTGGATCTTTACCAGGAGTCAATTACCTAGGTTTTTCCAATTATTCTTTGACCCTCTACAGCCTGCCCTTTGGCTGTCTAATACTAATTAACTTGGAATGGGTGGGGGGAAAAAGCAAAAACAAATCAATTTTGCTTCCCAATCGGATTTATGGTAAAGGTTTTGGAGGAGGCCACATAATTAGAGTGAGATATTTAAGATTATCGATGGATTACAGTACTCCATGAAACACATTTCCTCCATTACCATGGTTAATTAAGAGTAGACCATAAAAGCACTCCTCTAGAAAGACTATTAAAAAACAAAATGTAATGTTGTCATGTGCAGTAGAGAATGACACATATCATGACTCAAGAAAATAAAGACCATTTATTCCCTGTGAGTTTGAAGTATGCCAAAGTACTAGTCCTCTTAGAATGCTAGACATTGCTTTTTTATTTCTATGTCTTCTCAGGCTTTGCAACTTTGCCACTTTTCTTTAATTCCACTGAACTTGGCAGTGATGACAGACATGACCAGAAATCAGAAAATCATCTCAGTCATCTTCTGCTCTGCTTGACCTGTACCTTAACCCTTAAGAACGTTTTTAACACTCTGAATTTAAAAGGAAAGTTCATGACGAAAGTAGATGTAAAATTATAAAACTATAGATTGCTCCATATTTTTGTTTGAATAATCTAAAAGAGTACAATTTCCAGAAACAAAATGGGATCCAACCAAAAAGATCTCTACATGCCAAAAGAACATGCTGCTCACATAAATAAAAACTATGTAATTTTAGCATTCTCACAAAAGCTATAAATGTTCTACCTCAAGGTAAACATTTTAATTAGCCTGAAAAGTTATTTTTCTTAACACTACCAGCAACTCTGCTCACCACCGCCGCCCCAAACCTGCTAAAATGTGCCACATCCAATGAGTAAGGACAGAAGTAGCAGCTCATGTAAAGCATGACTGATAGAAGAACCAGGCAGAAACTACAGAGGCAAAAAGAAAAAAAAATTGTCCTTGGAAGTGCAAGCACTTCTGCAGAACAATTAACTTAATTAACCAGACATCATGAATATTCATAAGGCCATTAATGTCTCCCACATCCAAACATAAATGTGATGTAATGACTTCCTAGTCAAGCATATCTAAAATTCTCGTGAAAACTGCACCTACACTTTGGTTCTTTGCCTGAAATATCATAGAAATTAACAGTCCCTTGGCAATATTTTATTCTCCTCAAATTAATTGGAAAGCATGAATTTATTTATGTGAATGCTATAGAAATATATGGTTCCCAGTCATCAGTATGTGGATTGAGCCTTGTTTTACAACAACTGGATTGCTTTTTTATTTTTATGTCCTCTCTGGCTTTTTTCCCTATCCTCCCCCTCATCCCCTTAATCGGAATCTCTCTGTATAGTTCCTTAGCACCAGTTCCCATAGCAACAAACACCGTTGCTAATGGCCAGCAGTTCAAATACAGGCTTCCCCACATCTGATCCATCTGAGTCTGACCATAATTCAGCGGCTTAGTCTGTTGGCTCAGTGGAGTAATTTACTAAACACTCTCCCTCTGGGTGTCTCTCTCCAGGAGGCAAATGGCTTCAAAGGCAGACTCTCTTCTGCGTTAGCTTAGAAACTTCCTGCCTAGCTCTTGTTCCCATTCATTATCAAAGCCCTGACCAGACATAGAGTCCTCATATTAAATACATCCTGCACATGACTTCCTCCTCCTATTAGATGGAATCCACAAGCTAGAACTCTATACAACCACTAAAGTTTTGGCAACAGGCTGTATCTTCTAAACAAAAAGTATTCCAATGGCATTTCTACATATCCACTGTATCTAAAAAATGCTTTCAAAATCAGAAATATGCTTAAAAAGTATAATGATAATAAAACTCAATGCTGTTCCTTTATAACATCTGAGTTACATATTAAAAATGTAAGCATAACCACCAGTTTTTCTAGCTAGCTATTCACTTTATGTCAAATGAAGATCCATGGGGACACCCATCTTTCCACTTTTGATGCAGAGCAGTGAATGAGTGACTTCAGGGGTATAAGTACTAAGGAAGAGAAACAGTGACCTAAGCACATCCACTCTGTACAGAAGGAAATGTTGGGAAATTTCCACCATTACAGACGGCACTTCTAAAGTGACACAGAAAGGTCAAAGTGCAGCCCAAATGCATCGTTTTGAGTTGATGCATTTTGTTCTCTTCTACCTAAGGGGGTCTTTCTCACAGATTTTCCTTAACAGGTTTTTACAATCATCAGGATATATCCCAATATCCCTCTCCTTTTAAATTCTTATTTTTTATGAAAGACTTTTTTCTCTAGAAGGGCATTGGTGTGTCTTTTGCTCTTTGTCAATTAACAATACTAAATATACTGAAATTCATACTAAATGACTCTGGTCATCAAATGGATAGAATGTTGCTTTTTTTTCAACCATGTGTAACCATGTGTCTTCTATTTTCGTAGGAAAGAATACAGTTGACCCTTGAACACAGGTTTGAACTGAGTGGGTCCACTTAGACATGGATATTTTTCAGTTGTAATTACTATAGTACTTCATGGTCCCCCGATGGTTGAATTCGAGGATGCAGAGGAAAGGAGGGCCAACTGTAAATTGTTCAAGGGTCAACTGTAATTGTTTCCTCTTTTCTTGTAGAGATAATAACATGTGATGTTCTAAAGTGAAAAAAAAAAGTCACTTTCCTTCACTACTGTTTGTTTCAATAATAATTTGAGAGGAGGGACTCATATAATAAACCTGCAAAAGATACTTTTGTCTTCTCTGGATCCCAGTGTTGCTCTGGCTGCTCTCCCTGGCTCTGACCTCCACTTCCTTTTCCTCCCTTCCCCTAATCAGGAATCTTCCTAGAACAGGCTCCCAGCAGGTTGCTCCCCTTGCTCTAAACCTCCCATTGTTCCCTACTGATCATCAACTGCAATTCAGACCCCTTCCTGTAGCATCCAGGAGCCACCATGACGTGGACCTGTTTTGACACCAGTACTACGAAACAAATGGCCTGTTTTCTATTCCTCAACATTCCTGGATTTTGCCTTGCCATTTATTATTTTTGTAGCCAAGAAAATAACTCATTCCCATCTTTCAGGCCAGAAAAAAAATTGTCCTACGTATTTTTAGGTGCAATTCAAGTGGTACTTGCTCTATAATGTCTTCTTTCCACTTATTCACTTAGACTTTATTGAGTGTTCATTGTATCACATTCTGTTCTAGCTGCTGGAGATACAGCAGTCAGGATGAATCCTTTTGGCACATTCAAGCTTATCTGTTTACACTTCAACTATGGGAATTGAGTTACCACATTTTACCCCCCCCCCCAAGAAATTATAAACAGCTTGACTGGAATGGCCCTGTTTCAAAATTTCACATCTGGGACTGTGTGATCATTAGACCTTTATATGGGAAGGTAGAATAACGGTCCCATTTATTGTTTGCTTAACTATGTATTAAACCCTGCACGTATACTATCTAATTTAATACTATAATAACCTTGTAATAAAGTGAGTGTCATGTGTGTTATCTATCTTTTACGAATTAGAAAAATAAGGCTCAAAGAAATTAAATAACTTGGCCAGAGTCTCACATGTGCTAGTGGAGATGCCAAGCGTGGGTCTTTCAAACTCAAAGTCTGTGCGTTTAACTCTGTGTGACACTGCCTAGGTTAGGAAGTAAACCAGGGAAAGATAGGCGAGGGGTTCCATTTGGCAAATCCATGGCCCCTCCCTTGCCTGCTGGTATCACACCAAGTGGAAGCTGGGCTCGGACAGGAGTCAGGATGCTGTCTGTTTCCACCCCGGCGTTCTTCTGGGCACTAAGAAGCAAAGCATGGGCTACTTCACTGGCAGATCCATCTCCACCAACACAGACCACACTAGAAAAGAAGAAATTAAGTCAAAGAATGAACAACATCAAAACAATTGGTGATAATTCGTGAAATTTTGACTTTAAAATATTGAGTTGGCCAAAAGGTTCTCCTAACATCTTATGGAAAAACCCGAACGAACTTTTTGGCCAACCCAATATTAATTTTATATATTCTGTGCGTGTGATTACTCACACCTTCAAACACTTCAACATGTGTCAGTGGATAAGAAGACATTAGCACTGCTCTGATAAAGTTTACTTCACAAATATCATACCTAGATGATACCCCATAGGCAAAATATTTTTAAATGGGTTAAGAGGCATTAAACACTTAAACATGTTAATTCACATCTGACCTGAATTTTGCTCTGTTAATATCCCAAAGCATATTATCCTCATCTTGTTTATGTTAATAATAGTCGTTGCAATTCATTTAACTAACACAAGCCAAAGTCATAAAATGCTGCTAATTTTCAATATAGCTCTGAAAAGACAGACAGCAATAAAAATCATGTAAAATATGAGGCTTTAATTTAAGGAACTGCTAATTATCATTAGTATGTAAATGTTAATTGCAAACCTGAACTAGTTTTCATCTCCTGGACATTACTGCGATATGGCACTTTTAAAATTAGTGTTACTACCCTTTGACCCTAGTCAGTACTACTAATATTTTTTTAAAAACCTCACCATATGTACACTACAGGAGTGATGGGGTGGGAATCCATGAAATTCATACAAGATATCAGAAGTTTTGTCATAATCATTCGTGTTTAAAAGATGCAAAATAGGAGCTTCCCTGGTGGCGCAATGGTTGAGAGTCCGCCTGCCGATGCAGGGGACACGGGTTCGTGCCCCGGTCCGGGAGGATCCCACATGCCGCGGAGTGGCTGGGCCCGTGAGCCATGGCCGCCGAGTCTGCGCGTCCGGAGCCTGTGCTCCGCAATGGGAGAGGCCACAACAGTGAGAGGCCCACGTACCGCAAAAAAAATAAAAAATAAAAGATGCAAAATAATCTTAAGTATCAAAATCACATCAATTTACCCAAAAGGAAAAGATTTTGTGTTATTGAGAGCAGGTGTCACACCCCAAGGCCTCCAAGGCCCAGCAGGAGCAGAAGAGTCTGCTCAGTCTAAAGAACAGGCAGCTTCTCAGCACCAGCCCACTCCCATCATCCAGGAGGTAGGCTTTAGAGGACCACATCTTCTGATTTTTCTAGGGAAGCCACAGGTCCTGATTTTGGGGACAGTCTCCTAACTTACAAACACTCACAACTAGCATTCAATATATTTAAAAATTGTATGTGCCAAACAAAACAGCCTGTGGGCCATAATCAGCAGGGGGTCCTGGTTCCCTAAGTTTAGGAAGCTCCCGAAGTTGGTGAATCCAGAGGCTGAGAATACTTTTTGCATCAACTCCTTCTACCTCTCAGCCTTCCAGCCCCGGCACCTAGGTGGGGTTCAGCACTAGGGCTGCACATAGCCTGGGCGATCCAGGTCCATCCTAATTAGACGAAACTCCAGGATATGAGATACGGCCCAGGTCATTTTTGGCTGGGGCTATTATTTTGTCTGAACTGATTCCAGGGGCCATCAGTGTGGTCACTGATTCAGAGAAAAGTGATTATACCTGCCGAGGACCAACTTCACATCAGGTAATACATTGGCTCTTTTCTGTTAAATTCCCAGAATCCTGTAAAGTAAGCATTAGCCTCATCCTTATATATGGGGAAGCCAAGGTTTCATTTGAACCTTATCTATATGATTTCAAAGACCTCTATGAGCAGATTTCCAAACGTTCTGTGAACTTAATTATAACTTTCAGTTCCATGCCTGTCTACCAACCGAGGTGTATGTGGCCTAAAAGGGACCCGTAAAGTCTTCCGACACAGCATCTAACTTAGTACAAAGAACTTGCCTCTTCCATATAGTATGTCAACACTTGAACCCTGGAATTGTGCATCCAGTTATAGCACATGTTAACTCATTGCTAGAGTTAGTAGAAATGGCCTTTCTATGAACATGCTCTGCTACAAAAACCTTTGCAATTTTGTCATAACACAGTCTGTGTTAAATATTTTGAAACTATAACAAGTGATAATTATAACAATAAAGTAACATTTAGTGAACAATTACTATGTACCAGACACTGTTGTCAGCACTCTCCATGTATTAACTTTTTAAATTTGAACAATAACTGTATGCAATAGATACTTTTACTCCCAATTTACAGATTAGGAAACTAAGACATAAAAAGATTAAGCGACTTTTCCAAGGTCATACTATAGTAAGCTATGGAATGAGATTTTGAACCAAGACAATTTGGCCTTAGAAACTACACTACTATTTGATATATTAGACTCCTTTCTTATATATAAAACCTAATGAAAATAGCCTTATGAGAGTTTTATTATTTTGGAAATCAGTTTACCAGTAGAATCACTGTGGAATTAAATAAGTGAGAAAGGAATATATTTATTTATCTTGACAACTACTAGATCACTGAGATCATCTCAAGATATAGTTACTCAACCTAGGGAATATGCTTAATACAAACATATCGCAAGAGTCTAGATATTACAAGAAAAGGCAAAAAATAAACTTTTTATAATGAGTTAATTTAACCACACTTAAGAGCTACCCTAAAACATAAACCTTTACAAGTGGTACACCTTGTGTTTTCAGAATAAGCAAACTCTTTCTTGCCATGACCCAAAGTAGAGCTTTTCTGTCTAGAAAAGTACAACTGGGGGCTAATATCTTACTTCTCTTTTTTAAAAAGTGACAGGAAAATTTTTAAATTGCTGTTTGTGTATTTGTCTATCAACCCATATCATTATTGAAATGTTTACTATTGCATTTTTGACTTAAAATTTTTTTTGAAAAGAGATACTTTTTTTTTAACCTTATTTAGTAATACAGATATGGTGGTGATAAAATGTTAGTGCAAGCCAAATAATGTCTAGATTCTCGTGAAATTAAAAGAAGGAAAAAACTATAATTCAACAAATTAAAATTTTAAAATGCTGTGAAATAAAACAGGAAAATATTAGTATATGTATAATTGCATAAGAGCTACAGATTAGCTTAACAATTTTCACATTCATAAATCCAACTGTTACCGCTTCAAGTCTATGCACCCAATATTACACTTTTCTTTGCCTTTACAAAACTTCCTATTCATGCCCAGTGTAAAGAGGGGTCGATATGGAAACGGACGCTCCCGCAAGCTCTAGCAGTGAATCTGAGAGCATTTGCTAGAACACACTGGAGCTGCACACAGGCTGTCATGAGAACTGATACACTGTTCCTGTTGGCATTAGGAATATGTCACAATATGTCTTCATAGAAACATATGCAACTCATTAAAAAAAACTCCAAAAACTTAACAAATAATCTTCTTAAACATTATTTACTAATCACTTTGCTTTACTGAAAAATACACATAGAATTTCTCTTGGATCTTAAAACTCTCTGTCTGGTCTGTGTCTAAAAAGCTTTAGATGATTTCCTAGTCACTCGCTACCAACAGCTCCACTAGAGTCAGGTAGAGATGCTTCAGGCTCAAGTTGAGCTCCTCTTTCATCAAAATACCATAGAATCCTGGGGTTACCTTATCCCGACCTTGAGTCTTTTGTATCAATTTCTCAAAAAGTCCTCCTATAGCCACTCTTCAAACAGATTCAGGAACAGGGAACTCATGAATGTAGTGTCTTCCACTTTCAAACAACTCTACTTGTTAGAGAATTGTTCTTTGGAAGTGCCTACAGAAACTGTTTCCATTGTTCTCCTCATATGTATCCTTCTCCATGTAATTCTAAGTAGAGTGACTTAAAATTACTATTTTATTAAGATAGTTATCCCAACCACCACTTCGTCTCCTAACTAGAAAGACTGGGCTCAAATAAATAAATAAATAAGCTACTTAAAGGATCTTAGAAATATTAGACAACTTGCAATAGAAATTTTAAATTATTATAAGTTCTAATTAATTCAGCATGCTGTAGAGCAGCGGTCCCCAACCTTTCTGGCACCAGGGACCTGTTCTGTGGAAGACAATTTTTCCACGGACGGTGGGTGGTGGAGGTGGGATGGGTTCAGGCGGTAATGCAAACCATGGTGGGGCTGGGAAGCGGCAGAGGAAGCTGCACTCCCTTTGCCCACTGCTCACCTCTTGCCGTATGGCCCAGTTCCTAACAGGCCACAGACCGGAGCGGTCCTCAGCCCAGGGGGTGGGGACCCCTGCTATAGAGTTTAGAAACAGTGAACTCACTGGAACTCAATTGACATAATGGTTAGGCCAAACTACTTGGTTTAAAAAAATGTAGTTAATAACTAAAGGATCTATATATCTTGCACTGCCACACTGTAAAATAACAGCACCTGCCATGTGGAATAAACAAGAATTAAGTATGTTCAGGTAAAGAGAAAAACATTACTTGTTGTGCTTCAGCTACAGTCTTTCATCATTCTGCAAAGTTCTTCTTGATCCTTGCATAGTTAATTACCAATGGAACTTAGTTATAGATACCACATTTATCAGAACATTTCATAACGTGCACAGGCAAGACCAGGTCTAAATACCTGTTATGCTTATTATTTATATAATCACGTTTCGAAGCAAGGACTTATTTGCAATGCAACATCTCTTATATACTCACAAGCTGTGCTTCAGGACTATGCAGCATATTAAGGTAGGTAGCTGGTAGGCATGATTCCCCCAGTTACTTTTCCTAAATTGTCTACTTGCAAGATAATTTCCTAAATGTAGCCTGTTAATCAATCTGTCTAGCTCTAAGTATAAAGCTCTGAAGTAATCTCCTACCTCATATTCTTCATGCTCAGTATTTATACAACATTGCCATCTAGATTTGCTCCCCTCAATTAAATTCAAATGCTCGAGAGGGTGTGGAGAAAAGGGAACCCTCTTGCACTGTTGGTGGGAATATAAATTGATACAGCCACTACGGAGAACAGTACGGAGGTTCCTTAAAAAATTAAAAATAGAATTACCATATGACCCAGCAATCCCACTACTGGGCATATACCCAGAGAAAACCATAATTCAAGAAGACACATGCATCCCAATGTTCACTGCAGCACTATTTACAATAGCCAGGTCATGGCAGCAACCTAAATGCCCATGGACAGACGAATGGATAAGGAAGATGTGGTATGTACACACAATGGAATATTACTCAGCCATAAAAAGGAACAAAATTGGGTCATTTGTAGATACATGGATGGATCTAAAGACTGTCATACAGAGTGAAGTAAGCCAGAAAGAGAAAAACAAATATCGTATATTAAAGCATATATGTGGAACCTAGAAAAATGGTACAGATGAACTGGTTTGCAAACAAACGTATGGACACCAAGGGGGGAAAGTGGCGGGGCGTGGTGGTGGTGGTGTGATGAATTGGGCAATTGGGATTGACATGTATACACTGATGTGTATAAAATGGATGACTAATAAGAACCTGCTGTGTAAAAAAATAAAATAAAATTCAAAAATTCCAAAAAAATAAATTCCTTTTTGAAAAATTATGTTTTACTTACCAAACTTTCTTCTTCATCCAATAATACTTTTCTCACTAACAAATATTAAGCATTTCTGAAAAACAACCCTACTAATTCTGATTGCAGCACTTTCCTCTCTAACACATTCTAATAATTCTTCGGGAAGAGCAAAACCTTTCATTTCAGTTGAAAAACCCAAATGCCCTTCCTGATATTGTGAGGGTATTGTTGCCCCCCTGCCCACTACCATGTTACACAAATAATTCACACACCTGCCACCTTTTAAAACTCTGAAATATCCATCCTTGCAAAAAAAAATCTTCCCTAAAATAATATGCTTTTAGTCTTGTACATCAATCCAGCACTTTAGCAAATTGATTCACCTAAATTTTAAAAATGTCAATTAAAGTATATGTCACTTGCTTTGTTTCTAATGTTCGCATGCCAGTGAACAATTTCTACACACACCAGCAATGTATTGCAAACAACAGTTCCTAATGCCTACTGTGAATAACATACTTATTTGGTAGCTACTAAATTATAGAAGATAAGTAAAATTAGCATATTTTTTCATCCTGAAAAATATATATTTGTTTTTACAGAATATTTACACTCAGTCAATCATATCCAAATTAACCAGTGGGTAGCTATTAATACTATCAATAAATTTGCAAAAAAGGATCATAGTATAGTTATATCACACAATAAATATAATATGTTCCATCAATGCAACAGGGTTAAAGCCAAGAATTAAGGACTACAGAGGCAAATGTATACACATTAGGTAAGAATAAGGTGATACGCTGTGATTTCTCAGTACTTATATTTATAACCCTCCTTTTGCTTTCCTATGTCCGATCCTGCAAGGTGGATGACTATGCCATAGTACATTATCAGCACTGTTATTACACAGATACAAATGAACTACAGCCTAATTACATACATCGCAAACATTTAAAAATTGTAAGTCTCAAATATGTGGCTAAAAACTAATGAAAACATTTAATAACATGAGCCATATGACATTAATAATACAACCTACCCATCAAATCCCTGTAGTTCACATTCTTTTAGCAGTGACACGGCATGCCCTTCATATTCTGTTACTATATGAAAAAAAAAAAACCACAGAAAAAGATGAAAGTTTTAAACAAATGATCTACACTTTTAAACTTGGTTTGGCAAAATAATATGCTAAACATATGGTCAGGTCGTAAAACAACATTTATTCTTGAATATTTATATTTTAATCATGGGAAAGAGGATTAAGGGTTACTTGCCTGTTATGTTTTACAGCTTTATGTAAAAGAGGGTCATATATTTGTTCCAACTACATAAGTCATTTGGGGATATCCCATTAGATAATTTATCTTGGTGCCTGTCTGTTTAGTGTTCCCTAAATAAGACACATTTCCTTTAAATCAGAAGCCTAGGAGCAGCAGTATTTTGAAAATAAGGCATATTAGCTGGCACCAAATAGTCAATGTTAAATCACTTTGGCAACCTTACATGAATAAATTAGTTGAAAGGTTAGTGTAAGATTTACATACTAGAAGAATGTGTGTCTGGAACTGCTAGACTAAAAAGAGGAGGAGTTGGATGTGAAAATGTGAAGCAAAGCCAACACCAAGGATAACAGACCCAACGCCAAGAAGGGTGGCACACAGGCCCACCAGAGCCCAGATTCTCTGAGGAAATGAATCTGTCACTCCCTATTGCTGCCTCTACAGTCATGATGCCCTATGCAGTGTTGCAAATGCCAGAGAAGACAGGATAAACTGGCACACTGCAGATGGCACCAAGCATCCCAACCACATTTAGCATTTTCTAGGGCAGCTTTGCCAGAAGAGACAGCCCAGCTGTACCCACCCATCAAAGGTTTCTGCTGACTGACATGACACTGCAGATGGATGTTTTTGTGTAAGAATGTACATCATTATATGCAAGATTACATTAATCTTTCATGCCTGTCTGTCCCTGGTGCCAGCATGGTTCAAGCTTTTCCTACGATGCTTTTAGATACTGTTAAAAATTATCAGTCTTGGTGTCTAAAAGAATCATTCTGTATCCAGCAGCATTACATTGTAATTCTCCCACAGCTTATTCAAATGCCGTTAACATTCACATGAATAAAACCTCTCTCTATTAAATTCTATTCAGAAGAAAGCTACAAGAAAATGAAATCTTTAATATTAATAAATTTAGGTTATCGTAAATGATTGTGTGATCATTCATCTATAACTTCAGCAAGTAGTCGCAACCTTAAAAAGCAAAATAATAAAATGTCTTACAAACACGCATTAAAAATAATTAAGGATATTAGGAAGAAATATTTATGCTGAGAATCAGTTTATCAAGTCTCGCTTTTATTCCAAAGCTTACTTTGGTAAAGCTTTTCGAATCCAAAACAAAATTAGCCTTAAAATTATCTTGTAGCTGAATGCCATTTTTACTTAGGAGGAATTTTGAAATAATAGTCTATTTCTTCCTTTCATCTTGCAGGTGAAATGTGACTATACACTGATGCAAATTATCCAAGAACAGTAATTTTTAAAGTGATATTGTAAAAGTTAAATAAGATGACTGATCCGGAACAACAGACGGACAAGATGACTGAAACCTGACCACAATATACTAGGACAATGAACAAAGTTTATCACGTCCTTGGCCTCAGGGAGGTTACAGTCTGGAGACAGAGGATACGCACTACTTTGTTTCAATGAATGTACAATATAAAGTAGTATTAAGTGATTATGAAGAAAAATAATATAGGGGCAAAGGATAGAGAGTAATCTGAACTACTATTTGGAAGGAGTAGAAGAAATCAAAACATGTGTTTAGACAGTGTATTATGGGCTCTGGAAGCAGAAAGAACCAGATTCAGATCACTCCACAAAGACATCAACAGTGGGCTGCTGGGCAGCTGCACTTTCAGAAGAAAGTTACTGGCCTCTTCTTTCAACTACTTTCCTTTGCCAATGAGACTGACACGCCTCTTACATAGGAAATTTGGAGTTTTCATCGTCTACAACTCTTTGAACACACAGTTCTCACTGCTGGGATCCCCCATGCACCCCAACCTTCAGTTTAAATATTACTACCTTCCTCCAATATTGTCTTTCTGAGGAAATGTCTTGAGGTTGATACTGAATGTTGAGGAAACAGGCTGAAGTCAAATCAGATGAGTTCTGATTTGAACGTAAGGAAACATTTCTTGGTCTGGTGATAAAATTCTATGATGGGATAAGGTACTGAGATGTCATTTTCTTTCCTGTCCCTTAGGTACTTCAAACTTCGTAAGTTCAAAATAGAATCCATCATTTCCACCTTCAAATATACCGCCTTTCAGTTACACTATTCTTTTGTGTGTTCCATCATCCACTCCCCACTACCCGAGATAAATAAATGTCTTCTTTCTAGAGTATCCCTTTCTTTTACTCTCCAAAACCCCTCCATGCCCAAAGCCAGTGGTTTCTGTCTTTTAGTTTATGCGGCTGCATCCAACATTCCTCAGGCCAATGCCCTAAACCTAGTCACCACCATCTTTAATATGCAAACTACATCAGCCTCTCCTCCTCTCTAACATTTATCCCCCTCTAGCCAGAATGACCTTTCTCAAGCACATGTTTAACCACATCTCTTCCCTACATAAACACCACTGATGACTATTCATTGTCCCCAGGGATAAAGTTCCAACTCCCTAACTGAGATCCTATTATTAGAAATGGGATTGGTCATATATATACATAATTATCCTAGGGATAATAAAAAGAACTTTTCACCCATAATTCTCTCCCTCTCTAGCTGGATCTGATTCATGGAACATTTACGATCCAGATTTTTATTAAAATGTAGGTAAAACTGGAAGTGAGTAATGCCTCAGCGTACTAGCATCTTTTGTAAGTTTTATCAGATTACCTAGCCTTCTGCTCCGTGAGAGCAGGAACAATTAGAGGCATCGCCAGGGAATGGAGGGCTTCAAGTAGAGACATAAAGAGCCAAAGAGAAAGAATTCAAAGAGAAGATTTGGTAAAAGTGTCAAAAGTTAAACACATGGTTCTAGAAGGAGGAAAAAAAAGTGAAAATAAACCCCACTCTTTTGACAACTCTGCCCAGGGTCAGAAAGGAGGTAAAATTATCTGGTGACTAGGCGCTCCCATGGGCCCTGAGCTGGCAGAGATCAAGGCTACATTCAGAGAAGTGTCTTTGACCACGATAATGATAATCAGCATGATAAGGTCTAGCAACTTTGTTACTACCAAGATTGACTGAAGGAGGTGGAATTGCCTGTCTTGAACAAGAGAGATCACGGGCAGACATGAAATCTGTTTTCAAATACCTCAAGGCTCGTGGAAAACACGTATTTCATTTATTTTGTATCACTACTAAAGATAACGTCAACACTGAAAGTCACAAGGTGACAAACGTCAGCTCACAAGTTCTTGCAGTTTATATCTTGCACAAAGGCATTTGGCAAAGGGTCAGGTAGGTTTGCAATCCAGCCAGTACTCCTATTCAGCATGCGAGGTGACCTTGGGCTACATCAGCCCAGAAGAAAGAGCACCTTTTTGTAAGTTAGCACAAAGGAGGTGCTCTTTTCTAATATGACCCTGAACTCCAGTTGAGAATATCCATCAGTATTGTCCAGTAACGGCACACACTGACTCCAACACAGGGTGCCCAGGCCGAGGCTGGGTGTTCTTCCACCGAGAGTGTCACGTGACTGCACTCCACCACATGAGGGAAAATGAACTAGATGTCCTCCAAAGTTCTTTCCAGTTTAATTTCTCTGCTGCCTTGACTCTTTCACTTTATCGTTCTATGAATTATCGTATGAATCTATGATGTCCAAAATTCCTCTCACACCTTTAATAGTGTAATTCCGAAAGTCTGCTCTGAGAGGAAGAGAAAGAAATGGTATCATATGCCATTTGATTCACATATCAAGTTACTAGGAATAAATAACTCTTTTTTTTAGGTTCTTCCAGTTCTTCTGAAACCCTGTCCCCCAACCTCTGGAAATCTGTTCTCTTTATCTACATGTTCTGGTTTCTTTGGGGAATTTTAAAAAAATATTCCACATATAAGTGAGATCATATGACATTTGTCTTTCTCTGACTCATTTCACATAGCATAATGTCCTCAGGGTCCATTTATGCTGTCCCAAATGGCAGGATTTCCTTCCTTTTCATAGCTGAAGAGTATTCTGTGGTATGGCATGCAAATATATATATATATATGTATACACACACACACACGCGCACACACACACACACACACACACACCACATCTTCTGTATCCCTTCATCAACTGACGGACACTTAGGTTGATTCCATGTCTTGGCTGTTGTAAATAATGCTGCAATCAATATGGGGCACAGATATCTGTTTTGAGTTAGTGTTTTTGTTTCCTTTGGATAAATACCCAGAAGTGTGGAATTGCTGGATCATATGGTAGTTCTATTTTTAATTTTTTGAGGGGCCTCCATAGTGGCTGCACCAATTTATATTCCCACCAACAATGCATGAGGGTTCCCTTTTCTCCACATCCTCACCGACACTTGTTATTTCTGGCCTTTTTGAAAATACCCATTCGTTTTTTTTTTTTTTGGCTGTACGCGGGCCTATCACTGTTGTGGCCTCTCCCATTGCGGAGCACAGGCTCCGGACGCACAGGCTCAGCAGCCATGACTCATGGGCCCAGCCGCTCCGCAGCATGTGGGATCTTCCCGGACCGGGGCACGAACCCATGTCCCCTGCATTGGCAGGCGGACTCTCAACCACCGTGCCACCAGGGAAGCCCTTAAAATACCCATTCTGACAGGTGTGAGGTGATACCTCATTGTGATTTGATTTGCATTTCCCTGATGATTAGTGATGCTGAGTGCCTTTTTATGTACCAGTTGGCTATAGGCATATCTTATTTGGAAAAATGTCTACTCAGGTTATCTGTGCACTTTTTAACCAGATTCTTTGGTGGGGGGTTTTGCTATTCATTTTTTTTTAATGTATAGAAAAATGATAATGTATTCATCTAGCTATAATTTTTACATCATATCTCATTTATACAGCACTATCTCTTAATGAATTCATCATCATACAGAATTTGTTACATAATTCATATTCCATTTGGACTTGGCAGTGCACAGAAGATATGTTAAAACAATGGTCACACTGGACATGCAGAAAATATGTACTCTTTCTGCTTTACTCTTTCATAGAAAATACTTTTTCAAAGTTTGAGTTGAATCTTACTGTTACATAATTTATGAAACTGAAATCAACTGCATTATGACCATGTTTTTATAGTACTTTATAGCACACAAGGTAGTTTTAAATATACTACCTTATTCAAACTATAAAACTATACTGTGAGATAAGCAGGAAGATTCTAAAACTTTTCAGATACCCAAATGTTTATTCAGTCCCTCACATGACATGGGAGACATTTTTAATATAAATATTTAGCCAATATACGTATCAAAATGGTTTTATAAGCAAAAGGTGCAATTTTATAATTCTGCCTGTAGGAGGAGTGTTAGGCGGCTAATAATTAGCCATGCTGCCCAAATATGTAAATAAATTCTATATTTACATTTATGTAATATTCTAATTTTATCTTAAACATAATAAGCAAAAACATCTAAAATTCAGGGGGGAGAAGTCCTAGAACATAACATTTTTCTCTCCAATACACTTGTTTTAAGAAGGAAAGCACATTCCTATCATCTCCTCTACCTTAGTTCAGGCCTCATAGGCTGGTTTCCCTTCCTCCAATCTCCCCCTCTTCTCTTCCAATATTTATTCTGATGACATAATCATCTTTGCCAAACTAGATGACAACGCTATGATAAAAAATGTACACCACCTCCGAATCGGTGCGTGATGAAAAAACTCCTGAGTGTAGCATAAAGATTCATCCTTAATCTGGACTCAGACTTCCTCCTGTGCACTTTGTTGGGAGCCTTCCCAACTTCAGTTCAGGTGGCCTCAGCCTTTAGGAGAAGGGGGTCCCACCCTCATCCCATGGGAAGGGTCTTGATGCTTAAGACAGTAAGTGCTCCAGGTGGGGTGTATGTACTACATTAGGACAGTCAAACTGATAGGAAAAAATTTTTAATCCTTGTTCAGGATTAAAACATGTTGAATCTCTTGCATATACAGACCTCTCCCCATCTCACTAGATTTGAATAAAGAAGAACTGAACTCATTGGCACCATTTTACGATGCTAGAAAGGACCATATTTAAGATAAAGCCAACGTTATGAAAGAACTACCAAAACACTATGGGTACAGCACACACAGCCACACCCACTTGTACGTGCTGCTAGCATGCCTGCCTTCTCTCACTTTTCTTTTCTGCTATATATATATATATATATATATAGTAAATATGTATATTTACTATAACAGTAAACCATTATTTGCCTTCTCTGACTTTCTAAAACTGTCCATTTCAAATTCTTTTCTTGGGTCTTCTGATCAAAATAAATAAGACCCCTGAGACACCATAATTCCTTTATGTATATCCCAATTATATCTACTTTAAATATCTATTTTAATTCCTAATAAATTAACGGTCACTCAAGAGCAGGTAGTAGAACTTATCCATCTTGCATGGTGCATAGCGTTTAACACAAAGCATTCAACAAGAGTTTCTTGAACTGAATGATATGTAGTAATATCCATGTAAAACTGTTTTGGATACTAAATCAATGAAAAAACAATTAAATATTATTGCGTTCACCAATAAGTTTATTCAACTTTTAATTGGCTCATCCTAATATGAACTTCAAACTTTTCCTTCTTCCAATCCTTGAAAATCTTCAGGGAAAGCAACAACAGATCTGAATCGTTTCTTTTTCTTATAAATCACCTCCAAGTAAGACAAAAGGCACAAAGATGAAAGATTAACTCCTTCACTACAATTTTATTTTAATTCAGAAACTCCTCTTGAGTTTTTCATGGTAGTTTCTCTCCAACCTTCATTGTAGTAGATGCCTTTTGGGGTGGATGACCTTCTCCAAAAGATTATTGTTGCTGCGTTTTTTGTTTAAAGGAATTTCCTTCCACCCCATCCATCAAGTCATGAGATGTAGATTTATAAACCTTATTTACGTTGTGAGACCCATCTCCCCTGGTGACAGCAGAGCAAAGCCAGGTCACTCTGAATCCCTTCCCTAGGAACTTATGACTGGGATTGGGAGATTCCAAGTACATTCTGGCCTTGTATCCTGAGTAGGCTTATTATGCAATATTCTTCATCAATTAAAATTTACTACAAATTTACACTGTGTGTTAGTGAAGCTACACAGAAATAAAACCAGAAGAACTGAGGGTGTGATTCACGATAACGTCAACCCTCCTCACCCCACCCCCGTGGGAAACATAAGAGTCTCAAGGAAACAAAGGAATCTGGTCACCAAATTTTAAAAGCTGAAAAGAATTTTACTAATCTTCTTTATATGAACTTTAGCATTAGCAAATTTCTGTCTTCCTGGGCACAAACCTAAGCACCCTTCTTATTTTAGACAATGAATTTAAGCTTCTGGCTTCTCTAAATTCATCTAAAATCAGCAGTTAAGTGCTTAGTTTTGACCTAACCAGCAGGGGTCAGAGTCAGAACAAAAACCACCTAATGAAGGATTCCATGGAAAGACATCAAACATTTAAGTGAACAAAAATCAATCGCTGCTGAACTACAGAGATAATGTTTAAATAGCCAACATCTCAATGAAGGTATCAAAACGTGTGCAGCCCCCTTAAAAATGACACCTAATAATTTTTAAAGTCTGAAAAAAGGTTTAAAGAGAAAATACTGATATTCTAATAAAAATAACACAATTAAAAGAAAACAAAATAATTGAATTATAATCCTGGAGCTGGCTGCAGTAAGTTATCGAAGCACAAAAACAAGCTTTAGATATTACAAGTAGCTTCCTAAATTGGACTCAAGAGCAAACTCAAGGTTATTTTGCTTCCTCAAGTATGATTTTTTTTAGAGGTGAAATTATATTTTGAAAATACTTACCTGTTACATCCGTCTTTATTCCCGCAATCTTCAACAGTGGTTCAACCTTCTCATAATAGATCTGAGTAGCTTCTTTTTTGTGGCTTTGAGGGTTAAGGACTATTTTTAATGACTTCGGTCTGTCTGAAAAACCTAAGAGGAAAATATAAAGACAAAAATTATAGTCTCAGTCGGCTTTGTTTTTTCTTTCCCTTTAAAACCATACACTAAGGCCAGTGAGAATGCTATACACCTATTTAATTACTGTTTGCTATTTTTATTTGAAATTCTTCCAAGAGTTTTCCTGAATATGGCATTATTTTAAAACATTTCACAGTTCCTAGCAGTGAAATAAGCATATCCCTCTTAAAGTAAGTCATGAGTTATAACAAAGCATTTAATTTATGAACGAAGGTGTGAATAAAGCGACTTCATGAATATTAGGCAATGATTAAGTATATTTACCAAATCACCGATAATATATCCGATGTTCCTTTAGCATTTGTTTCTGGGGAAAAAAGCAATGGACTATAACAGATTAGAAAGTCCATTTCCTCTCCTTGGATAAATATGCCCATTATTGGAACTGGGCATTCCGGTAACCCCAGGGCTACCCAGGGCTGACCTGCTGATGAGCCCAGAGTGGAGTGGAGGATGCAAGGCCAGGTCAGGGCCAGCACCCAGAGCAATGCACGCTGGAAGCTAAAAAGAGGGTTTAGGTCGGAGTTCAAGCCTGAAAAGGGGCCAAGGGAGAAAGAACTCTTCCCTGGGGAATTGGGAAAGCAACGCCTCTCAGCGGGGGTTCGGGGCTGAGATTTGATACTACAATTTTCTGGGCTTGCAAGATGCCTAGCACTTAGAGCCCAGCTGGAGCAGGTGCAAAGCAAATTTTCCGTTGTTAGGAAGGGGCAGGAGAGGACAGAGGAGCCAGAAGAAAGCTGACGACTATTCCTTTCACGGTAAGCTCTTCTCACAGGGCCATGCTTCAAAGTTAGAAAAGCAGTTACTAGCATCCATTTTTAATGAAACCGTTACTAAAGCCAAAAGAAAAATGTCCATTACACCCACGTCAGTTTTTGTGCCTCAAGTAGAGACAATATTTTATTTCTTACCATATTTGAAAGAATAAACATTTTTCAACAACACATATTGTTTGAATTCAGGGAGTGTCTTGGCTGAGGACCAGACGGGACGATGCTGAACTCCTTACCTCTTCTGTACTTGGCCCTGGGATCCCATTTTGGTGAGAGACTTCTGCCAGTCTCCTTATCACCCAGTCTTGCAACCTCAATTCCTTGTTTTTCTTTCAATTCCTACATTCAGATGAGTGCCCAGGTTCGTGAGGTGATAACTATTTGCTTCCATGCCTCTGCCCTTCCTGGCTGTCTCACTCTGGCTCGGCATTCTCCAGGACCACTCATGGGTACCTTGCAGCCCCCCCTTCCACCATATCCTCAGACATCACAGCTCCCAGCAGCCCTGCACTGGTCCAAAGCACCAAGGCTCATCACTGCCTGTGGGGCAAGCCCGACCCCTGAAAATGACATCCAGAGCCTCCCCCAACCAACTCCAACCTATCCTCTCTCCTCTCTCTCACACATATTCAAGAAATACTTGTCGAGCATTTGCACTGAGTACTGGGAAGAGGTGGAAAGTGATTAACATGTGTTCATGCTTTACAGGGGGAAGACGTATCCACAAATAGAACCAGTACAAGACAGAACAGATTTGTTAACACGAAGGCACAAAGTGCCCTGGGAGTGGATGAGAGGAGGGTGGTTAATTCTTATTAGGGATCCGGAAAAGGCTTCCCAGAGAAGGGAGCATTTGAGCGGGGCTTTGGGCCCATGCTGTTTTCACTACTTGTAATTCCCTCCTGCCTCACACTTCATCCTCCCCTTAACGAAACAGCAGGGGTAGAGTCAGGGAGGAAATACCAAGCAGTGAGACCAGCACAGAAGGTGCTCGAAGCAAACTAAGTGCAGAGGGTTTTCTGTTCCATTTCCACTTCCCCTTCGCGATCCAGACCCACCGTATTACTTGCTGAATACCAGCTGTTAGGCCTTCCTCTGTTCAGACAGTTCACCGTTTCTCTGCCTCATCTCCAATCCTGTAAAAATCTGACCACTTTTTCAAAGCTCACCTCAAATACCACTTCCTCACTGAAGCCCTTCCTGACCAGCAGAATTCACCTCTCTGGCTTCTTGCTCCCGTGTTACTCTGTACCTCTATTATCGATTTTTTCTATCATGTATACAGAAAACTCTGATAAAGGACTCAATGTCTCAGGACTCCCACTGGCCAAACCTGGGACAACACAAAATGGAATAAAGACAGTAACATATCATACATACTACAGTGACTTTTTAAAAAACCCAATTCCGGGAGTCAAACCGACACTAAATACACATATAAATAAAGGAGGAAAAGGAAAAACTTCATCTTAGAGTAACAATTAATAAATACGGGAAAATTACAGAGTTAGAAAATCACTATTTTCAACCATCCTAATAATGATGGATTTAGGCGAGAATCAGCAATGGATGCTAAAACCATCGGTGACAGTCAGTTGGGAACAAAATACTTACTTATTCTTAAACTCTGTCCTTCCCTATTACTTTATTTACAGAAAGTAAAAAGGAATATTTACAGTAGGGAAGTAGGGCAGACACACCCTCAGTCAAGTGATCAAAGTTAACAACACTCTGAGTGTTGTTAACTCAAACTGACACAAACTGAGTGATACCAACCGACACACGTGCCTCATGTACAAGATACACAGCACTAAGGACACACAACTTCTGTGGGAGTCCTGCCTCAAGTGCATACATAATGTGGACCTAACAAGATGAAACACTCAGACAAACCCAAGTTGAGGGGCATTCTCAAATTACCTGCCTTAAACTTTTCAAAAATGTCAAGGCCATGAAAGACAAAAATTGAGGAAGTGCTCCAGATGAAAGGAGACTAAAGAGTGACAACTAAATGCAGTATGTGACTCTGGATCAGGTCAAAACAAAACTGCCATGAAGGGGGCTTCCCTGGTGGCGCAGTGGTTGAGAGTCCGCCTGCCGATGCAGGGGAAACGGGTTCGTGCCCCGGTCCGCGAAGGTCCGCGAAGATCCCACGTGCCGCGGAGCGGCTGGGCCCGGGAGCCATGGCCGCTGAGCCTGCGCGTCCGGAGACTGTGCTCCTCAACGGGAGAGGCCACAGCAGTGAGAGGCCCGCGTACCGCAAAAAAAAAAAAAAAAAAACTGCCACGATGGACAGTATTTGTGTCCTTTAACCAGAAAGGACGAAGCAGATTAATTTAGGGCTCACTTTTATTAAAACACGAAAAGGACCAGAAATTTGTTCTAAACCCCAGAGTCCAGACAAAAGATCTGTTTAGGTTTCCCTTAGCTGGTAAATTTGTTGGAATACCCTCATTTCTCCAGCAGGGACAGACCCAGTAAGGAAGGTGTCTAGCCACCAAATTGCAGTCCCCAAATGCTGTCATACAAACCAACTTTTATTTTCCCCTTTTCTTATATCATGACTGTGGAGGAACAGATGTTTGTGGAGATGAGAAACAGTCATTTGGGGTTAGTGAGGATAAGCAAATTGCAGTCAAAGGCTTGTAGACCTTAAACATATGTATAAAAGTGCACGCTATACGTCCCACCCAATCTTTGTGACACAATCTTCTTAAAATGGCAGGAAAGGGGCTAAAATTATTTTTAAAGACTTTCTAAAAGGATTTAAGCAAAATAATTTTATTTTTAAGCCTCAGTTAACAACAACAGCAATGAAAACTAAATTAATCAGAAAGTCCTATTCCTTAGACATTCTGGTCAATCAAGGGGTTTTTAAATACAAGTCAACAAAGCCAATATTTTTTTCTTTACCAGAGCACGTATTCATTTCCTCATTTCTCTTTTTCTTTTAGATGCATCTAATATGATGACTATGAAGATAGAGTCTAAGTATATATGAATTAGGTAGCAATTTGAAATCAATTTAGAGATCAGGATGGAGATCTCTACCGAATAAAGTCGGATTTTTTAAATGTTCTTAATTAAGTGGAATAAAGAGACATAATTAACAAATCTCCATCCTTCTCTCCTTCCACGCTCCCTCCTCAAGCCTCCTCCTATTCCATTCAGTTTCTTGAACTCCTTTGTTCCCTCTACCACAGGGTCCTTGCACCTGCTCTCCCCACTAGCTGCCCACCTACACCAGCTGCCACCATAGCCACTTTGCCCAATTAACCTCCTCTTCTCTTTGTCTTGATCTCACATCAGTCATTGTTTCTAGGGAAAGCCTACCATGACTTCCTTGGCTTTGTGACTTCAGCTAGGTCATTTCCCCCTTATCATTTGTTCTGACAAGTCCATATACTTCCCAATCTTGATTCTTACACTGCTGTTATTTTATATCTATTTATTAATTATTCTTCCATATTAGACTGGAAACTCTCTGGGTTTTTCTCCACATTCTATTTCCTTAGTGCAGGGCACATAATAGATGATCAAATATTTGATGAGTGAATAAAAGGGCAGTGTTAGCTTTAGGTCATCTAGATAACAATAACAGCCATTCATTTATTCACAAATAACTACATGCCTGTTATTTGCCAGGCAGGGCTCTAGAAGCTGAGGTTCTATCAGTGAACAAGAAAAGCCTCTGTCCTCATGAAGCTTCCATTCCAATGGCAGGAGACAGAAAAATCAAGAGAATTCAGAGCATGCTAAGTGGTAAAAAGTTCTAAGGATAAAAGTGAAGCTCAGGACCTAATGAAACTTAAAAGTTTTTGCACAGCAAAGGAAACCATAAACAAGACGAAAAGACAACCCTCAGAATGGGAGAAAATATTTGCAAATGAAGCAACTGACAAAGGATTAATCTCCAAAATTTACAAGCAGCTCATGCAGCTCAATATCAAAAAAAAACAAACAACCCAATCCAAAAATGGGCAGAAGACCTAAATAGACATTTCTCCAAAGAAGTTATACAGATTGCCAACAAACACATGAAAGAATGCTTAACATCATTAATCATTAGAGAAATGCAAATCAAAACTACAATGAGATATCATCTCACACCAGTCAGGATAGCCATCATCAAAAAATCTAGAAACAATAAATGCTGGAGAGGGTGTGGAGAAAAGGGAACCCTCTTGCACTGTTGGTGGGAATGTAAATTGATACAGCCACTGTGGAGAACAGTATGGAGATTCCTTAAAAAACTAAAAATAGAACTACCATATGACCCAGCAATCCCACTACTGGGTATATACCCTGAGAAAACCATAATTCAAAAGGAGTCATGTACCACAGTGTTAATTGCAGCACTATGTACACTAGCCAGGACTTGGAAACAACCTAAGTGTCCATCGACAGACGAATGGATAAAGAAGATGTGGTACATATATACATTGGAATATTAGCCATTAAAAGAAGTGAAAGTGAACTATTTTGTAGTAAGGTGGATTGACCTAGAGTCTGTCATACAGAGTGAAGTGAGTCAGAAAGAGAAAAACAAATACCGTATGCTAATACATATATATGGAATCTAAAAAAAAAAAAGTCATGAAGAACCTAGGGGCAGGACAGGAATAAAGACGCAGACCTACCAGAGAATGGACTTGAGGACACGGCGAGGGTGAAGGGTAAGCTGGGACAAAGTGAAAGAGTGGCATGGACATATATACACTACCAAATGTAAAACAGATAGCTAGTGGGAAGCTTCTGCATAGCACAGGGAGATCAGCTCGGTGCTTTGTGACCACCTAGAGGGGTGGGATAGGGAGGGTGGGAGAGAGGGAGATGCAAGAGATATGGGGATATATGTATAGCTGATTCACTTTGTTATAAAGCAGAAACTAACACACCATACAGTTTATGGTGTATACAAAGCGATTATACTCCAATAAAGATGTTTAAAAAAAAAGTGAAGCTCAGTTGTGGGAGAGAAGGAGGGCAAAGGTAGAAGAAATGACTTGCTGGCCAGGGAAGGTAAGATCACCCAGAGCTTTGTAGGCATTTACAAAGATTTTAGCTTTGGTTCTGAGTAAGAGAAGAAGCATGGAGAATTTTGAGCAGTGTTTACAGCAACATAGCCTTAGGTGTTAAAAGGATCACTTCAGCTGCCATATGGAAAGTAGACACAGTTATAAGGACTAACAGAGTAAAGAACACTGGCAATATTCTAACACTGTGTGTTTAGACACAGTGGTTGAAGTGGACATTATAAGAAAAGTTAGATTCTAGATATATCTCCTCATTGAAGTATAACTGACATACACATTATACTAGTTTTGGGTGTACAATATAATGATTCAACGTTTGTATCCATTGGGAAATAATCACCACAATAATTCTAGTTACCATCTGTCACCACAGCGTTACAAAAAAATTTTTTTCTTGTGATGAGAACTTCTAAGATTTACTTTCTTAGCAACTTTCGAATGTATTTTGAGTATACTTAGATATATTTTGAAGGGAGAATGGATAAGATTTGTTTCCTATTTTGATATGGTATATGAAAGAGAACAAAGAGTAGTCACATGTGTGGCTGAAAAAGGGGAAAGTAAGGACATAAGAGGGCTAAGGACTAGTGAAAAGCGGCAAGAACAGTAAATTGTGGTCTCAGTGGGGCTGAAGGATTACAGGGGTTGGGAGAGTTGATCTGGTGAGCTAGGAAGACAGAAGGCAGTAGCCACATGGGGGGTAGGATGATTAAAATTGAGACAGAGTGTTATTGCTAGTGACAATAACAAGATCTGATGAACTTCCACATTCATCAGAATCACAAAAAGGAGCTTCTTAAAACAGAGATTTCTGGGTCCCAGCCCCAGAGTTCTGGACTCTGTAGTCTGCGGTGGGGTCTGAGAATTTATATTTATAACTAATTCCCAGGTGACGCTGATGATGTTGGTCCAGGGGGCCACACGTTGAGAACTACTGTACTAGAAATATGATTATGGGAGAAAATGGGGAAAGTGAAATACCTGTCAAGATCTCTGAAGGAGAAGAGGTAAAAACTGAGAGAAATGTACAAAAAAAACACAAAATTATGACAGCAGTAGTATTGGAGGGAGTGACAGTGAGGCAGGAGCTAAAGTCTTCAAGGACTGGCAGAAGGATGCAGCAGGCTGTACAGGACTGCAAGTAATGCTAGCAGGTGTGTCTGATGGGCTGAGCTTGAATGCTGAGGATTTTTAAGAGAGTACGCTGAGAAAATGGTCCCCAAATATCAGTGAGATGCAAGAAGACTTCAAGACATCAACAGCACCTCCAGCACCAGTTGTATGAAAGAAGAGGACTGCAGGGGACGCTATAAGCTCCCGGAAGAGCTGTGTCTCTCTACTAAAGCAAAAGGGGGATATTTGGAAAAGTGGTTGACAATATAGATTTTGCTAATGATGAATCGTTCGCTCCACAGGGCAAAAATAAAATGGTGTCTGGAGTTGAGGAGAGTAGGGGATGGTGTCAGGTTAGGCGGTACACAGAGAGGGCCTTAGAGGGATGAGAGTCTAGGTGATGAAGGGCCTCAGGCGGCAATACAGTGTGTGTCAAGAGATAAAAATTGTGGGCAGCAGTTGGGATTGGAGAGTGGGGCAGTGATGAGTGGACTCTTACCACTCAAAGTCTTACCACTCAAGCACAAAAAGCTCTATGGATTCCGTCTTCCCTCTGGTCAATATCCAAGTTAGGGAAGAAGCAAAGTTGCCCGGAACTACAGTTGTTCCAAAGCCCCTTTCCGTCTGGTAACCATCCAGTGTTGGAGTCTGAACCCAGGTCTGCCTATGGCACTTGGTTACACTCTTCACCAAGTGACCACAATGCAAATGTCTCTATATCTGAGAACCATATACACAATTATTTTCTGTACAAATTAAAATACACACGTTATACAGAATTCAAAAATCTTATTATTCAGCTCATTCCCTGGTATCTAGTTCCCTTCCTGAGGGGCAACCACTGGCATCATGTCAAGAATCTATTCTCTGCATATACAAAAATGTAGGTATACGTTCTGTGACTTTTTACATAGATGGTAGCATCCCAACCCACTATTCTGTGCCTTGTTTTTCCTTTTACAATATTTTGGAGATAATTCCATATCATTACATAGAGTGCTATCTTACTTTGTTTAAAGCTGCCTAGTTTTCTTTGTATGGATAAACCTCAATTTAATTAACTAGTTCCCTGGGGATGGGTATTTAGGTTGTTTCCAATCTTCCGTTACTGCAAATACAGCTGCAATGAGCGTCTATTTACATAAAACTGCAGGACAAACTTCTAGAAGTAGAAACACTGGGTCAAAGGGTATGTACAATTTAGAGTGCATATTCCCAAATCACTTGCCATAGAAATTTAGACTTGTGACTGAAAAAAAAGTAAATGCTAGAGTAAAAGTAATTGATCTTAAATCTTGGCTCCTCCATTTGCCAACTGTGTGACTTTGGGTTATTGTTTAACTTCTCTGTTCTTCAGTTTCCTTATCTGTAAAATGGGGATAATAAGAGTGCCTCTCACAAACTGTGATGATTAAATACGTGTAAAGTACTTAGAAAAGTGCATGGCACATAGTAAGTACTCAGTTTACCTATTATTTTTACTACCAATTTACAAGGGTGTTTTCTTACACCCTTGTAAACCTTGTAAATTTTCAAAATTTTGATCTTTGACAATCTGAGGGGTGAAAAACCGCATATCACTCTAATTTCAATTTACATTTCTCTTATTATGAGAGAGGCTGAGAAACTTTGCAAATGTTTAAGAGCTACTTATATTTTTCCATGAACTGTCCGTTTATATCATTAGCCAATTCTTTCTTTGTACTGTTTGTCATGTTAATTGTAGCAGTGCTCCATACAGTATCAACCTTTTACTTGTGTGAGTTACAAATAATTTTCCCCGCGTGTCATTTAGTGCTTTTAATTTTATTTATGCTGTTTTCTCTATGTCAAACGTTTTCATTTTTATGTGCCTATAGTTGAATTTATCACCTCTTTTATGGTTTCTGGGTTTTGTATCATATTTAAAAGCTCCCTTTGTGACATAAAAAAATCCCCTATATTTTTCTAATAATTTTATGGTCTCAATTTCATATTTTATTTAATACGATCTGAAATTTATTTTGATAGATGATACAAAATTGGGAGTTGACTTTACTTTTTTCCAGGTGGCTATCTATATGTCCCAACATAACTCATGGCATAATCAGTCTTTCTCCTACAGATTTCAAATGCCACCTTTAGATATACTAAATTTCTGGATGTATTTGAATCTCTTCTTGAGTGTCTAGTCTGAGATCTATTGATTTATTCATATGCCAGTATCATAATGTCTTAAATATTATAGTTTCATAACATGACTTAGTAGCTGATAGAGTTCCTTACTACTTTTAAGAATTTCCATGTCTATTTTTACACATGATCTTTAAAATCAGTTTGTCTAGTGTGAAAAAATTCTCCTGGTATTTTATTCGGATTACGTTAAATATATATTATCTTAAGGGCTGTTAACACTTTTATGAGATTCAGTCTTTCTTTACAGAAACATGGTATGCTTTTCCATTTTAAGTCTCCTGTGTCCCTAAGTACCATGGTAAACATTTTTCAGATAAATGCTGAATAAGTCTAGGTTTTTCACCTTTTTTTGCCGCTGCTGTCAATATGTTTCTAACTCCATCTCCTAACTGACTCTTGACGCCATATATCAAAACCATTAGATTTCTACACCTAGCACTGAATTTTCTCATTGTTCATCATAGATTTTCCCTTATTCTCTTGGATTTTCCTGTCTAATAGTTATTTCATCTTCAAATAATGGTAATTTCACTTTCCTCTTTCCAACTGTCACACAAATTCATGTTCTTCTCTAGTCTACTTGCATTGGTGGGTTTCACCAGAAGAATGTGACCAACAGTGCCGATGAAGGATACTGTTGTCAGTTTCAAAATTTAATGGGACTCCCTCACGTGTTTCTCCTATTATTGGCTTTAAAATGAGATATATATTTATCATGTTGATAACACAGCCATCTATTCTTATTTTATTAAGGGTCGTTTGACACTCATAAGTAAAATCAATCTATACTTTTCCTTCTTCGGACTTCATTGTCAGATGTTGGTATTCATTTCATGCAAGCTCTAGAAATAAAATCTGGGAGTTTTCCATATTTTCCTATGCTCCAGAATAATTTAAATAGTATTGAAGTTTTCCTGTTCCTTAAAGGTATGGTGCATATCCCTGTGAAAATATCAGAGTTGGTGCTTTTTTTAGGAGTAACAAAAAATTTCTGCTTCTTTGGTGATAACTGGTCTTTAACATTATCTATGTCTTCTGGAGTCAGTTTGGCCATTTTTATTTTCCTAGACGATGTGTTCATTTATTTCATCCTGCTCCTAAGAGGCAGCCCAGGTTGCCTTCTGGGTTCTAAATATCATTCTCCTACTGAGGAGTAGTAACAACACTGCTTCCCCCCGATAATCAGGACTGATCACCTTTGCCAGCAGAGCAACTTCATTATTATTTTTTCACTTGCTGGTTCAGTGATATGGTTCAATAATGTGGTCAGGTAGTTTTCAATGTCCAATTCAACTGAACCACTGTCATGTTCCCATATGAAAGTATTCTTTTAAACTAAAAGCTCTAAATCAGGGCTTCCCTGGTGGCGCAGTGGTTGAGGGTCCACCTGCCGATGCAGGGGACGTGGGCTCGTGCCCCGGTCCGGGAGGATCCCACATGCCGCGGAGTGGCTGGGCCCGTGGGCCATGGCCGCTGAGCCTGCGCGTCCGGAGCCTGTGCTCCGCAACGGGAGAGGCCACAACAGTGAGAGGCCCGCGTACCGCAAAAAAAAAAAAAAAAAAAAAAAAAAAAGCTCTAAATCAGCAGAGTTCAAAGTTGTAGAGGCCAGAAGCAAAAATATTACGAGTGGGTCACAAAAGGTGGAGATAAGAAATGTCACTTCTATCTTAACTCATTCATTAGTCCATAGACCCATGTATTCTGTTTATGGAACTAAAAACTACTTTAATATCACAAGATTTGGTCTCCCAGGTGGAAGACAATATTATAAAATAGGAAAAATGGTAAGACTAGTGAATCCCATACTTGTCAGCCAACTGTTTCACTAGTTTTGATGTGAATGAGTTCCTTGATCAAAAGCAGTATTGTATAGGATGCAAATTCACTGAGCACGGCATTTAGTAGGGCCACCAATGGTAGTGTTGGCAGAAACATGGTGGACAGGAAATGCAAATCCATACCAGAAGTAGGCATTCATAGCAATGAGGCCAAGCCACTGACCTTTCACAAAGGAGAGGATTCAATGTATCAACCTGCCACCAAGTGGTGGACTGGTTGCCCTGGGATATGGGGTGTATCCAGGGCTCAAGGCTGATCTGCTTGCAGGCAGAGTACTCAGCAACGGTGGTAGTCAAATCAGCCTTGGTGAGCAGAAGTTATTGCTAAATCCCTGTATTTTTCTCCTTCCTGCTTTAAGGCCACTTTGTTTATATGTTCATTGTGCAAGCCCTGGGTTTGCTCTGAAAAGATGCTGACAAACATCTATAGAATGGAGCATCTTACATACCTGGTTATTTCTAGAGAATAAATTTTCTTTGGTGAGCATTTACATAAAACTTAAATCTCATATTCTGTTCTTATTCTGTGAAAGTCATCCATATACTTTTGCTTTATACAGTTTTGCCACCAACCCTCCAAATTTTTACTTCCAACTATTTGGCCAAGCTCTTTGCCACTGTTTATGCATTGAGATACATCAATCCCTGTGGCCATCACTCCTTAACAACTAGTATCAACTGTTTGACGTTCTGACTACCAGAAGGATCTCCCTTCCCTACTATCTTTTAGGAACACCTTGTGTGGAGCTGTAATGCTTCAGGAGCTCACTTCTATTATACCATACAGAGCTGTCTCTGAACTAGGCCCCATTTAGTTCCCTTAGGCAACTGGTCAGAGAAAATGTCTCATGAGGCCATATATGTGGGGTGAGGGGGAAGAAAGCAACCAGCAACAGTTGTAGGCCACCAGCACATTCGATGCCCTAGAACCTTCTCTTCTAGCCCGTTAATAATATTATCTGTATAAAACAGCTTTCTATTTAAAATAGCTAGAGTATTTTATATCAATTGAACTTTGATCAATACAACTGTTTAACAGACATCTCAAATTTAACATATTCAAAACTGAAATTCTGCTTTTCCCCACTAAACCTGGTCTGTCTACTCACCATCTTCCACTTCTCACTAAACGACAACTTCATCCTTCCACTCACTCCAGTCAGAAATTTCACTTTACTTTGAACAACTACTTAAGCATTTATCCTGCCTTTCTAATATGCACTATACTCCTAGCTAACCAAACAGTACCAGTTACAGAAGCAACATCATTTTTTAAAAAAAGAATAGCACTAATTTAGGAAGAATGGTTGAATTAGAAAATCTCCATGATCTACCCCTAGTTAAATAATCAGTTCAGGCAAGGATAATCAATGCATGTTAAAACCGTTATATGAAATGTTTACTGAGGACTAGACATTCCCTTGGTCCCTGAGTACCACCCAACAAATTATCTGCTAGTTTCAAATAGAGACATTACAATGGAGGGATCAAGCTTTTTCACCTCCTTGATTCAGGGATCAGTCTTAGCCTTGGGGAAGTCATCTTGGCCTCATTAACAGTAGGGAAGTCAGACATCCATTATGTACCACCTGAGATGATAAAAAATGAGTCCACATACCACTTATGAAGTATCCTTGCCCAAAATTTATAACATAAATCTAATTAAGTCTTTAGATTGAAAATCCAGTTTATAGTAAATACAGAGAATAGAAGAACAAGTTAAATGATTCCCCCAGGAAGCAATCAGATAGGAGCATAGCAGTACTGCTCAAAGTCTGTGGTCTCCACAATGACACCCCAGTATCACGCAGCAGCTCATTAGAAAGGCCCACACCAGATCCACTGAATCAAAATTTCTGGGAGTAAGGACCAATAATCTATATTTAAATGGGCTAAATGTTTCTTATGAACACTAAAATGTCTACAGGACAAATAATCCAGTCTCTTCCATAAATCAGTGTCCGAGAGGATATAAAAGATGAGGAAGAACATGTTGTAGTGTTGTCATTTAAATGCATTTGACTGGACACTGATGGTTACAAATCAGCTATAAAAGACATTCTGGAAAACGGGGGAAATTTCAATGTGGACCAGGTATTAGATCATAATAAGCAACTACTGTTCATTCATTTTATAGGATAATGATATTTTGTTATTTGTAAAATTTCTGTTTTTAGAGATGCATATTGAAATATTTCTGGGAAAAATATAATGATGTTTATAATTTACTTTAAAACACATTGACAGAATAAAATGTTTGAAGTCACTATGGAAGAATGTTAAGAACTATAGAATCTAGGTAACAGAAATACAGAAAATCTAAAAACATTATAATGGGCACCTTGATGTTTGATAATTTTTCATAATAGAGTAAAAAATATCTTGGTGTCATCCTTGAATTTTTTTTTTCAATATCCCCCGTATCCACTAAGTCAGTAAATCCAGCCATTTCTATCTTCAAAAACAAATGCAAAGACCAACCACTTCATACCATGTCTCCCGCTCCTACCCTGATTTAAGCCACCATCTCTTGCCCGGATTATACTAATTTCACTTAACTGGTCTCCTGCTGCACCCACTCACCCACTCGCAAAATCTACTCTCTACTTGGCAGCCAGAATATCCATTTTGAAAGTAAGTCAGACCATGTCGCTCCTCTGCTTAAAACTCCCCAATGAGCCCCCATTCTTCTCAGAATAAAAGTAAAAAATCATACAAATCTTGCAAGATCCTTCATGGCTACTCCCAGCCACCTCTGTGACGTCATTTCCAATTATTTGGCTCCCTGTTGACTTTACTCTGCACGTTGACCCTACTCTGCACAAGCTTTCTTGCTCAAGCTTTTGCACTTACTGTTCCCTCTGCTTGGAACATTTCCATATCCATATGGCTCCCTGTTACTTTCAGCTCTTTTCTAACACTTCACAGCCCATGAAGTCTCTTCCTTGACCACCTGTGTACATTTCACATCATAAATATATTTGACATTTTTTTCAATTCCCTCTTCTTATGAATTAAATACTTGTGTCCCGCCCCCAAATTTATATGTTGACATCCTAGTCCCCCAATGTGAGGTATTAGGAGTTTGGGCCTTTGGGAGGTAATTAGGTGATGAGGGTTGAGCCCTTATGAATGGGATTAGTGCTTTTATAAAGGAGACCCCAGAGGGCTCTAGTTTTATTTCTGCCATGTGAAGACACAAGAAGAGGGCTCTCACCAGAACCTGACCATGCTGGCACCCTGAGCTCAGACTTTAAGCCTCCAGGACTGTGAGAAGTAAATTTCTGTTATTTATAAGCCACCCTTTCTATGGTACTTTGTTATACCACCCCAAACAGACTAAGACACTCCACTACCACTAGAACATAAGCTACTTGAGGTCAAAGACTTTGTGGTTCTGCTCTCTGCTATATTACTAGCCCCCAGAATCGTATGTGGCACACAATAGAAGCCATGTGTGTGTGTGTGTGTGTGTGTGTGTGTGTGTGTGTGTGTAGTCTTTTTAAAAATAAACCAAAAATTAAAGAAAAAATAAATTATAAGACTGTAATTCCAATTGCATTAAAGAAAACAAGAGATCAACATTTAAGCAAAAAGCCTTCCTTTTAAAATTGCTGTGATATAAAATAAGTCCAGAAACATAACCACTTACATTAATTCTTAAAGTAAAACAAAAAGACTAAGGCAAATACTTCACAAAGAACCAAAGATTTATCAACAGTAGGTTTTGCAATAGACATTTATATCCTTTGAAAGAAACATTTAGCATGAAAAATCAAACAACCTCTTATTGCTGCCAAGTTAAGCTTTTAAAAAATAATTCAATCACTAACTCATATTTACTTCCTATATATACAAACTTATGACCAGTAGAAGAATTTTTTAAGAGCTGGGGAAATCTTTTCTAAATTAAATTTACAGCAACAATGAAAATAAATACTAACCCCTTTGCTCAGAATTTAAAATAAATCAGTTTGCCCTCCAAAAAAAAATCATCAGTTATTAAAAAATCAGAAAGTGGGCCAGAAAGAAACTGCCTTTACTGCACATGGTACTAGTTGGTTTCGAAAAACAACCTCAGTTGTCCCATCTTAGGCTTGGACTGGGAGTGCTGTCCTTCAGCCCCATCAGGGCACTTGTGTGCCATCATCTCACATGAAAAAGGACAACGCAAAGAAGCAGATAACCAACAGGATGGCACCAGTGTGTAAAGATGATGACATACAGATGGCCAACAAACACATGAAAAGATGCTCAACATCACTAATTATTAGAGAAATTCAAATTAAAACTACAATGAGATATCACCTCACACCAGTCAGAATGGTCGTCATCAAAAGTCTACAAATGATAACAGCTGGAGAGGGCATGGAGAAAAGGGAACTCTCCTACATGTGTGGTGGAATGTAAATTGATACAGACACTATCAATTTGCATTGAGGAAAACAGTATGAAGGTTCCTTAAAAAACTAAAAATAGAACTACCATATGATCCAGCAATCCCACTCCCGGCCATATATCGGGAGAAAACCACAATTCAAAAAAAACACATGCACCCCAGTGTTCAAAGCAGCACTATTTACAATAGCCAGGACATGGAAGCAACCTAAATGTCTCAACAGAGGAATGGATAAAGAAGATGTGGTACATATATACAATGGAATATTACTCAGCCATAAAAATAAATGAAATTGGGTCATTTGTAGAGACGTGGATGGACCTAGAGAGTGTCATACAGAGTAAAGTAAGTCAGAAAGAGAAAAGCAAATATCGTATAAAAATGCATAAATGTGGAATCTAGAAAAATGGTATAGATGATCTATACCAAGACAAAATTCACCAGGTGAGTCTGCCAAATAATCTGATAAACCTATCTTCCACAAAAAGAACTGTAACAGTTAAAATAATTTGTAGACTTTGAAAACTAGGTTAGGAAGGTAAAAAAGAGGAGGAAGTTCTCTAAGTTTTATGAAATTTATTTATTGATTGATAAATAAAGAAAAAGGAGACATTTTAATTTCATCTGTGGGAAAATAGACATGCATCCTAGATCTCTTGCCCAAACAATAAACATTCTCTTGTACTATAGAAATATAGTTCACTGTAAAGATTTATGTAAATTACTAGCTACAAAGAACTCTACAGAAGACATTTTTAGAATGAGATGATGTGAAGCATCAGGCAGTCACAACCTTGCTCTTCTCTCGTCCAATTATGACAAACTGTTTAATATGAAAGCTGTATAGAGACACATAAATCCCCTGAACTCTGAAAAAATGAATCTGAAAGTGGTTATTATCATTCATTCATAATTTTACAATAGTATAAGCATCCCCCCAAAAGATAATCCAAGACTAAACTATAGATATGATTCAACATTAATATGCATCTGACTTGGTTCTCAGTCTTTTGGTAGCCTCTCAATTCAGACTCTAGAGTATAGACCTTTTTAGCACACCAGTTTGCAGTGAACAAGCAATGTAAAACAGAATGGCCAACTGTTCCTCCGTTAGTAACAAATGTGCTAATATGTACTAGTTTAAACTTGATCTATCAGTGAGTCAATGAACCATGAAGGGTGGGGGTTAATCAGGGTGTTCTCCAAACAAAGGCTCATGAGAGCAGTGGGGACGCCACTCCCAGACTCACATCTGTGCTGTTTTGAGTGCAGCATGATGGAAATGGCATGGTGTTCATCAAAATTAAGAGCCCAGAACCTTGTCATAGTCTTGCATATAGTCACAACCATTTTACACAGAAAAGCAACCAAATTGTTGCAAATCAAAAATCCATACACAGGAAATAAAGACCTCAGTTAGCCACAATTCTCAGGAACTATTAATATTAAACTATACCCAGTTAATGTGTAACAGTGATGGTAAAAACCTTTCACACATAAGATTTGACAACTTCCCAGCAGCACTCAGAGTTGGAAGTATTGTATATTACATGATATATATTGAAGTGCATCAATTTCACTTTATTATTAGCAAAAGCTAATTGATGCGCATCTTTACACATACCAATGAAAACAATCTAAATGCTATATAATCTACTTAAAGTAACAAACAAGCTCAATAACTTCTGAATGCACATGCAGCCCACCAATGTGACATATCTCTATTTCTAAGAGCTGAAATGGACTGAGCAGCAATTAGTAGAAAGAATCACCTGCTGCCAGGAATAATCACCTCAATACTTCAGTATTTAAACAATAAGGGCGTTAAGACTATGTAGACAGAGGCAGAACAAACAGAAAGAAGAGAAAAAGAAAGAAAATTTAACAAAATATATCATCCATTTATTTTTACCAGATTTTTATAATAATCTTGATAAAATAAATTTTTATTTATTTTGTTCACTATATCACTTTCCCCAATACAAAACCCAGACTGAAAAGAAATACATGTTACTGGCTTCAGGAAAGTTTTTTATTCCCTTGCTCTGCTTAGAAGTTGACCACAGAATTAGTTAAAATAATTAGCATTTAAATACGACTAACTTTATGAAAATCTGATTTGATGAAATAATTGTACATTTAACCCTTCTCAAGCCATGAAATTATGAAAATATTAGAGAATTTAATAAACTTTTTAATTTTTTCATTGAATTTAACTGATATACAATTTTATTACTTTCATGTGTACAACATAGATATGTGACATTTGTATATACTGTAAAATATTCACTGCAATAAGTCTAGTTATCATATTCAACAGAGTTATAAAATATCACTGAATGTATTCTCCATGCTGTACATTATATCCTAATGACTTATTTATTTTATACCTGAAAGTTTGTACTTCCTGCTCTCCTATACTCATTTCACCTTACTCCTTATACCCCTCCCCTCTGGCAATCATCAATCTGTTCTCCGTACCTATGAGTCTGGGTTTTGTTTTATCTGATTTTTTAGATTCCACATATAAGTAAATCACATAGTATTTGTCTTACTAGGACTTATTTCGCTTAGCGTAATACCCTCAATATCCATCCATGTTTTTGCAAATGGCTAAATTTCATTCCGTTTTTATGACTGAGTAGTATTCTGTTGTATATATGTACCACACCTTCTTTAACCATTCATTCATCAGTGGACACAGGATCTTTCCAAATCTTAACTATTGTAAATAATGCCATAATAAACACAGGGGGGCATATACATTTTCAAATTACTGTTTTTGTTTTCTTTGGATAGATATCCAAAAGTGGAATTGCCGGATCACATCACAGTTCCATTCTCAATTTTTGAGGTACCTTCATATTGTTTTCCATAGTGGTTGCAACATTTACATTCCCACTAACAGTGCATGAGGGTTCCCTTTTCTCCACATCCTTGCCAACATTTTTTGTCTTTTTGATAATAGCGATTCTGATGGGTGTGAGGTGATTATCTCATTGTGGTTTTGATTTGCATTTTCCTGATTATTAATCATGCTGAGCATCTTTTCATACGTCTGTTGGCCATCTGTATGTTTTCTTTTAAAAAAAAAGTCTATTCAGATACTCTGCCCATTTTTTAATCAGAGTGTTTGTTTTTTTGTTATAGTGTGAGTTCCTTATAAATATATTTTGGATATTAACCCTTTATTGGATATATGATTTGCAAATATCTTCTCCTATTCAGTAGGCTGCCTTTGTATTTGTTGACGGTTTCCTTCACTGTGCAGAAACTTTTTAGTTTAATGTAGTCCCATTTGCTATCTTTGTTTTTCTTGCCCTTGCCTTTGTATTCAGATCAAAAATATATATATATCTCTAGGACCAATGTCCATGAGCTCACTGCATACGTTTTCTTCTAGGATATTTATAGTTTCACGTCTTACATCCAAATCTTTATTCCATTTTGAGTAAATATTTGTATATGGTATAAACAGTGGTCCAGTTTCATTGTTTTGCATGTAGCTGTCCAGATTTCCAAACACCATTTATTAAAGAGACTGTCCTTTCCCCATTGCATATTCTTGCCTCCTTTGTCATAAATTAATTGACCATATAATGCATAGGTTTATTTCTGGGCTCTCTATTCTGTTCCATTGATCTATGTGTCTGTTTTTATGCCAACAATAGACTGTTTTAATTACTATAGCTTTGTAGTATACCCTTCTAACCTGCAAAGTTTATGCTGAAAAATTTGCCGATAGCCTTATGGGGTTTCCCTTGTATGTTACCAGTTGTTTTCTTCTTGCTACTTTTAAGATTCTCTCTTAACTTTTGATATTTTACTTATAATGTGTCTTACTGTGGACCTCTTTAGGTTCATCTTATTTGTAACTCTTCAGGCTTCCTGGACCTTGATGTCTGTTTTCTTCCCTAGATTAGGAATGTTTTCAGTCATATTTCTTCAAATAAGTTTTCTGCTCCTTTCTCTCTTCTCCTTCTAGGACCCCTATAATGCAAATGTTATTCTACTTGATGTTGGCCCAAAGGGGGCATGTGTGTGTGTGTGTGTGTGTATGTGTGTGTGTATACATGCTCTTTCTGAGTGAGTTCCATTGCTTTGTCTTCCAGCTTGCTGATCTTTTCTTATGCTTCATCCAGTCTGCTGTTGAACCTCTGTATTTTTTCAGTTCAGATATTGTATTCTTTAATTCTGTCATTTCTATTTGGTACTTTCTTGTGGTATTTTCTTATGTTTTCTACCTCTTTATTGAAGTTCTCACTGTGTTCATCTATGCTTTTCTTGAGTTCAGTGAGTATCTTTACAACCATTACTTTGAATTCCTTATCAGGTAGATTCCTGATATCTCCATTTCATTAAGATCTTTTTCTGAGGTTTTGTCTTATTCTTTCATTTCCTCATTTTTGCCTGACTCCTCTCTGTGTTTGTTTCTATGCATTAGGCAAAACAGCTACTTCTCCCAGTCTTGAAGGAGTGGCTTTTTGTAGGATAAAATCCCTGGGGCCCAGAAGTACAACTGCAACCCCACCGGCCACCAGAGACAGGTGCTCAAGGGGCATCTCCTGTGTGGGTTGCATGAGCTCAACAAATGTGGTGGAGAGAGTCCTGGCAGATTCCTGCCTCTCCAGTAGATGCTTTAAGATTAGTATTCACATGTGTGGTTTATGCACTTTTCAGACTGATGCTTTTGCATTGGAGTCCCTGAGTCTGCATGCAAGCCCTTCAAGAACAGGTTCTCCATTCCCTACAGCTCTGTGGTTCTCCTGGACATATTCCCCATTGTTTTCTAAGGCCAGATGTTTTGGTGGCCCCTCTCTCCAGTGCTGTGCTCCTGATGTGGGGCACAAACTGCTTGCTCCTCGGGGAAAAGTTCCATAGTTTTGAGATCCCTCCCAAATGTGCGTTGCTGTACCTGGGTTGGGATTTTGGCAAGACTGTCTCTGCCTCTTCTGTCTCAATGTAGCCCTTTTACCCTTTGTTGTGGAGCTGCTATTCATCTAGCTTTCAGGGTTTTATCAGAGAAAATTATTCCATATGTAGTTGTAGATTTTTTTTGTCCAGAAGAAGAGGCAAGTTCAAGATCTTCTTATGCCACCATCTTGAACTGCCTTCTCATGAACATTTTTTAATTCAATGATTTTATAAGTTAGAAGGCTTTTACAAAGTATCACCTCTGGATCACAAATAAGTAAATAGGTATGACTTTTAAGAGAGTTTTTAGTTATCTGCAGGGCTCCAAAAAAAAATCACACAGTCTTCAACACAGTCCTTGACTTACAATGGTTCGACTTATTATTTTTGTCTTTATGATGGTGTGACAGTGATATACATTCAAGAGAAACTGTACTTTGAGTTTTGAATTTTTATCTTTTCCCAGGCTACCAATACGTGGTAAAATATGCTCTCATGGGCCTCCCTGGTGGCACAGTGGTTGAGAGTCCGCCTGCCTATACAGGGGACACGGGTTCGTGCCCCGGTCCGGGAAGATCCCACATGCCGCGGAGCGGCTGGGCCCGTGAGCCATGGCTGTTGAGCCTGTGCGTCCGGAGCCTGTGCTCCGCAATGGGAGAGGCCACAACAGTGAGAGGCCCACGTACCGAAAAAAAAAAAAAAAAAATATGCTCTCATGATGCTGGGCAGTAGCATGTCTCAGTCAGCCACATTGTTCACTAGGGTGAACAATGACACACATACAACCATTCTGTTTTTTACCTTCTGTACAATATTAAATGAATTACGTGAATTATTCAACACTTTAACACCTTGTTTTAGATAATTTTGCCCGACTCTAGGCTAGTGAAAGTGTTCTGAGCATGTTTAAGGTAGGCTAGGCTAAGCTATGATGTTTAGTAGGATAGATGTATTAAATGCATTTTTGACTTAAAGATATTTCCAACTTGTGATGGATTTAGGACACACCCCCCATCATAAATCCAGGAAGATCTGTATTCCAAGAACATATGTTCCATTGTAAAATGAAGGTTCCTGAAAAAGTTTATGTGCTATAATATATGTTGCCAAAGAAAAACCTGAGCTGAACGGTAGTGGAAGTGGTAAAAACAGATTTTATTAAGAACTATTGCAATAGGAGGAAAGAGACCTCAGTACAGAACAAGTCTTATTTCATTATACAGCATGAGAAACTGGGAGTTTACATCCAAGGAGCAAGATAGGGGTCAGTGGATAGAAAATTACTAAGAGGAAATATCAGAGGTAATGGGTATTCTGGCTAAACCGACCTAACAGGATTCTTTGTTGAAGACAGGCCAGGATGATCAGATATTACCAGGAAGATGGCAGAGAATAAGAAACCTGATCAGTTACTGTGGGTGATCAGATATGGAGGGTGGGGGGGTCCTAGATTAACTGACTTAGCAGGGTCTTGCTAAGAGTGGAATTTACGAGGAAGTGCACAGATGGGCCTAGGAAAAGGTTCAGGAACCTGATACTTACATAAAATTAGCCCTGCATTATAAATGATAATCATAATGTGTTTCCAAAAGCTTAACATTTCAGTATAAGAAAACTGAGAAAATTCTGAGGGATACTCTCCATCAAAATGATACTGCTTTGGGACTACCATTTTGGAACACTATAGCAGCTGCCTGAAACCGAATTTTGCTGCGTGAGTTCTGGCTCAAGATGTCAGTTCTTCCTAAGTTTATTTATAAATGTAATGTGCTCTCAATAAAAATATCAAATTTTTTCTAGATCTAGATAAGTTGATAGTAAAATATATATATAAAATTAACTTTCAAACATAGGTAGGAAACACTGAAAAACAAAAAAAAGATCTAAGAGAGAAACTAGTCCCACCAAATCCTGAAACATACTATTTACAAAGCCTTTTTAAATAAACCACTGGCATATGAATAGACAGACCAACCAATGAAATAGAATAGAAAGCCCAGAAATAGACCTGAGTTCATATGGGAATTTAGTGTATGATAAAGGTGTTAACTCAAAACTCTGGGACAAAAATAGACTTTTTAGTAAATGGTATTGGTACAACTGAACAACTATTTAGAAAAAAGGTCCATTTTATACCACACAAAAATTAACCCCAAAAAGATTAGAGATCTAAAATTAAACTATGCAAGTACTAGAAGAAAACATTGATGATTTTCTCTATAACCTGTGTATAAAGAAAGGCTTCCTACTATGATTCAAATACCATATGCAATAAAGAAAAAGAATGACAAATTTAGCTACATAAAAATTTTAAAATAAAAACTTTGAATCACAAAATCACTAGAAGAAAAAGTCAGGAGAAAAATATTTGCAACATATATAACAGCAAAGGGCTAATGTCCCTAATATATAAAGAACATTTACAAATTGAGGGGAAAAAAGACCAAAAGTATGAGAAAAATGGGCAAATAATACTAACACAATTCACAAGATATTAAAATGGACATTAGACATATGAAAAGGTACTCAACTTTACTCATAATTTTAAAAAAACTCAAATCAAGACTCTATTGACACAACATATCTCACCTATCACACTGGAAAATTTCCAAAGCGTGAAAGTACAGTTTGTTGGTGAGGCTGTATGGAAACAGACACTTTCAAACATTGCTGGTAAACATGAAAAATGGCACAAATCCTATGGGAGGGAGCTTGGCAATATCTAACAAATTTACAAATCTACCCTTTAATCCAGAAATTTACTCAAGATACAATATGTACAAAACTATTTATTGCAGCATTATTTGTGATTACAAATATTAGAAATAATCAAAATGCATAAGTATGCAAAAGCATTGAAAAAAATGTAGTACACACCACACAACAGAGTTTTATACAGATTTTAAAAACATAATGAAGGTCTCTATGAGGCAACATGGACTGATTTTCAGCATATGTAGTTAAGGTGAAAAAAGTAAAGTGCAGAAGACTTCATATTGTATGTTACTTTTTGTGTAACAAAGAAAATTTAAAAACATACATACAGGTCCAGAGACAAGAAGGTGGAGCAGAAGGATGTGAACTCACCTCTTCTTACGCAAACACCAAAATCACAACTAACTGCTGAACAACCATTGGCAAAAAAACTCTGGAACCAGCTGCTGCTTCCAGGATGCTCCTCGGCTGGCCATGCCAGCCCAAGGGCTGGTAAGGTCCCCAGGTCTGGCCCACCACACCCGCCCATGGGAGCTGCTGCCACCACCACTCAGGGCCAGCTGTCAGCCCTCAGCCCTGTGGAGTTCCAGGCTCCCTTGTCAGCTGCACTGCCCCACCGTGTCCTGCCCCAATCTGCAGCACCTGGCTGGCATGCATTCTACCTCCCCTGGCTGAGCCCCCCACTGCCGCAGGACCAGAGTGGATGTACAAGGTACTAGGGCTAGATGGTGGACTAGAAGGACATGAGTTTACCTCTTCCTACGAAAACACCAAAATTGTAACTAATTGCTGAAAAACCATCGACAGAAAAATTCAGGAACCTACTAAAAAAGATATCCTACACCCAAAGACAAAGAAGAAGCCACAACAAGACAGTAGAAGGGGCACAATCGCGATAAAATCAAATCCCATACCTGCTGGGTGGCAACCCACAAACTGGAAAATAATTATATCACAGAGGCTCAACCACAGTAGTGAAAGTTCTGAGACCTATGTCAGGTTCCCCAGCCTGGGGGTCTGGCAAAGGAGGAGGAGACCCCGAAGAACCTGTCTTTGAAGGCCACGGAGGTTTGACTGCAGGAATTCCACAGGACTGGGGGAAACAGAAACTCATAATTTTGAAGGGTGCAGACAAGATCTCGTGAGCACCAGGAACCAGGGAGAAAAGCAGTGACCTCATAAGAGCCTGGGCTAGACATACCTGCTGATATTGGAGGGTCTCCTGCAGAGGCAGTGGGTGGCTGTGGCTCTCTGGGGGTACAAACACATTGGTGGCAGTAGTTCAGGGGATTACTGATTGGCATGAGCCCTCCTGGAGGCCACCATTTTCTCACCAAGACCTAGCTCCACACAACATCCTGTAAGCCTCCAGTGCTGGGATGCCTCAGGCCAAACAACCAACAGGGTGAGAACACAGCCCCACCTGTCAGCACACAGACTGCTTGAAGTCTTCCTGAGCACACAACTTCCTGTTAAACACATGCCCTGGAAAAGTCCTGCCCACCAGAGGGACAAGACTTCACTCACCAGTGGGTAGGAACCAGTTGCTCTCACCAGGAAGCCCACACAGCCTCTTAGACAGACTCATCCACCAGGGGGCAGGCAGCAGAAGCAAGATGAACTACAACCCTAGAGTCTGCGCAGCAGAAACCACAATCACAGAAAGTTAGGCAAAAATGAGACAGCAGAGGAATATGGCCCAGATGAAGGAACAAGATAAAACCCCAGAACAACAACTAAGTGAAGTGGAGACGGACAATCTACCTGAAAAAGAATTCACAGTAATGATACTAAAGATGATCCAAGATCTCAGAAAAACAATGGAGGCACAGATTGACAAGATACAAGAAATCTTTAACAAAGACCTAGAAGAACTAAAGAACAAACAAACAGAGATGAACAAGATGACAAGTGAAATGAAGAATGCACTAGAAGGAATCAATAGCATGTTAACTGAGGCAGAAGAATGGATAAGTGAGCTGGAAGACTGAATGGTAGAAATCACTGCCACAGAACAAAGAAAAAAGAATGAAAATAAATGAAGACAGTCTAAGAGACCTCTGGAACAACATTAAACATACCAAAGTGTGCATTACAGAGGTCCCAGAAGGAGAAGGGAGAGAGAAAAGATGTGAGAAAACATTTGAAAACATAATAGACGAAAACTTCCATAACATGGGAAAATAAACAGTCACCCAAGTGCAGGAAGGGCAGAGAGTCCCAGGCAGGAGAAACCCAAGGAGAAACACACCGAGACACATAGTAATCAAATTGACAAAAATTAAAAACAAAGAAAAAATATTAAGAGCAACAAGGGAAAAGCAACAAATAACATACAAGGGAACTCACATAGATTATCAGCTGATTTCTAAGCAGAAAATCTGCAGGCCAGAAGGAAGTGGCATGATACATTTAAAGTGATGAAAGGGAAGGACCTACAATGAAGAACACTCTACCCAATAGGGCTCTCATTCTGATTCAATGAAGTAATCTAAAGCTTTAGAGACAAGCAAAAGCTAAGAGAATCCAGCACCACCAGACCAGCTTTGCAACAAACGCTAAAGAAAATTTTCTAGGTGGAAAAGAAAAAGCCACAATTAAAAATTAGGAAATTGTGAATGGAAAAGCTCACAGGTAAAGGCAAAAATACAGTAAAGGTAGGAAATCAACCACACACAAATATGATTATCACAACTAGCAATCAGGAGAAGAGGAGAGTACAAATGCAGAATATTAGAAATGCATTTGAAATTAAAAGAACATCAACTTAAAACAACCTTGGCTCTATATACACCGCTGAATCAAAATCTCACTGTAACCACAAATTGAATATCTACAACAGAAATACACTCACAAAAGAAAAACGAATCCAAACACAACACTAAGGTTAGGCATCACATGACAAGAGAAGAGAACGAAAGAGGAAGGGAAGAAAAAAGACCTACAAAAACAAATGCAGAGCAGAAGCAAGAAGAACTACAATCCTGCAGACTGTGGAACACAAACGACATTCACAGATGGATAGACAAGACAAAAAGGCAGAGGGCTACATACCAGGTGAAGGAACAAGATAAAACCCCAGAAAAACAACTAAATGAGGTGGAGATGGCAACCTTCCAGAAAAAGAATTCAAAATAATGATAGTGAAGATGATCCAGGACCTTGGAAAAAGAATGGAGGCAAAGATCGAGAAGATGCAAGAAATGATTAACAAAGACCTAGAAGAATTAAAGAACAAACAAACAGGGATGAACAATAAAATAACTGTAATGAAAACCACACTACAACGAATCATTAGCAGAATAACTGAGGCAGAAGAATGGATAAGTGACCTGGAAGACAGAATGGTGGAATTCACTGCTGCAGAACAGAATAAAGAAAAAGAATGAAAAGAAATGAAGACAGCCTAAGAGACCTCTGGAAGAACATTAAACACAACAACATTCGCATTATAGGGATCCCAGAAGAAGAGAGAGAGAAAGGAACAGAGAAAGTATTTGAAGAGATTATAGTCGAAAACTTCCCTAACATGGGAAAGGAAATAGCCACCCAAGCCCAGGAAGCACAGAGAATCCCATACAGGATAAACCCAAAGAGAAACACGCCAAGACACATAGTAATAAAATTGGCAAAAATTAAAGACAAAGAAAAATTATTGAAAGCAGCAAGGGAAAAATGACAACATACAAGGGAACTCCTGTAAGGTTAACAGCTGATTTCTCAGCAGAAACTCTACAAGGCAGAAGGGAGTGGCATGATATACTTAAAGTGATGAAAGGGAAGAACCAAACAAATGGGACCTAATGAAACTTCAAAGCTTTGGCACAGCAAAGGAAACCATAAACAAGACGTAAAGACACCCCTCTAAATGGGAGAAAATATTTGCAAATGAATCAACGGACAAAGGATTAATCTCCAAAATATATAAACAGCTCATGCAGCTCAATATTAAAAAAAACAAACAATCCAATCCAAAAATGGGCAGAAGACCTAAATAGACATTTCTCCAAAGAAGACATACAGATGGCCAAGAAGCACATGAAAAGCTGCTCAACATAGCTAATTGTTAGAGAAATGCAAATCAAAACTACAATGAGGTATCATCTCACACCAGTTAGAATGGGCATCATCAGAAAACCTACAAAAAACAAATGCTGGAGAGGGTGTGGAGAAAACGGAACCCTCCTGCACTGTTGGTGGGGATGTCAATTGATACAGCCACTATGGAGAACAGTATGGAGTTTCCTTGAAAAACTAAAAATAGAATTACCATATGATCCAGCAATCCTACTACTGGTCATATACCCAGAGAAAACCATAGTTCAAAGAGACACATGCACTCCAATGTTCGTTGCAGCATGCAGCACTATTTACAATAGCCAGGTCACAGAAGCCACCTAAATGCCCATCGACAGATGAATGGATAAAGAGGATGTGGTACATATATACAATGGAATATTACTCAGCCAGGAAAAGGAACGAAATTGGGTCATTTGTTGAGACGTGGATGGACTTAGGGACTGTCATACAGAGTGAAGTAAGTCAGAAAGAGAAAAACAAATATCGTATGTTAAAGCATATATGTGGAACCTAGAAAAATGGCACAGATGAACCAGTTTGCAGGGCAGAAATTGAGGCACAGATGTAGAGAACAAACGTATGGACACCACGGGGGGATAGCCATGTGGGGGTGGGTATGAGTTTGGTGGTGTGATGAATTGGACAACTGGGACTGACATGTATACACTGATGTATATAAAATTGATGACTAGTAAGAACCTGCTCTATAAAAAAATAAAGTTAAATTATTAAAAAAACAACAAAAAAACCCAAATCCAAAACAAGTGAGAAAATGGCAACAGGAATATACATTTCAATAATTACCTTAAACATAAATGGATTAAATGTTCCAACCAAAACACATAGACTGGCTGAATGCATACAACAACAAAACCTGTATATATGCTGTCTACAAGAGACCCAATTTAGATCTAGGGACACATACAGACTGAAAGTGAGGGGATGGAAAAAGTTATTCCATGCAAATGGAAATCAAAAGAAAGCTGGAGTAGCAATACTCGTATCAGACAAAATAGACTTTAAAATAAAGACCATTACAAGAGACAAAGAATGACACTACATAATGATCAAGTGATCAATCCAAGAAAAAGATATAACAATTATATACCCAACACAGAAGCACCTCAATATATAAGGCAAATGCTAACAATAAAAGGAGAAATTGACAGTAACACAAAAATAACGGGGGTTCTCTAACGCCTCACTTTCATCAATGCACAGATCATCCCGACAGAATATTAATACAGAAACACAGGTCTTCAATGATATATTAGACCAGTTGGACTTAATTAATATTTATAGAGCATCCCATCCAAAAGCAGCAGAATACACATTCTTCTCAAGTACATACGAAACATTCTCCAGGATTGATAACATGCTGGGCCACAAAGGGAGCATTTGGTAAATATAAGAAAATCGGAATCATATCAAATCATCTTTTCCAACCACAAAGCTATGAGAATAGAAATCAACTACAAGAAAAGCACTGTAAAAACCACAAACACATAGAGGCTAAGCAATATGCTACTACACAACCAAAGGGTCACTGAAGAAATCAAACAGGAAATCAAAAAATACCTAGAGAAAAAAGACTACGAAAACACGATGATCCAAAACCTATGGGACGCAGCAAAAGCCGTTCTAAGAGGGAAGTGTATAGCAATAAAATCTTACCTCAGGACACAAGAAAAATCTCAAACAACCTAACCTTACACCTAAAGCAACTAGAGAAAGAACAAACAAAACCCAAAAGTTAGCAGAAGGAAAGAAATCATAAAGATCAGAGCAGAAATAAATGAAATAGAGACTAAAAAAATAATAGAAAAGATCAACAAAACTAAAAGCTGGTTCTTTGAAAAGATAAACAAAATTGATAAACCTTGAGCTAGACTCTTCAAGAAAAAAAGGAAGAGGGCTTAAATCTATAAAATTATAAATGAAAAAGGAAAAGTTACAATGGACACCATAGAAATACAAAGGATCATAAGAGACTACTACAAGCAACTATATGCCAATAAAATGGACAACATAGAAGAAATGGACAAACTCTTAGGAAGGTACAATCTCCCAAGACTGAACCAGGAAGAAATAGAAAATATGAACAGACCAATAACAAGAACTGAAATTGAAACTGTTATCAAAAACTCCCAACAAACAAAAGTCCAGGACCAGATGGCCTCACAGGTGAATTCTACCAAACATTTACACAAGAGTTAACACCAATCCTTATGAAACTATTCCAAAAAACTGCAGAGGAAGGAACACTACCAAACTTATTCTACAAGGCCACCATCACCCTGATGCCAAAACCAGAAATATATACCACAAAAAGGAAAATTACAGGCCGATATCACTGATAAATAGGCACAAAAATCCTCAACAAAATACTAGCAAACCAAATCCAACAATACACTAAAAGGATCATACACCATGATCAAGTGGGATTTGCCCCAGGGATGCAGGATTTCTTAATACCCACAAATCAAGTAGTGTGATACACCACATTAACAAATGGAAGAATTAAAAACCACATGATCATTTCAATAGATGCAGACAAAACTTTTGATGAAATTCAACATCCATTTATGATAAAAACTCTCCAGAAAGTGGGCACAGAGGGAACATACCTCAACATAATAAAGGCCATATATGACAAACCTACAGCTAACATCATACTCAATGTTGAAAAGCTAAAAGCATTTCCTCTAAGATCAGGAACAAGACAAGAATGTCCACCTCTGCCACTTTTTAAACATAATACTGGAAGTCCCAGCCACAGCAAACAGAGAACAAAAATAAAAGGAATCCAAATTGGAAAAGAAGCAGTAAAACTGTCACTGTTTGTAGATGACAGGATACTATACATAGAATATCCTAAAGATGCTACCAGAAAACTACTAGACCTCATTAATGAATTTGGTAAAGTTGAGTTACAGGATACAAAATTAATACACAGAAATCTGTTGCATTCCTATACACTAACAACAAAAGATCAGAAAGAGAAATTAAAGAAACTATCCCATTTACCATCACATCAAAAAGAATAAAATACCTAGGAATAAATCCACCTGGGGAGGAAAAGACCTGTACTCTGAAAACTATAAGATGCTGATGAAAGTAACTCAAGATGACACAAACAGATGGAAAGGTAAACCATGTTCTTGGATTGGAAGAATCAATATTATCAAAATGACTGTACTACCCAAGGCAATCTACAGATTCAGTGCAATCCCTATCAAATTACCAATTTCATTTTCACAGAACTAAAACAAAAAAAATTTTAATTTATATGGAAACACAAAAGACCCTGAATGTCCAAAGCAATCTTGAGAAAGAAAAACAGAGCTGGAAGCATCAGGCTCCCTGACTTCAGACTATACTACAAAGCTATAGTCAACAAAACAGTATGGTACTGGCACAAAAACAGAAATATAGATCAATGGAACAGGATAGAGAGCCCAGAAATAAACCCATGCACATATGGTCAATTAATCTACAACAAAGGAGGCAAGGCTATATCTTGGAGAAAACAGAGTCTCTTCAATAAATGGTGATGGGAAAACTAGACATCTACTTGTAAAAGAATGAAATTAGAACATTCTTTAACATCATACACAAGAATACACTCAAAATGGATTAAAGACCTAAATGTAAGACCTGATACTATAAAACTCTTAGAGGAAAACATAGGAAAAACACTCTTTGACATAAATTGCAGCAAGGTCTTTTTTGATCTGACTCCTAGAGTAATGGAAATAAAAATGAAAATAAACAAAAGGGATCTAATTAAACTCCAAGGCTTTTGCACAGCAAAGGAAACCATAAACGAAATAAAAAGACAACCCAGTGAGTGGGTGAAAATATTTGCAAACGACATGACCGACAAGGGATTAATCTCCAAAATCTATAAACAGCTCATGCAGCTCAATGTCAAAAAAACAAACAACCCAATCACAAAATGGGCAGAAGACCTAAATAGACATTTCTCCAAAGAAGACATACAGATGGCCAAGAAGCACATGAAAAGCTGCTCAACATAGCTAATTGTTAGAGAAATGAAAATCAAAACTACAATGAGGTATCACCTCACACTAGTCAGAATGGCCATCATCAAAAAGTCTACAAACAATAAATGCTGGAGAGGGTGTGTGGAAAAGGGAACCCTCCTACACTGGTGGTGGGAATGTACATTGGTATAGCCACAATGGAGAAGAGTATGCAGGTTTCTTAAAAAACTAAAAATAGTTTAGTGATGATCCAGCAATCCCACTCTTGGGCATATATCTGGAGAAAACCATGGTTTGAAAGGATACATGCACCCCAATGTTCACTGCAGTGCTGTCTACAATAGCCAAGGCATGGAAGCAACATAAATGTCCATCGACAGATCAATGGGTAAAGAAGATGTTGTACATATATACAATGCAATTTTACTCAGCCATTAAAATAATGAAATAATGCCATTTGCAGCAACATGGATGGGTATGGAGATTATTATCCTAAGTGAAGTAAGACAAAGAAAGACAAATACATGATAATGCTTATATGTGGAATCTAAAAAAAAATGGTAGAAATGAACTTATTTACAAAACAGAAACAGACTCACAGTCTTAGAGAAACAAACTTATGGTTACCAAAGGGGAAAGTTGTGGGGGGTGGGGAGGGATAAATTGGAAGTTTGGGATTGACATATACATACTACTATATTTAAAATAGATAACCAACAAGGACCTACTGTATAGCACAGGGAACTCTGCTCAATATTCTTTAATAAACTAAATGGTAAAAGAATTTGAAAAAGAATAGATGCATGCATATGTATAAGTGAATCACTTTGCTGTACACCTGAAACTAACACAACATTGTTAATCAACTATACTCCAATATAAAATAAAATTTTTTAAAAAACAAAAACAAAAAAATACATGTATCTGTCAATTTTGAAAAAAGAATTATAAGTAATACAAACCAGAAATCAAACCTATAAGATGGATGAGGAGGGTTTTTTTTTTCTTTTGGAAACAGGTTTATATTCTACACATTAAAAAATATATATAATTAAATCAATAAAGGTTGAGGGGAAAAACCCAAACTGAATACAAACAGGAACAAACAAAGCCAACTGTATTTCAAATTAATAACATATCTATCATGAAGGGGGAAAAGCTAATCCATGTAACTTTTGAACAGAGTACTTGAAATATATACCTTCAATCTAGGGGTCAAAAAAGGAACTGCCAACAAATCCTGAACTCATTTTAGTAGGTTTCCTGTTCATAGTGGTGTGGTTGCAGCTATTCTGAAACTATTTTTTGTATATTATATGATGGAGCAATGGGAAAATGTGTTGCTGTCATTGGGAGTCAGAATTCTTCCTACAGAAGAAGCAAGATGCAGATATAAAAAGGAGAGAACCAAGGAATTAGCCTATAGGATTGGATTAAAGTTATCAATATAAAGTCCTGATTTCTGATCAATGTTTCCTAGCTCTGTCTACTGCAAGAGCCTATATGTTATGATATCCTAAGAGCAATGTGTACATCTAGCACCCAGATTTTGGTTTCTCAATACCATTCCCCACCAAAAGGAACCACAACTCCTTGGAGAAGTGGGTCATTCCATGGCTGGAGCAAGGAAGTTATAGTTAAGCCTGGAATATCCTATTGTGCCAAGAAGTGAAGAAATGCTCCAAAACTGATGGAAGAAGTTTGAAAGAATTGTAAGGGGCTCCTCAACATGTCTCTACCTCTATACCTCAAAGGAAACTCAATTTGTATGAAAGGAAATTCCTTATCTTTCTCCCTAAACCTGCTCCTTTATTTCAGTTCCAGGCACTCAAGTCCACCAACGCAAGAAATCAGAGTCATTTCTTTTTCTCTCTTTCACACACGTGAAGGATTCAGCTGATATCATGACAAAAACATTTACATTTTTTTCTCTTACCTCCTGGGCCTGATAGATCTAAAATCGCCAGATCAATTTCGAGCTTTACTTACAGATATACTAGTCAACAAGAAGAAATATTAACAATTGCATAACATTAATATGAACAGAGCTTACTGCTTTAACTAAAGTCCAAATATTGTATGGTATTTTAGAACCAACCAGCCCTCAGACATATAGAACACAGATAACATATGTCAACTATAAACTATTGGATTGGCCAAAAGGTTCATTTGGTTTTTTCCATAAGATGGCCCTAGTGGCACTTAGTTTTCTTTAACTTCATTTGAAACAATTTTGTTAGATTGTATGTGACAGCTGTCATATCATCATGCATTTTAAAATATTACTCATCAAAATGGGTGAATATTTGTGTAGCCATTTTAATATTGAAGATGGAAGAAAAACAGCAACATTTTCAGCATATTATGCTTTATTATCTCAAGAAAGGTAAAAACGCAAATGAAACAAAAAAAAAAGATTTGTGCAGTGTATGGAGAAGGTGCTGTGACTGACTGAACATGTCAAAAGTGGTTTGTGAAGTTTTGTGCTAAAGATTTCTTGTTGGACAATGCTGGTCTCAGGTAAACCAGCTGAAGTTGATAGCAATCAAATCGAAACAATAATTGAGAACAATCAACGTTATACCATGCGGGAGATAGCTGCCATACTAAAAATACCCAAATCAAGCACTGAAAATCATTTGCACCAGCCTGGTGATGTGAACCGCTTTGATGAGTTCCACATAAGTTAAGCGAAAAAAACCTTCTTGACTGTATTTCTGCATGTGATTCTCTACTTAAATGTAATGAAAACGTTCTGTTTTTTAAAACAAATTGTGACGGGCGATGAAAAGTGGATACTGTACAACAATGTGGAACAGAAGAGATCGTGGGGCAAGCGAAATGAACCACCACCAACCACACCAAAGCCTCATCTTCATCCAAAGAAGGTGATGTGTATATGGTGAGATTGGAAGGGAGTCCTCTATTATGAGCTCCTTCTGGAAAAGCAAATGATTAATTCCAACAAGTACTGCTCCCAACTAGACCAACTGAAAGCAGCACTCGACGAAAAGTGTCCAGAATTAGTCAAGAGAAAATGCATAATCTTCCATCAGGATAACGCAAGATCGCATGTTTCTTTGATGACCAGGCAAAAACTGTTACAGCTTAGCTGGGAAATTCTGATTCATCTGCTGTATTCACCAGACATTGCACCTTTGGATTTCCATTTATTTTGGTCTTTACGAGATTCTCTTAAGGGAGAAATTTCAATTCCCTGGAAGACTATAAAAGGCACCTGGAACAGTTCTTAGTTCAAAAACATAAAAAGTTTTGGGAGGATGGAATTGTGAAGTTGCCTGAAAAATGGCAGAGGTAGTGGAACAAAAGGGTGAATACATTGTTCAAGAAAGTTCTAGGTGAAAATGAAAAGCGTCTTTTACTTTTACTTAAAAACTGAAAGAACTTTTTGGCCAGCCAATATTTTGTTGGCATCCACCAGTTTTTGAGTTTTTATATATTTGAGCCCAAATTACACATGCAGCCAGGAAAGGAGTTATTAGAATAGCAGATCTGACAAATATACCAAAAATAGCAGCTAATAGACATTACCAGGTTAAACTTAGATTCTCTATGAATCAACATTACAGACTACGGAATATGCCTTCTAACTTAGAGTGTTGAGGTAATATGGTGGGCTAAGAACATGAGCTGTGTAGCCATATTGCCCAAGTTTGAATCCCAGTTCCACAACTTTAGTTATGTGACCATGTGCAAATTCTTTACCCCTCTATCTCCTTTTCCCCAACTGAAAAATGACAGTAATGATAACAGTACCTGTCTCAGGAACGTTGGGAAAATTAACATCAATTGGTATACGTTAAACACTTGGTACACTCCCTGGCACACCAAGAAATCATGGTGATGATGGTGATAAAGATGAATTCTATTAGTATATATTCTATTAGGGAATTGACAGTTCCCCTCACTCTCCCCTCTGCAAAGATGATGCTTAAATGAAGTACTGAAGGGCTAAAGGGTTTGGAACTGTGAATTCTCAAGAAGTGCAACACTATTTACAATAGCCAAAACATGGAAGCACCTAAATGTCGATCGACAGATGAATGGATATAGAAGATGTGGTACATGTACACAATGGAATATTACTCAGCCACAAAAAAAATTTAATACCATTTGCAGTAACATGGATGAACCAAGAAATTATCATACTAAGTGAAGTAAGTCAGAGAAGACAAATATCATATGATATCACTTATATGTGGAATCTAAAAAAAATGATACAAATGAACTTACTTATAGAACAGAAATAGAAAACAAACTTATGGTTACCAAAGAGGAAGGTGGGGAAAGATAAATTAGGATCTTGAGAGTAACATATACACACTACTATATATAAAATAGATAACCAACAAGGTCCTACTGTATAGCACAGGAACTATACCCAGTATCTTGTGATAATCAATTATGGAAAAGAATCTTTAAAAATGAATATATATATCCATATATATAGATATATATGGATATATATATGGTGGGCCAAAAAGTGCCTTTGGTTTTTAAGTAAAAATAAAAGACACATTTTTCATTTTCAAGAACTTTCTTGAACAACGTATTCATCCTTTTGTACCACTACCTTCTGCCATTTTTCAGGTAACTTCACAATTCCATCTTCCCAAAACTTTTTATCTTTTTGAGCTAAGAACTGTTCCAGGTGCCTTTTACAGTCTTCCAGGGAATTGAAATTTTTTCCATTAAGAGAATTTTGTAAAGACCGAAATAAATAGAAATCCGAAGGTGCACTGTCTAGTGAATACAACAGATGAATCAGAATTTCCCAGCTAAGCTGTAACAGTTTTTGCCTGGTCATCAAAGAAACATCATTATCCTGATGGAAGATTATGCATTTTCTCTTGACTAATTCTGGACACTTTTTGTCGAGTGCTGCTTTCAGTTGGTCTAGTTGGGAGCAGTACTTGTTGGAATTAATCATTTGCTTTTCCAGAAAGAGCTCATAATAGAGGACTCTCTTCCAATCTCACCACATACACATCACCTTCTTTGGATGAAGATGAGGCTTTGGTGTGGTTGGTGGTGGTTCATTTCTCTTGCCCCACGATCTCTTCTGTTCCACATTGTTGTACAGTATCCACTTTTCATCGCCTGTCACAATTTGTTTTAAAAACGGAATGTTTTCATTACATTTAAGTAAAGAATTGCATGCGCAAATACAGTCAAGAAGGCTTTTTTCACTAAACTTATGTGGAATCCATGGACTTCCCTGGTGGCACAGTGGTTAAGAATACACCTGCCAATGCAGGGGACGCAGGTTCGACCCCTGGTCCGGGAAGATCCCACATGCTGTGGAGAAACTAAGCCCATGTACCACAACTATGGAGCCTGCATGCCACAACTACTGAAGCCCGCACACCTAGAGCCCTTGTTCTGAAACAAGAGAAGTCACTGCAATGAGAAGCCTGCGCACCACAACGAAGAGTAGACCCCACTCACTGCAACTAGAGAAAGCCTATGCACAGCAACAAAGACCCAACACAGCCAAAAATAAATTTAAAAAATAGAATTAAATAAATAAAAAATAAACTTATGTGGAACCCAAACATCAAAGCAATTCACATAACCAAGCTGGTGCAAATGATTTTCAACACTTGATTTGGATATTTTGAGTATGTCAGCTATCTCCTGCATGGTATAACATTGATTGTTCTCAATTATCATTTCGATTTGATTGCTATCAACTTCAACTGGTCTACCTGACCGTGGAGCATCGTCCAGCGAGAAATCTCCAGCATGAAACTTCACAAACCACTTCTGACACGTTCGATTAGTCACAGAAAATTTTCCATATGCTGCACAAATCTTTTTTTGCATTTCAGTTGCATTTTCACCTTTCTTGAAATAATAAAGCACAAATGTGCTGAAAATGTTGTTTTTCTTCCATCTTTAATATTAAAATAGCTACACAAAAATTTACCAATTTTGATAAGTCCTTTTTAAAATTTATTTCTTTATTTTTAATTAATTAATTAATTTTGGGGGGCTGTGTTGGGTCTTCGTTGCTGTGCGTGGGCTTTCTCTAGTTGCAGTGAGCAGGGGTACTCTTCGTTGTGGTGCACAGGCTTCTCATTGTCGTGGTTTCTCTTGTTGTGGAGCACAGGCTCTAGGCATGCAGGCTTCAGTAGTTGTGGCACGTGGGCTCAGTAGTTGTGGCACGTGGGCTCAGTAGTTGTGGCTTGCAGGCTCTAGAGCTCAGGCTCAGTAGTTGTGGCACACAGGCTTAGTTGATCCGTGGCATGTGGGATCTTCCTGGGCCAGGGCTTGAACCCATGTCCCTTGCTTTGGCAGGCAGATTCTTAACCACTGAGCCACCAGGGAAGCCCTAATTTATTTTTTTAAAGTTTTTTTTTTGATGTGGAACATTTTTAAAGTCTTTATTGAATTTGTTACAATATTGCTTCTGCTCTATGTTTTTAGTTCCTCGGCCACGAGGCATGCAGGATCCTAGTTCCCTGACCAGGGATCGAACCCACACACCCTGCATTGGAAGGCGAAGTCCCAACCACTGGACCACCAGGGAAGTACCTCGATAAGTCCTTTTTTAAACGCACGTTGATATGACTGCAGTCACATACAATCTACCAAAATTGTTTCGAATGAAGTTAAAGACAACTAAGTGGTACTAGAGCTTGCAGAAACAAACAAATCTTTTGGCCCACTCAATATATATAACTGAATCACCTTGCTATACACCTGAAAGTAACACAACATTGTAAGTCAACTATATTGCAATAAAAAATTTTTAAAAATAAAAGTTTGAGGGCTTCCCTGGTGGCGCAGTGGTTGAGAGTCCGCCTGCCGATGCAGGGGACGCGGGTTCGTGCCCCGGTCTGGGAGGATCCCACGTGCCGCGGAGCGGCTGGGCCCGTGAGCCATGGCCGCTGAGCCTGCGCGTCCGGAGCCTGTCCTCCGCAACGGGAGAGGCCACAACAGTGAGAGGCCCGCGTAACGCATAAAAAAAAAAAAAAAAAAAAAAAAAAAAAAAAAAAAAAAAAATAAAAGTTTGAGAAGTGCAACACTAACTTGGAGAGCTATGTGATAATAAGAAAAGCTACCCTTTATTGAGTGCCTGCTGTTTGATACACATTACATATTTAAGTATCACAATAATCTTGCAAGATTGGTATCACTGACTTCATTTCACAAACAGAAAGCCAAAGGCTCAGAGAAGACATGAAGATAAGGTACACAGCTAAGTAAGTAGCAAAACTAGGAACCAAATCCAGACTATCCAAATAAAAACTCCACGGGTCTTAATAACTCATTCATAATCCAGCAATGATGGATTTTCCATTCAAGTAAAAGGAGAATAAAAAGAATTGAACCCAGCCATGCTACCCTAGGGTGATGATCCTTTCCACCCTTCTTGGTGGTTAGGACTAAGTCACCTTGTTTCTGACAGATTTAATGGTATCTGTGGTGAGCTGTTTAGGACGTTTCAAAACAATAATATGTGGTGTTTGAACTTGAAAGTCCTTTGATTCTTTATGTATTACAAAATGGAAATTTTTATTTTTGATAGGACATTCAGACAAATCAGAAGTTTCTAAAGAATAACACTTTCCTCTCCTTCTAGATAAAAAACCACTGGTAAAAGTTGGGCATGCAACCTGTCAGACTATTTTGAGCCTTCCAGTCTGGCAGGTCCAAACTTGGGGAATAGGAAAGCCTTGTCCCGGAAGATTTCAAAGGGACCCTGTCCTTTGCCAATATCAAGATTCAGTACAAGCTGGCTTTGCTGGATCACTGATTTCATCGGTGTCTCATCTTCTAGAAATTCTTCAACCACATGGCCCATTGATGTTATCCTTTCCAATGCTGCCACGGATTTTTTTTTAAATGTAAAGTGTATTTATTTTAAAAAAATACAAAAACTACAAGTCTGTCTTTCTTTGTTTATGGCCTTTCCCTGTTCTCTCTTACCAAAGTGGGGTCTGTCCCTTTCCTTGTAGCTCTAGCCAGGCAATAAAGAAGCCTTCCAAGAGAGCTGCCACAGATTTTTTTTTCAATATACTTGATAATAATATATTTAGTTCCAAATACATAACATAGTCAGTTATACTTTGCCTTTTAAGAAACTAATACCACTCTTTAAAAATAGATAGATAGATAGATAGATAGATAGATAGATGATAGATAGATAGATATAAAGTTTTCAAACCTTTCTGTTGGGAGGCAGTGTGGCTTAGGAAAAATCAGGTGGATTTTTGAGTTAGAAAAGCCTGGGCTTGAACCTCATTCCACCACTATTTTTTAACTGCATGACCCAGGAGTCAATCCATCTCTCAGAGTTCTATTTCCATAGCTATTTGTGAAGATTAAAAAAAAAAAAAAATCTTGACCACAATAAAAGTGTTGTGATTAAGATTCAGTGAGTTGGGGCTTCCCTGGTGGCACTGTGGTTAAGAATCCACCTGCCAATGCAGGAGACAGAGGTTCAAGCCCTGGCCCAGGAAGATCCCACATGCTGCAGAGCAGCTAAGCCCGTGCTCCACAACTACTGTGGCTGCACTCTAGAGCCCACAAGCCGCAACTACTGAGTCTGTGTGCCACAACTACTCAAGCCCACACGCTGCAACTACTGAAGCCCGCACGCCACAACTTCTGAAGTCTGCGCGCCTAGAGCCCGTGCCCCGCAACAAGAGAAGCTACCGCAATGAGAAGCCTGCACACTGCAATGAAGAGTAGCCCCCGCTCACCGCAACTAGAGATGGACCATGTACAACAACAAAGACCCAACACAGCCAAAAATGAATAAATTTATCTAAAAAAAAAGATTCAGTGAGTTGGTTTATATTAAAAGCAGCAAAGACAATGCCTAACACATACTAGATAATAGATTCAGTTCACTTCACCAACATTGAGCTATGTACTGTTAGAAATAAAAAGTAATAATAACAAACATTTATAGAGTACTTACTATACTTGAAACTCTATGTGCTTTAAAAAAAATCTCTGTGCTCAAGAGAGCCCTCAGTCTAATAAGGTATCATCTATATAAGCCAACAATTAGAATGTAAGTGACTGTGTGTTTTATCAGAGGTATATAAGAAGTGCTACAAAAACCTAAAAGAGGAAGTGCCTGGTTTTGCTATGTCAGTTGGCTTTGCAGAGAATTTGGTGGTTACATCAGGCCTTGAACTGCAAAATGGACCTCACTGTGCCAGCAGGACATGAGGAGCAGTCCAAACAGATGGCAGTTCCTAGCTTTGCCACTTACTTTGCACATGGGCAGGCAATGAGGGATGAGAGAACAGGGCCCAGCGTTAGATGCTGCAGAGAGCCCAGGAACCCAGCCATGCAAGCAGTTTCATCTTTGCCCATCTCTTCTCTTTTCATTAAAAAAACAACTAAAGTGTATAACTAGTAGAAACAGAAAATACGCTTTACCAAGTTACGTGATGTTGCACTTAAGGTATTTTTTTCAAAGAATAAAATTTTTAAAATAGATGTTTTCTCTTTAACAATGACAAATAAGGAGAAAAAAATGGTTGATCTGAAAAATGTTATCTCAACTCTTCAGCATGTAGTCATTGCAAACATCCACCTACCTGTCTCAAACAGTAAATCTATTCATATAAGGTTATAATAAAATTCCTGGAGTTACATATAATATCTATATAAATACAGAATTTCATTACCATTAATGGTAGTCTAATGAATACCAGGGGGCTTAATAATTATTTGTCATGATATGAAATATTATGTATTTACTAGTTATGCATACTGTGAGAATGCTGCTTTATTACTTTTTACTTCATTTCTTTCCAGCGAAAAAGTTGTTAAATGACAATCCATTATACTCTCATCTAAGGATTGATCCAAATTTTAATATCTCCTGTAGGCTAACAGCATTTGTGATTTGTTTAGGGAACTCTGATAAACATAGAGCCCGGAAATCAGTCACAAACCAGTGTATTTATATGTGTTTTAAAATTCCTTTAGGCTAATAGAAAGAACTCTTTGCCATCTTTTTCATAGTGCATTCCTAATCCATTCCAAGGCATTTGAGAAATCTCAATTAATAATGGTGACAGTCATGAGGAGGAATTTTTTTAAGGACCGAGAAATGCATTAGTGTATTACTGCTCGCCCTGAATGCAGAGGGTTACCTTTAGAGCTCCAAGGATCCAGAGTTCTGGATCATATCATTTTTGGAAAAGAAGTCTAGAAAGGGATAATCTTCAAACAAGATAATGTAGCTCCTTCTTAACAAGAAAAGTGTTTGAAGTCCTTTTTTCAGGATAGAGTCTAAACTGTACAGTAAATATAGTATACTTTAAGAATTGTATATGACAGACCAGATAGGCAATAGCACATCAGTCAAAGGTTCATGTTCCAGATTCAGGCAGTTACGAACTTGTTTCCAGTTCCTTCACCATACAGTAGGTGTGTAACTTCAGACTAGCCAATTTTTAAACTATTTAAACCTTAGTTTTCTAATGTATAAACTAAGATGAAGAGTATATTAACAAAAATAATTTACTTAATTCTATTTGCTAAATCATGCATTATTTTAACTCAAACCTCACAAAAAAACTCATAAATAAGCAATATCATTCCCCTTTTCACATGAGAATATGTTTATATTTCTTGATGCTATTATTACAAAGATTTAATGAGATAATAAAAATTATTTACAAGAGTGGCACATAGTAAATGCTTAATAAATGTTAGCTATTAAGATTTAAATTTTTTATCATTAAGATTTAAATAATGACTTCTCTATAATTCAGTAAAGGGAGAAATATTAACTAATTCATTTAACAGCATGAAAACTTAATTCAACATTTCACTGGAAATATTTAGAAAAGTTCTTATTTAGTCTTTGATATAATCACATGATAAAATGTGACAAAGCATACCTAATTTTTTTCTCCAGAGAAGAAATTTATTTACACAAAAGACATAGTCAAAAAGAACTTTTATACAGAAAAAGCATTAGAAATATATTAGAAATAACTTGAGAATAAATATATCTCCTAATTTCTTTTCTCAAGGTAGTCTGTAATGACTGAAGCAGGAATATAATTTTCTTTTATAAGGCATCAACAACTTGTTTTTAAACATAATTGTCATCAGTTATATGCAAAATATATCCCTCTCTTAGGATAAAAATGTTACAGAGGCCTGTGAGAAACCCTTGGGAAGGTGGACTTTTGCCACTCATCCCAAGTATAAACAGCATCAATAGTTTCTAAAGAACTAACACTAGCTTGCCTTCAGCTGAAGGAGTCATGGCTGTGAGTTAGAGCTGATGCTACTAAGAAAAGAAACTGGAAGGAACAAGAGAAACTCTTGGCATGCCTCTGTCGGTCTTCTCCGGGCTCTTGTGAACCAGGCCCAAGGTAATGGTCTTGGAAAATAAGTGATAACCTTACATGACTCAGGAATGGGCATTGGCTAACCTGTAGGAATACTTAACAACAAGAATATAAATTATACCTATAATGAGTCATTGCACAGATACCTTTGGTAAGTGTGGAGTGCAGAGTTTTACAGATGTTCATCAAATTAAAATTATGTTGTTCAAATCTCCCACATTTGTGGTTCTTGGCCCTGGCAACACATTAGAATCATTGAAGAGACTTCTCAAGGAAGCTCATGCCTGGGTCCATCCAGACCCATTTAATCAAAACCTCTGAATTCTCAGGCTCAGGAACAGCAAGTCCTAGGGAGGATGAATTTTTTAAAGTAACATGCATACATACATATGTCATAGCAAAAATGTTATCCTTTTTTATTATACCCTATGCTTTTATATTTTCAATTTCTCTTTTTGTTTGATAATTTTCAATTTATTTATTTCATATCCTCTGATTGTTCTATTATGTGCAGTTCTTGGGGATCTACTGCTATAGTGTATGTCTGCAGACTCTTATTCATGGTGATTTTTCACACTGTTAATTTCTGGAATGGAAATGGCTTGAAATGTTAAGCTGGTACTCTCCAGGTTCAAGATAAATAGTATTTTTTCCTTCTCTTTATTAGCAAATTTTGCAAGATAATGATTTTTCCATATACTTATATTTTCAGTTACAAATTTCATGAAATGGGAGGTTTGGCTTTTAAAAGTTTTATGTACTATCCTTTGAAAAGCTAAGCAGTGTTATTAGTCATTAAGAATTTAATAAAAATTAGTTTACTATCACAGTTTTCCTCTGAATGTCCAGATTAGAAAGCAACAGAAAGTTCAAGGAAGAGAAAAAAGCCAAACCTTTGAAATAATTTATTTTTTGACTCAATTTCAATCTTTGATAACATATATTTTTCTTATTTGCAAATTGATTTGTATTCAATAATTTACAGTTATAGAAAAGAAAAATACATTTAAATATATATTTAATAAGTAATTTCTATTGAAAACAACAAAATTACATGGACACTCGGATAGTTCAAAATATGTGGCTGCCACAGTGACTGTATATTTGGAAGCTTTCTTTAAACAAAGCTTTACTCAGTACTACTGAATATAAAATGTATCAATTAGGAGCTACACTCACTCAAGAGTGAGTGACAGATATGGATTCCGCACAGTGAGGCAACTCCTGGGGGACAGGGTGGTGATAATCTACAGAGCCCAGGTGGAAACCACTACAGGAGGCATACATCACATCATCTTTGTTGGACACAGTGCTTCAAATGGGATTGGACTTTAATATTTATATGTAAATAAGGTAATACATATTTAATCAGTTTCTACATTATTTCAATATATATTGATAGTAAAAATATATTCAACAGTGACACGCATGGTAGAAGGTGGAAGCTCTCAGTGGAGCAGCCGTCCTCCACCACTTACTCAGGCCCCACTTCCTCCATCCTGCTCCGCCCCATCCCTGGTAACCCCATCTCCCTCCACAAGTGACTGAGGGTAGAGTGGCCCTAACACCATCCCAGCATGAAGCCTGGGTCCCTGCAGAGGCTGAACTCAGCATCTCTTCCCTCTGCCATCACTGAGCTGCCCCGGAAACCAAGGAGAGAGTAGCACGACCACCAACCCCACCCACGACCACAATGCGGCTACACTCATGAGGGACACCACTGGCCAAAGCCCCGTCTGCCCTCAGGCCCGTGCACCAGGAGAGAAGATAAGATTACAGAGTAGAAGACCTTGAGCTCACCTCCTCCCATGAGAACACCAAAAACACAACTAACTGCTGAACAACCATCAATGAAAAAGACTGGAACCTACCAAAGAGATATTCTACATCCAAAGACAAAAAAGAAATCACAACAAGATGGCAGGAGGGGCACACTCATGATATAATCAAACTCCATACCCCCCAGGGGTGGGCACCTGACAAACTGGAGAATAATTATATCACAGAAGTTCTCCCATGGGACTGAGAGTTCTGAGCCCTACGTCAGGCTCCCAAGTCTCGGGGGTCTGGATGAAGAGCCCCAAGGGCATTTGGCTTTGAAGTCCAGTGCGTCTTGATCACAGGAGCTCCACAGGAATGGGGGAAACAGAGACACCATTCTTGGAGGACACACACAAGGTCTTGTGCACAACAGGACCCAGGGCAAAAACACTGACTTCATATGAGCCTGGGCCAGACCTGCCTGCTGGTCTTGGATGGTCTCCTGGGTTGAAGGGAGGTTGGTTCTGGCTTTCTCTTGGGACATAAAAGCTGGTGACAAACATACCTGGAGTATTCATCTGAAGGCTGACATCTTGCTTGGGATATTAGCACCAAGACCTGGCCCCACCCAACAGCCTGTAGGCTCCAGTGCTCGGATCCCTCAGGCCAAACAACAAACAGGGTGGGAACACGGTCCCACTCCTTAACAGACAGGCTGCCTAAAGACCTCCTGAGCTCAGAGCCACCTGTAGACATGCCCATTTACATGGCCCTGCCCACTAGAGGACCAAGACCCAACTCCACCCACCAATGGGCAGGTACTGTTCCCTCCCACCCAGGAAGTCTATAAAATCCTCTAGACTAGCCTCACCTACCAGGAGGCAGAAACCAGAAGTAAGAAATATACAGTCCCACAGCTTGTGGAATTGAGTCTACAAACACATCAGAACCTACCCTTGGACCAGCTGGTACCTGAAGATTGGGTGATGAGAGGGGGGTGTACTGCTTGAACACATAGGACATCCCCCACAGAGGGACACTTCTCCCAGGTCAAGAAACATAACTAACCTTCCACATACATAAAAATACAAATAAAAGTTCAGACAAAATGAGATGGCAGAGGAATATGTTCCAGACAAAGGAACAAGATAAAACCCCAGAAGAACAACCAGTGACATGGAGATAGGCAGTCTACCTGAGAAAGAGTTCAGAGTAATGACCATAAAGGTGATTCAACAATTCAGGAAAAGAATGGATGCACAGAGCAAGAAGTTATAAGAAGTTTTCAACAAAGAAATAGAAAAAATAAAAAACAACCAATCAGAGTTGAAGAATACAATAACTGCAATGAAAATTACACTAGAAAGAATTAATAGCAGAATAAATGAGGCAGAAGAACAGATAAGTGAGTTGGAAGACAGAATGATGGAAATAACTGCCTTGGAACAGAATAAAGAATGAAAAGAAATGTGGAAATCTAAGAGACCTTTGGGACAACATCAAATGCACCAGCATTTGCACTATAGGGATCCCAGAAGGAAGAGAGACAGAGGGCCTGAGAAGATATTTCAATAGATAATAGCTGAAAACTTCCCTAACATGGGAAAGGAAGCAGTCACCCAAGTCTAGGAAGTGCAGAGAGTACCATTCAGGATCAACCCAAGGAGGAACATGCTAAGACACTCTGTAATCAAACTGACAAAAATTAAAGACAAAGAAAAAAATATTAAAAGCATCGAGAGTAAAGCAACAAAACATACAAAGGAACCCCCATAATGTTATCAGCTGATTTTTCAGCAGAAACTCTGCAGACCAGAAGGCAGTGGCATGCTATACTTAAAGTGATTAAAGGGAAAAACCTACAACCAAGAACACTCAGCAAGGCTCTCATTCAGATTTGACAGAGAAATCAAAAGCTTTGCAGACAAGCAAAAGCTAAGAGAATTCAGCACCACCAAACCAGCTCTACAACACATGCTAAGGAACTTCCCTAGGAATAAAAGAAAAGGCCACAACTAGAAACAAGAAAATTATGAATGGGAAAGCTCACTGGTAAAGGAAAAACATCCAGTAAAGGTAGGAAGTCACACACACACACACACATATGATATCTAAATCAATAATCGTGAGAATAGGAGAGTACAAATGCAGGATATTGGAAATGCATTTGAAATTAAGAGATCAGCAACTTAAACCAATTATGTATATATATATATAGATTGCTATAGCAAAACCTCGTGGTAACTGCAAAACAAAATATAGATATACACACAAATAAGAAAAAGGAATCCAAACACAAAACTAAAAATAGTCATCAAATCACAAGACAACAAAAGAGTAAAGGCAGAAAAAAAGACCTACAAAAACAAATTCAAAACAATTAACAAAATGGCAGTAAGAACATACATATCAATAATTACCTAAAACATAAATGGATTAAATGCTTCAACCAAAAGACGTCGACTGGCTGCAGGGATACAAAAACAAGACCCATATGTATGCTGTCTACAAGAGACCCACTTCAGACCTAGGGACACATACAGACTGAAAGTGAGGGAATGGAAAAAGTTATTCCAGGCAAATGGAAATCAAAAGGAAGCTGGAGTAGCAATACTCATATCAGACAAAATAGACTTTAAAATAAAGACTGTTACAAGAGACAAAGAACGACACTACCTAATGATCAAGTGATCAATCCAAGAAGGTATAACAATTATATATGCACCCAACATAGGAGCACCTCAGTATATAAGGCAAATACTAACAGCCATAAAAGGAGAAATCAACAGCAACACAATACTAGTGGGGGACTGTAATACCCTATTTACATCATGCAGACAGAAAATCAGCAAGGAATAACAAGATTTAAATGACACATTAGGCTGGATGGACTTAATTGTTATTTATAAGCATTCCACCTCAAAGCAGCAGAATACACATTCCTTTCAAGTGCACATGGAACATTCTGCAGGATAGATCACATGCTGGGCAACAAAGAGAGCCTTGGTAAATTTAAGAAAACTGAAATCATATCAAGCAACTTTTCCAACCAAAACACAATGAGATTAGAAATTAACTACAAGAAAAAAAACTGCAAAAAACAAACACATGGAGGCTAAACAATATGCTACTAAGAAACCAATGAATCACTGAAAAACTCAGAGGAAATAAAAAAATACCTGGAGGAAAATGACAATGAAAACACAACAATGCAAACCCTATGGGATTCAGCAAAAGCAGCTCTAAGAGGGCAGTTTATAGCAATACAATCTTACCTTAAGACACAAGAAAACTCTCAAACAAACTAACATTACACCTAAAGCAACTAAAGAACAACAAACAAAAGCCAAAGTTAGAAGGAAAGAAATTATAAAGAACAGAGCAGAAATAAATGAAATAGAGACTAAGAAAACTAGAAAAGATCAACAAAACTAAAAACTGCTTCTTGGAAAGATAAACAAAATTGATGAACCTTGAGCCAGACTGATCAAGAAAAAAAAAGGAGAGGACACAGATAATAAAATTAGAAATGAAAAAAGAGAAGTTAAAATGGACACCACAGAAATACAAAGGATCACAAGAGACTACTACAAGCAACTATATGCCAATAAAATGGACAACCTAGAAGAAATGGACAAATTCTTAGAAAGGTACAATCTCCCAAGACTGAACCAGGAAGAAACAGAAAATATGAATAGACCAATAACAAGAACTGAAAATGAAACTATTATTAAAACTCCCAACAAACAAAAGTCCAGGACCAGATGGCCTCACAGGCAAATTCTACCAAACATTTACAAAAGAATTAACACTGATCCTTCTGAAACTATTCCAAAAGAACTGCAGAGGAAGGAACACTACCAAACTTATTCTACAAGGCCACAATCACCCTGATACCAAAATCAGACTAATACACCAGAAAAAAAGAAAATTAGAGTCCAATATAGCTGATGAATAGATGCAAAAATACTCAACAAAATACTAGCAAACCTGGGCTTCCCTGGTGGCGCAGTGGTTGAGGGTCCGCCTGCCGATGCAGGGGACATGGGTTCGTGCCCCGGTCCGGGAGGATCCCACATGCCGCGGAGCGGCTGGGCCCGTGAGCCATGGCCGCTGAGCCTGCGCGTCCACAATGGGAGAGGCCACAACAGTGAGAGGCCCGTATACCGCAAAAAAAAAAAAAAAAAAAAAAAATACTAGCAAACCAAATACAACAATACATTAAAAGGACCATACACCATGATCAAGTTTGCCCCAAGGATGCAGGATTTCTTAATATCCGCAAATCAGTCAGTGTGATACACCACATTAACACATGGAAGAATTACAAACCATATGATCATCTCAAGAGATGCAGAAAAAACTTTTGATGAAATTCAACAACCATTTATGATAAAAGTCTCCAGAAAGTGGGCATACAGGGAACATACCTCAACATAATAAAGGCCATATATAACAAACTTACAGCTAACATCATACTCAATGGTGAAAAGCTGAAAGCATTTCCTCTAAGATCAGGAACAAGACAAGAATGTCCACCTTCGCCACTTTTATTCAACACAGTATTGAAAGTTCCAGCTACGGCAATCAGAGAAATAAAAGGAATCCAAACTGGAAAAGCAGTAAAACTGTCACTGCTTGAAGCATGATACTATACATAGAGAATCCTAAAGGTGCTACCAGAAAACTACTAGAGCTCATCAATGAATTTGGTAAAGTTGAATTACAGATACAAAATTGATACACAGAAATCTGTTGAATTTCTATACACTAACAACAAAAGACCAGAAAAAGAAATTAAAGAATCTATCCCATTTACCATCACATCAAAAAGAATAAAATACCTAGGAATAAACCCACCTGGGGAGGAAAAGACCTGTACTCTGAAAACTATAAGATGCTGATGAAAGAAATCAAAGAAGACACAAATAGATGGAAAGATATACCATGTTCTTGGATTGGAAGAATCAATATTGTCAAAATGACTGTACTACCCAAGGCAATCTACAGATTCAGTGCAATCCCTATCAAATTACCAATTTCATTTTTCACAAAACTATAACAAAATGAATGCCCAAAGCAATCTTGAGAAAGAAAAATGGAGCTGGAAGCATCCAGCTCCCTGACTTCAGGCTATACTACAAAGCTATAGTCATCAAAAGAGTATGGTACTGGCACAAAAACAGAAATATAGATCAATGGAACAGGACAGACAGCCCAGAAATAAACCCATGCACCTATGGTCAATTAATCTATAACAAAGGAGGCAAGACTAGATAATGGAGAAAACAGAGTCTCTTCAATAAACGATGATGGGAAAACTAGATATCTACTTGTAAAAGAATGAAATTAGAACATTCTTTAACACCATACACAAGAATACACTCAAAATGGATTAAAGACCTAAATGTAAGACCTGATACTATAAAACTCTTAGAGGAAAACACAGAAAGAACACTCTTTGATACAAATTGCAGCAAGGTCTTTTTTGATCTGTCTCCTAGACTAATGGAAATAAAAACAAACAAAAGGGGTCTAATTAAACTCCAAAGCTTTTTCACAGCAAAGGAAACCATAAACAAAATGAAAAGACAACCAAGTGAATGGATGAAAATATTTGCAAACCATATAACCGACAAAGGATTAATCTCCAAAATCTACGAACACCTCATGCAGCTCAATATCAAAAAACAAACAACCCAATCAAAAAATGGGCAGAATATCTAAAAAGACATTTCTCCAAAGAAGACATACAGATGGCCAACAAGCATGTGAAAACAGGCACATCATCACTAATTATTAGAGAAACGCAAATCAAAACTACAATGAGGTATCACCTCACACTGGTCAGAATGGCCAACATCAAAAAGTCTACAGGAGGAGCTTCAAGATGGCGGAAGAGTAAGATGTGGAGATCACCTTCCTCCCCACAAATACAACAGAAATATATCTATATGTGGAACAACTCTTACAGAACACCGACTGAATGCTGGCAGAAGACCTCAGACCTCCCAAAAGTCAAGAAACTCGCCACATACCTGGGTAGGGCAAAAGAAAAAAGAAACAACAGAGACAAAAGAATAGGGATGGGACCTGCACCAGTGGGAGGAAGCTGTGAAGGAGGAAAGGTTTACACACACTAGGAAGTCCCTTCGCGGGCGGGGAATGCGGGTCGCGGAGGGGGGACGCTTTGGAGCCGTGGAGGAGAGCGCAGCAACAGGGGTGCAGAGGGCAAAGCAGAGAGATTCCTGCACAGAGGATTGGTGCCGACCAGCACTCACCAGCCTGAGAGGCTTGTCTGCTCACCCGCTGGGGCGGGCGGGGGCTGGGAGCTGAGGCTCAGGCTTTGGAGGTCAGATCCCAGGGAGAGGACTGGGGTTGGCTGCGTGAACAGAGCCTAAAGGGGGCTAGTGCACCACGGCTAGCCGGGAGGGAGTCCGGGAAAAGATCTGGAACCGCCGAAGAGGCAAGAGACTTTTTCTTGCCTCTTCGTTTCCTGGTGCGCGAGGAGAGGGGATTAAGAGCTCTGCTTAAAGGAGCTACAGAGACAGGCGCAAGCTGCAGCTATCAGTGCGGACCCCAGAGATGGGCAAGAGACACTAAGGCTGCTCCTGCAGCCACCAAGAAGCCTGTGTGAAAGCACAGGTCACTCTCCACACCTCCCATCCTGGGAGTCTGTGCAGCCCGCCACTGCCAGGGTCCCGTGATCCAGGGACAACTTCCCCGGGAGAACGCACTGCGCGCCTCAGGCTGGTGCAACATCACGCCACTCCAGCCTCTGCCGCTGCAGGCTCGCCCCGCATCCGTACCCCTCCCTCCCCCAGGGCCTGAGTGAGCCAGAGCCAATGAAGCAGCTGCTCCTTTAACCCAGTCCTGGCTGAGCGAAGAACACATGCCCTCAGACGATGTACACGCAGAGGTGGAGCCAAATCCAAAGCTGAACCCCAGGAGCTGTGTAAACAAAGAAGAGAAAGGGAAATTCCTCCCAGCAGTCTCAGGAGCAGCAGATTAAATCTCCAGAGTCAACTTGATGTACCCTGCATCTGTGGAATACCTGAATAGACAACGAAACATCACATATTGAGGAGGTACACTTTGGGAACAATGATATATATATATTTTTCCCCTTTTTCTCTTTTTGTGAGTGTGTATGCGTATGCTTCTGTGTGTCATTTTGTCTGTATAGCTTTGATTTCACCATTTGTTCTAGGGTTCTGTCTGTCCATTTTTTTTCTTTGTTTGTTTTTTTTAGTATAGTTTTCATTGCTTGTTATGATTGCTGAATTTGTTTTTTGGTTTGGTTGTTCTTTCTTTCTTTTTAATTACTTAAAAAAATTTTTAATAATTATTTTTTGTTTTTTATTTTAATAACTTATTTTAATTTATTTTATCTTATCTTTTTCTTTCTTTCATTTTTCTCCCTTTTATTCTGAGCCGTGTGGATGACAGGCTCTTGGTGCTCCAGCCAGGCATCAGGACTGTGCCTCCGAGGTGGGAGAGCCAAGTTCAGGACATTGGTCCACCAGAGACCTCCAAGCTCCACGTAATATCAAATGGCAAAAATCTCCCAGAGATCTCCATCTCAACGCCAAGACACAGCTCCACTCAACGACCAGCAAGCTACAGTGCTAGACATCCTATGACAAACAAGTAGCAAGACAGGAACACAACCTCACCCATTAGCAGAGAGGATGTCTAAAATCATAATAAGGTCACACACACCCCACAACACACAACCAGATGTGGACCTGCCCACCAGAAAGACAAGATCCAGCCTCATCCACCAGAACACAGGCACTAGTCCCCTCCACCAGGAAGCCTACACAACCCACTGAACCAACCTTAGCCACTGCGGACAGACACCAAAAACAACGGGAACTATGAACCTGCAGCCTGCGAAAAGGAGACCCTGAACACAGTAAGTTAAGCAAAATGAGAAGACAGAAGATGAAGGAGAAAGATAAAAACCCACCAGACCTAACAAATGAAGAGGAAATAGGCAGTCTACCTGAAAAAGAATTCAGAATAATAATAGTAAAGATGATCCAAAATTTGGAAATAGAATGGAGAAAATACAAGAAACATTTACCAAGGATCTAGAAAAACTAAAGAGCAGGCAAACAATCGTGAACAACACAATAAATGAAATCAAAAATTCTCTAGAAGGGATAAATAGCAAAATAACTGAGGCAGAAGAACGGATCAGTGACCTGGAAGATAAAATAGTGGAAATAACTACTGCAGAGCAGAATGAAGAATAAAGAATGAAAAGAATTGAGGACAGTCTCAGAGACCTCTGGGCCAATATTAAATCCACCAACATTCGAATTATAGGGGTCCCGGAAGAAGAAGAGAAAAAGAAAGGGACTGAGAAGATATTTGAAGAGCTTATAGTTAAACACTTCCTTAATAAAGGAAAGGAAATACTTAATCACGTCCAGGAAGCACAGAGAGTCCCATACAGGATAAATCCAAGGAGAAACAGGCCAAGACACATATTAATCAAACTGTCAAAAATTAAATACAAAGAACAAATATTAAAAGCAGCAAGAGAAAAACAACAAATAACATACAAGGGAATCCCCATAATGTTAACAGCTGATCTTTCAGCAGAAACTCGGCAAGCCAGAAGGGAGTGGCAGGACATATTTAAAGGGATGAAAGGGAGAAACCTACAACCAAGATTACTCTATCCAGCAAGGATCTCATTCAGATTTGATGGAGAAATTAAAACCTTTACAGACAAGCAAAAGGTAAGAGAATACAGCACAACCAAACCAGCTTTACAACAAATGCTAAAGGAACTTCTCTAGGCAGGAAACACAAGAGAAGGAAAAGACCTACAATAACAAACCCAAAACAATTAAGAAAATGGGAATAGGAACACACATATCAATAATTACCTTAAATGTAAATGGATTAAATGCTCCAACCAAAAGACACAGACTGGATGAATGGATACAAAAACAAGACCTGTATATATGCTGTCTACAAGAGACACACTTCAGACCTAGGGACACATACAGACTGAAAGTGAGGGGATGGAAAAAGATATTCCATGCAAATGGAAATAAAAGAAAGCTGGAGTAGCAATTCTCATAACAGACAAACTACACTTTAAAACAGAGACTATTACAAGAGACAAAGAAGGACACTACATAATGATCAAGGGATCAATGCAAGAAGAAGATATAACAATTGTAAATATTTATGCACCTAACATAGGAGCACCTCAATACATAAGGCAAATACTAACAGTCATAAAAAGGGAAATCAACAGTAACACAATCATAGTAGGGGACTTTAACACCCCACTGTCACCAATGGACAGATCATCCAAAATGAAAATAAATAAGTTAACACAAGCTTTAAATGATACATTAAACAAGATGGACTTAATTGATATTTACAGGACATTCCATCCAGAAACAACAGAATACACTTTCTTCTCAAGTGCTCATGGAACATTCCACATGAGAGATCATATCTTGGGTCACAAATCAAGCCTTGGTAAATTTAAGAAAACTGAATCATGTCAAGTATCTTTTCTGACCACAACGCTATGAGACTAGATATCAATTACAGGGAAAAAAATCTGTAAAAAATACAAACACATTGAGGCTAAACAATACACTGCTTAATAACCAAGAGATCACTGAAGAAATCTAAGAGGAAATCGAAGAACATGTAGAAACAAATGACAATGAAAACACGATGACCCAAAGCCTATGTGATGCAGCAAAAGCAGTTCTAAGAGGGCAGTTTATAGCAATACAATCCTACCTTAAGAAACAAGAAACATCTCAAATAAACAACCTAACCTTACACCTAAAGCAATCAGAGAAAGAAGAACAAAAAAACCCCAAAGTTAGCAAAGGAAAGAAATCATAAAGATCAAATCAGAATGAAAAAGAAATGAAGGAAATGATAGCAAAGCTCAAGAAAAATAAAAGCTGGTTTGTTGAGAAGATAAAGAAAAGTGATAAACCATTAGCCAGACTCAACAAGGAAAAAAGTAAGAAGACTCAAATCAGTAGAATTAGAAATGAAAAAGGAGAAGTAACAACTGACACTGCAGAAATACAAAAGATCATGAGAGATTACTACAAGCAACTCTATGCCAATAAAATGGACAATATGGAAGAAATGGACAAATTCTCAAAAATGCACAACCTTCCAAGACTGAATCAGGAAGAAATAGAAAATATGAACAGACCAATCACAAGCACTGAAATTGAAACTGTGATTAAAAATCTTCCAACAAACAAAAGTCCAGGACCAGACGGCTTCACAGGCGAATTCTATCAAATATTTAGAGAAGAGCCAACACCTAGCCTTCTCAAACTCTTCCAAAATATAGCAGAGAGAGGAACACTCCCAAACTCATTCTATGAGGCCACCATCACCCTGATATGAAAATCAGACAACAATGTCACAAAGAACGAAAACTACAGACCAATAACACTGATGAACATAGATGCAAAAATCCTCAACAAAATACCAGCAAACAGAATTCAACAGCACATTAAAAGGATCATACACCATGATCAAGTGGGGTTTCTCCCAAGAATCCAAGGATTCTTCAATATATGCAAATCAATCAATGTAATAAAGCATATAAACAAATAGAAGGAGAAAAACCATATGATCATCTCAATAGATATGCAGAGAACACTTTTGACAAAATTCCACTCCCACTTATGATAAAAACCCTGCAGAAAGTGGGCACAGAGGGACCTTACCTCAACATAATAAAGGCCATATATGACAAACCTACAGTCAACATCGTCCTCAATGGTGAAACACTGAAACCATTTCCACTAAGATCAGGAACAAGACAAGGTAGCCTGCTCTCACCACTACCATTCAACATAGTTTTGGAAGTTTTAGCCACAGCAATCAGAGAAGAAAAGAAGTAAAACGAATCCAAATCAGAAAAGAAGGAGTAAAGCTGTCACTGTTTGCAGCTGACATGATACTATACATAGAGAATCCTAAAGATGCTACCAGAAAACTACTAGAGCTAATCAATGAATTTGGTAAGGTTGCAGGATACAAAATTAATGCACAGAAATCTCTTACATTCCTATACACTAATGATGAAAAAATCTGAAAGTGAAATTAAGAAAACACTCCCATTTACCACTGCAACAAAAAGAATAAAATACCTAGAAATAAACCTACCTAAGGAGACAAAACACCTGTATGCAGAAAACTATAAGACACTGATGAATGAAATTAAAGATGACACAAACAGATGGAGTGATATACCATGTTCTTGGATTGGAAGAGTCAACATTGTGAAAATGACTCTACTACCCAAAGCAATCTACAGATTCAATGCAATCCCTACCAAACTACCACTGGCATTTTTCACAGAACTAGGAAAAAAAGTTTCACCATTTGTGTGGAAACACGGAAGGCCCTGAATAGCCAATGCAATCTTGAGAAAGGAAAATGGAGCCGGAGGAATCAAGCTCCCAGACTTCAGACTATACTACAAAGATACAGTAATCAAGATAGTATGGTACTGGCACAAAAACAGAAATACAGATCAATGGAACAGGACAGAAAGCCCAGAGATAAACCCACATACCTATGGTCACCTTATCTTTGATAAAGGAGGCAAGAATATACAATGGAGAAAAGACAGCCTCTTCAATAATTGGTGCTGGGAAAACTGGACAGCTACATGTAAAAAATGAAATTAGAACACTCCCTAACACCATACACAAAAATAAACTCAAAATGGATTAAGGACCTAAATGTGAGGCAGACACTGTCAAACTCTTAGAGGAAAACATAGGCAGAACTCTCTATGACAGAAATCACAGCAAGATCCTTTTTGTCCCACCTCCTAGAAAAATGGAAATAAAAACAAAAATAAACAAATGGGACCTAATGAAACTAAAGCTTTTTCACAGCAAAGGAAACCATAAACAAGACAAAAAGACAACCCTCAGAATGGGAGAAAATATTTGCAAATGAAGCAACTGACAAAGGATTAATCTCCAAAATTTACAAGCAGCTCATGCAGCTCAATATCAAAAAACCAAACACACAATCCAAAAATGGGCAGAAGACCTACATGGACATTTCTCCAAAGAAGACATACAGATTGCCAACAAACAAATGAAAGAATGCTCAACATCATTAAGCATTAGAAAAATGCAAATCAAAACTACAATGCGATATCATCTCACACTAGTCAGAATGGCCATGATCAAAAACTCTACAAACAATAAATGCTGGAGAGGGTGTGGAGAAAAGGGGACCCTCTTGTACTGTTGGTGGTAATGTAAATTGATACAGCCACTACGGAGAACAGTATGGAGGTTCCTTAAAAAATTAAAAATAGGGCTTCCCTGATGGCACAGTGGTTGAGAGTCCGCCTGCTGATGCAGGGGACATGGGTTCGTGCCCTGGTCCAGGAGGATCCCACATGCCACAGAGCGGCTGGGCCTGTGAGCCATGGCCGCTGAGCCTGTGCATCCGGAGCCTATGCTCCGCAACGGGAGAGGCCAGAACAGTGAGAGGCCCGCGTACCACAAAAAAAAAAAAAAAACCCTGAAAATAGAACTATCATACGACCCAGCATTCCCACTACTGGGCATATACCCTGAGAAAACCATAATTCAAAAAGAGTTATGTACCACAATGTTCATTGCAGCTCTATTTACAATAGCCAGGACATGGAAACAACCTAAGTGTCCATCGACAGATGAATGGATAAAGAAGATGTGGCACATATATACAATGGAATATTACTCAGCTATAAAAAGATACGAAATTGAGTTATCTGTAGTGAGGTGGATGGACCTAGAGTTTGTCATACCGAGTGAAGTAAGTCAGAAAGAGAAAAACAAATACCGTATGCTAACACATATATATGGAATCTAAAAAAAAAAAAAAAAGTGGTCATGAAGAACCTAGGGTCAAGACGGGAATAAAGATGCAGACCTACTAGAGAATGGACTTGAGGACACGGGCAGGGGGAAGGGTAAGCTGGGACAAAGTGAGAGAGTGGTAGTCTATATATGGACATATATACACTACCAAATGTAAAATAGATAGCTAGTGGGAAGCAGTCGCATAGCACAGGGAGATCAGCTCAGTGCTTTGTGATCAGCTAGAAGGGTGGGATTGGGAGGGTTGGAGGGAAGGAGATGCAAGAGGGAAAAGATATGGGGATATATATATAACTGATTCACTTTGTTATAAAAACAGAAACTAACACACCATTGTAAAGCAATTATATTCCAATAAAAATGTTAAAAAAAATTAAGGTAAAAACAATGTATTTAAAAAAAAAGAAAAAGACACTTGCACCCCAATGTTCATTGCAGCACTATTTACAACAGCCACGTCATGGAAGCAACCTAAATGACCATCGACAGACAAATGGATAAAGAAGATGTGGTACATATACACAATGGAATATTACTCAGCCATGAAAAGGAACAAACTTGGGTCATTTGTAAAGATGTGGATGCATCTAGAAACTGTCATACATAGTGAAGTATGTCAGAAAGAGAAAAAGAAATATCATATATTAACGCATATATGTGGAACATAGAAAATGGTACAGATGAACCGGTTTGCAGAGCAGAAATTAAGACACAGAAGTAGAGGACAAACGTATGCACACCAAGGGGGGAAAGCAGTGGGGGGTGAGGGTGGTGGTGGTGGGATGAATTGGGAGATTGGGATTGACATGTATACACTGATGTGTATAAAATGGATTTCTAATAAGAAAATAAAGTTTTTTTTTTAAAGTCTACAAACAATAAATCCTGGAGAGGGTGTGGAGAAAAAGGAACCCTCCTACACTGTTGGTGCAAATGTAAACTACTGTAGAGAACAGTATGAAGGTTCTTGAGAAAACTAAAAACAGAGCTACCATATGATCCTCCAATTTCACTCCTGGGCATATATCTGGAGAAAACCATAATCTGAAAAGATACATGCACCCCAATGCTCATAGCAGTAATATTTACAATAGCCAAGACATGGAAGCAACCTCAACGTCCATCAACAGATAAATGGATAAAGAAGAAGTGGTGTGTATATATATACACACACACACACACACACACACACACACACACAATGGAATATTACTCAGCCATAAAAAAGAATGAAATAATGCTCTTTGCAGTAATATGGATGGACCTAGAGATTATCATACTCAGTGAAGTAAGCCAGACAGAAAAAGACAAATATCATGATATCACTTATTTGTGGAATCTAAAAATATATATACAAATGAACTTATTGACAAAACATAAATAGACTTACAAACATAGAAAACAAACTTATGGTTACTAAAGGGGGGTTAAATTGGATTTGGGGATTAAAATATGCACACTACTATATATAAAATAGATAACCAACAAGGACCTACTGTATTACACAGGGAACTATACTATCTTGTAATAACATGTAATGTAAGAGAAATTTTAAAAAGAATATATATAAAACTGAACCGCTTTGATGTATACCTGAACCTAACACAACATTGTAAATTTACCATATTTCAATAAAATTTTTTAATTAAAAAGTTTTTTTAAATGTTTAAGTGATATTCATATTTTAATGCCCAACTCAACTGCTCATAAACCAAAGTCTTGAATCATTTTTTTGGTGCTTCAAAGGAAAAATTACCCATACTTCAGACAAAATGTCCTTGCAGAAAATAATTTGTCCCTAGGGAGACAGGTGTTGCTAACTCAAATACTGTACAACGAAATATCTGAAGCTCTAATACTTTTGATATATAACAAATGCTCATCTTAAGATAACCATTATACTGTTGATTTCGTTTATTTCTCCTTATAAGTACATCATCTGGCAGCATATCCTAGTAAAACTTCACATCATTATGTTCTCCTCCTAAGAAAAACTCTACCTGGTTCATGATAATATAAATCACGATACAGTTTGGATTTTTAAAAACCCCAAAACATATTTCACCATGAATTTCTTACATAAGACAACATGAATATTAAACAAAATATTGTTTAGAAGCCCTGGTTTTTACTATTGAGGAAAGGATCCTATGAAAACCATCATTATTATCACATGGAAAACAGATTTGACGTCTTTGGGAAACTAGGAAAACTTGCTCTTCTTAGGAATAAAAGCCAAATATTTATTTAAGTAATTTTTCTATTTTCTTTGTTTTCCAGAACTGAAAACCTGGAGGCTATTTAACTAGAAGCTAAGAGCAAATTATATTACAAGGACAAAGTGTGTATAATCAAAATGGTTCATGAAGTTAGCATTTAAAAATGAAACAGAAAAATATGATAACAGAACTAACTCAGTCAAATATGGGCTAAAAATACCTTTGTCAATTGTCTCTGGGTAACAAATAAATTAGAAAAACCAAAATATAATCTCAAAATTCAATGGTCTTATGATAAAAGGGTTCTTCATCTTTTTTTTCTTTTTACCATTCCTTCTATTTTAGTTCTGGCTTTTGTCTCCTCCGCCTATTTTAATATATGAGTATCCCCCCAAGATTCTGTATTTAGCCCTTTGCTTTTTTTTTTTTTTAACTGTATACTACTTCCTTGCAGTCTTTCATCTATTCCCATCACATCAGCTCTTCTTCACCTCTTCATGCACTCCTCTCAAACTGCCAGCCTGCTGCACATCTCCAACAGATGTTATATATGCCAAATGTGTCTGCAACAGAACATCTTTCCTTCAAATCAACCAGTGTCCGGATTTCACTCTGTTTATGACTTTACCACTCTCCAAGTTACTTGGGCATAAGGCTTTAGATTTGTTTTTAATCTTTTTTTTTTTTTTTTTTTTTTGCAGTACGCGGGCCTCTCACTGTTGCGGCCTCTCCCGTTGCGGAGCACAGGCTCCGGACGCACAGGCTCAGTGGCCATGGCTCACAGGCCCAGCCGCTCCACGGCATGTGGGATCTTCCCAGACCGGGGCACGAACCCGTGTCCCCTGCATCGGCAGGCGGACTCTCAACCACTGCGCCACCAGGGAAGCCCTAAAATCTTTTTCTTCATTTCCACACCATTCTCCTAAGTCCTCCACTGAAGATCAACCAGTTCAACTCCTGAAAATCTTTCAGTTTTGAATGGCCCTAAATGTCACCTTAGGGATACTTTGTTTTGTCCCTCTATATGGGATACCTGTCAGAAAGCCTATGAATATGCTTTAAAGTATAGATTATAGTACCTAGAGAAAAGGTTGGTTCAGGGTCCAGAGAAGCTTGCAATTCACCATTTCCAGGAAACTCAAATATGCAGAGACTGGATCACACCCTAAATGAATAAAAATTAATGCATCTAGTGTACACACATGCTATAGTTAAAGGTTGTGCATGTTTATCTTTGCATCACAGGTATAAAAAAAGCAGAAAAGACTATGTTAAATGACTTTCACCACAATGACTACATATTAGGCTTATCAGTGACTACATTTCAGCCTTAATTTTTTAAGATTTAAATTTCTGATTCAATGATCAATGGTGATGTTCCCTACTAAATTTTTCATATCTTCATTGAGGCCCTTAACACATTTATAATACAAGTTTTCTTGTCTGTCTCCTAGGGCAAGAGTGTTCCATACAGGATTACATTTCATTCTTTTTTGTATTTCCAGCACTTAACACAGTGCCTGACCCAAAATGTGTGTTGGATGAATTAACTTATATTGACTATTAGTCAATAAAGTTATGGTGACTTTTCTATTACTAAGAATAAAAAAGATACTGTGCTCAACTGTGTTATTAAAAATTGGAATGTAAAAGGAGTTAATTTTTTTCCAAATAAAAATAGAAACAGTTCTAAGACTCCTTTTTTATATTTATAAACCCTTTTTAATCTGGCTACTCTTTGTCAATGTCTTGAAACTTCAAGTATCAATATTTGAGAGTTGGCTTCGTCCTCCTTTTAGTACTGCCAATTTGTTCTTTCCTCAAAAATTCATCAAATCTTATTCATTGCTCCAGTTCAAAATATAAATGTGCATATTTGAAAATAACATTTAATATCCAAATATTCTAAAATTACAATTGTTAGACTAATCTCACTAAAAGACCAACTAGTTGAGGCTTTCAATACCTTCTCCATGTTTGTCTTAATAGAAGAATAAAGAAGAAAAAGATGTAAAAGCTTACAGGAAAAAAATCCATTTGCTGATTAAAGACAATATTCAAAATCAATGAAAAAATATATATTTTTTTAATTCACTGTTTTGCCACAGAACCAGTTAAAGCAAGATCTTTGGACTTAAAATAGTAATGTCTAAAATTCAAATGTAGGGCATTTATAGTTTTGTGATGTAAACTTCTCTCATCCCCTGAACTTACGTCAGGTCTATTTCAAACACAAATGCCTTGGTTGGGGACTGTAAAAAAATGTTTTTGGAAACCAGCAATCACTATCTGCCAAACCTGATGCAGTATATATGGTACAGAATAGGGACAATGGATGTGAGATACAAAGATAATCCACAAAGAGACCCGACTCTGTGGAAATAAGAACAAAAGAGGACCAGGAAGAAGTAAACAATCAACCTCATCCCAAAAAGACTGGGAAAGACACAGGCCACCTCCATTTATGGAAAGAGCCTCGAGACAATTGTATTTGACTCTTAGACAATAGGCATTTTAATAAACACCTGGATTACCTAGCTTTGAAAGTAAAAGAAATATGAACAAAAACACTCTAAGATTACAAACTTAAGAAAGGAAGTGTCAGTATTATGCAGCATTTGGCAGAGATCTTTTGGAGGCTTGAGCGTGCATTTGCGTATGATGAAACTGACCCAGAACTGTCTTTGTGAGGCATGGGGTTGAGGAGTTGGCTCCTCCTATAGGACCTACTGAGTCTACTGAGAGGCAGAAATGGAACAGCCATTCATTCAGACCATCCTGATTCGGTTCCTTCATTTTTATTAGATGATTTCAAACCTGTTTTGTTTGTTTGCATTGGTTGATTTCAAGTCAATCTATTTGCTTTTAATCAGCAAAATCGCTCTGTCCTCCAGGACCATGGCAGAGAATATGACCTCATATATTTCACTACCTCCAACTGTTATCAAAATCAAAGGTACAAAAAGTAACATTCCCAAAGGATGATAGCTTAAAAAATATGTAATTTATTCATCTCTATAATTGCCTAGATTTTAATCCTGAATCAAACCAAAACGTCATTCATTAAACTGAAAAAATATGTGCACAGTATTTTTGTGGTGTGTGTGTGTTTGGACAAGTTGCTCTACTCCAACAAAATTGCTTTTACGGAATTGGGCTTTCTTGTGATGCCCTCTGCTTACTTGCTTTTGGTTTTACGGGTGAGATATATTGCAGAAGTTGTCTCTCACATCACTCAGCCAGCCCTTCATAAGCCCCTGGGGAGATCTCCTCAGACCGTCAGTTCAAGGAAGAGCTTTGCCTCTCCTAATCAAATGACACATTCTTATTTTATAGACCATTCAAGTCCCACGAGTACCTGCCCATGTAAGGAAATTTATTCAATTAAGTTTTCATTTTCATTTTAACTTCTTTTATCTCTTCTCAAATGAATTTAAAATAAGAACACTGTAAAAGACTCACCATTAAAGTGGAATACTTTTAGTTTTATATATATATATATATATATATATATTCTGTATGTTTCCAGAGAGATGAACCAAACTACAGCCTCTGTAGTTTCCTGCCTTCTTAAAACAATCAGGTCTCCTTGAAGGGACCACTTAGTAACAGTTCTCCTAGCTCTAATATTTCACTTCACCTCATCTTTTGTGCATAAAATCGTATCAGTTGGCTGCCCTTGACCAACTTGGGTCCTCAGTCTTCTTGATCAATGATTCCTGGCCTGAAAATTTCTAACCTCGCCATGTGCCTGCTCTTTGTCTGGCACCCATCTCTGTCCTGAGTCATCTTACCCCAAGCTGTGCATCAACTACACCAGCTGCCTCTACCTTGATCAATCTGGCAAACAGGAAGAAATGGCCAAAACAAAAAACAAAAAAAAAGAAAGCAAGAGTTACAAGTTTATGAGAAGAAAAAAGTCCTAAAACTCAGTTTGATTATACTTTACCTAGATACCTTTAGAAATCCAATTTGCTTTATATCTGTGTTCATGCACTTTATTTAAAATGTAAAATATAAGTGCCATTCAGAAATTTTAGATACAACTGAATTCAAAAGGAGATAATATTCTAGTAAATGCTCTCTTTTCTCTGGATATTACCTTCAGAAAAATCTACCCTGAAATATAGACAATTTAAATATTATCTTCAAAAAACTGTTATCCTCACTGGACAGCCATGTGTACATCAATGAAGTTAGAACACTCCCTCACACCATACACAAAATATAAACTCAAATGGCTTAAAGACTTAAATATGAGACATGACACCATAAAACTCCTAGAAGAGAACATAGGCAAAACATTCTCTGACATAAATAGCACTGATGTTTTCTTAGGTCAGTCTCCCAAGGCAATATAAATAAAAGCAAAAATAAACAAATGGGACCTATAAATCAAACTTATAAGCTTTTGTATAGCAAAGGAAACCATAAACAAAAACAAAAGACAACCTATAGACTGGGAGAGAATTGCAAATGATGTGACTGACAAGGGCTTAATTTCCAAAATATACAAACAGTTCATACAACTCAATTTCAAAAAACAAACAACCCAATCCAAAAATGGACAGAAGACCTAAATAGACATTTCTCCAAAGAAGACATGCAGATGGACAATAGGCACCTGAAAAGATGCTCATCATCACTAATTATTAGAGAACGGCAAATCAAAACTGCAGTGAGGTATCACCTCACACCAGTCAGAATGGCCATCATCAAAAAGTCTACAAATAATAAATGCTGGAGAGGATGTGGAGAAAAGGGAACCCTCTTGCACTGTTGGTGGGAATGTAAATTGGTGCAGCCACTCTGAAGAACAGTGTGGAGGTTCCTCAAAAAACTAAAGATAGTTACTGTCTGATCCAGCAATGACACTCCTGAGCATATATCTGGAAAAGATGAAAACTTTAATTCGAAAAGATACATGCACCCCAATATTCATGGAGGCACTTTTTACAATAGCCAGGACATGGAAGCACCCTAAGTGTCCATCCACAGATGAATGGATAAAGAAGATGTGATACACACACACACACACACACATACACACACAATGGAATATTAGTCAGCCATAAAAAAGAATGAAATAATGCCATTTTCAGCAACATGTATGTAGAGATTATCATACTAAGTGAAGTAAGTCAGACAGAGAAAGATAAATATTATGATATCACTTCTATGTGGAATCTAAAAAATAGTACAGATGAACTTATTTAAAAAACCCAAACTCACAGACATAGAAAACAAACTTATGGTTACCAAAGGGGAAGGGGGGGAGGGATAAATTGGGAGTATGGGATTACCAGATGCATGCTACCATATATAAAACAGATAAACAACAAGAATTTACTGTATAACACAGGGAACTATATTCAATATCTTATAATAAACTGTAACAGAAGAGAAAAAAGGAATATACATATATACACATATACACACACACATATATATTTATAACCAAATCACACTGCTGTACACCTGAAACTAACACAATATTGTAAATCAACTATACTCCAATTTAAAAAAAAACTGTTATTCTCAAGCCATCCTGTACATATATGCACTTGCCATCAATGTGCACGTGGAAGAAAAGCAAATTCTAACATATGCTCAAAAGAAACATTAATAGAAAAATAACAAGTGAAAAAAATATTTAAGAACTGTTTTATTTCAGATTATCACAGTTTCTTTAAGGAAGCGGTCATTCAACAGTTACTTCCTAAGTCATTCTATAAGGTCAGCATCACCTTGATAGCAAAGTCAAAAAAAAAAGATAATAAAAGCAGAAAATAAAACTACACACAAATATCTCTCACAAATATCAATGTTAAAATCCTCAACAAAATACTAGCAAACCAAATTCAGTAAAATATTAAAAGAATTATATACCATGACCATGTGGGATTTATTCCTGGAATGCAAGGATGGTTCAACATATGAAAATCAATCAATGTAATACACCACATTAATAGAATGAAAGGAAAAAGCCACATGATTATTTCAATTGATGTAGAAAAAGCATGTGACCAAATTCAACACGTTTCATGATAAAAACACTTAACTAACAATAGAAGCAAATGACCTCAACATAATCAAGGGTTACTGTACTGATAAATACAGTGTCATGTTTAGATTAATAACCTGTCAAGGACACTAGACTCATTAAAAATCTCCACAAGGAGTACTTACCTGCCAAAATTTTCTTGAACTGTCTAAACCATACGTCACAGTGGTCTTCACTTAAATTAATAAGATCAAGTGTAGAATCCTTTAATTTATTTTGTTCCTTTTTCAAACATATGAAGAGTGTGATTCCTAATAAAGTACCACTTCTCTGCTGTTTAACTGAATAACGCCGTTTCAGTTTGACAGAGAATATGTCTTTGAGTTCAATAAATTCTTCTTTATGTAGAAAATTATACTTGGAATCACCTGAAAAGAAATTAAATTTTCTAATCAAAACCACTGTGTCTATATCTTATATGTATGAATAATAAATAGTGAAAACCCACAAAATCGTTATCATCTGTTATTTTACTGATTATGCTTTATGTCAAGTCCTGTATGAGATGGGTGGGGAAAAAAAAAGAAAAATTGGGTCTATTTTCGCATAAATAGAAGAAATGGAAGGGAGTCCCTGCCACACAAGGCCTAGGACATTCAGAATCTGAGAATATTCAATGTATGAAGAATTCCAGGAACATAAACAAAGCAACATTTCAATAATAATAAGTTAGTATCATGCAAGAGGCTTCCTGGTACTTACAACGAATGAGTAAAGTAATGGAAAGAAGAGAATTCACTAACAGAAGTGAGTTTATGACAGGTTGCTGAAGGCAACATGTAAAGGAAAGAAAATTTACATTCTAGGAAAGTAACACATGCAAAAAGGAAACAGAGCAAGATTACTGTGAGCAGAAAGCATTATGAATGCCTGCTATTCTAAAAAGAAAGATCCACCTGAATCTTACTATAGTCAGACTTTATTTTATAGTGGCATGAAATTTTACTGGTTATGTTTAAACACAGGTCAGAAAACACCTGTTGTTGTGATAACGGACTTTTTCAACTGACTCTCAAAGTAGAAGTGTTTTATACTTTAAAAATAGTACTTTCAAAACTTCCACTCTGGCCCACATGGAATCACAGGGAATGCTTTTACCTTCTGCCTGAAACGACTAAAAGAGCACACCAGAGAAAGGAAACATCAGTTTCAGACATGGGACATTAGGTAGCACAGGACAGTGATCCCTGAGAGAGGGAAAACAAAGAAGCCATATGATTACAAGCCGACTATCCCAGGCCACAGGGAGCGGAACCCTGGTGGAGTCTGGTTGTCTCCCTGAGTTGAGGAGGACTGAGGAGCCAGGAAAGCCAACATGACTTAGAGTTCACTTGGAAAATTATTATAAAAAGGAGAGCTGCACAGAAAGAGAACTCTGTAGATCTTCCCCCTGAATCTTCAGCTGAGCATGGATCTGTATATGTGTGAGGCCAGGGAAAGAATTACCCAAAGGATTAGAGAGAACAACACTCAGAGATCACACAGGTGTTTCCACCAGCCAAAGTGGAAAAATAATGAAATTTGTGGGACTTTGGGGAGAGCACTTAAAAAAGTATTGTCTCGTTAGTGAGCTGACCAAAGGCTGCTCTGATTCCACCTAACAAAGCTTAAGAGCAACCCTAAAAAGGTTTCAAGTGTTTCCAAGTAACTTAACATCCTAGAACAAAGCTCAAGAATATTTACTGGAGCTACAATGAACATTTTGGTACATGACTCTTTTTGAATTATGGTTTTCTCAGGGTATATGCCCAGTAGTGGGATTGCTGGGTCATATGGTAGTTCTATTTGTAGTTTCTTAAGGAATCTCCATACTGTTCTCCATAGTGGCTACATCAATTTACATTCCCACCAACAGTGCAAGAGGGTTCCCTTTTCTCCCCACCCTCTCCAGCATTTACTGTTTGTAGATTTTTTGATGATGGCCATTCTGACTGGTGTGAGATGATATCTCATTGTAGTTTTGATTTGCATTTCTCTAATGATTAACGATGTTGAGCATTCTTTCATGTGTTTGTTGGCAATCTGTATATTTTCTTTGGAGAAATGTCTATTTAGGTCTTCTGCCCATTTTTGGATTGGGTTGTTTGTTTTTTTGATATTGAGCTGCATGAGTTGCTTGTATGTTTTGGAGATTAATCCTTTGTCAATTGCGGGACATGGAAGCAACCTAAGTGTCCATCAACAGATGAATGGATAAAGAAGATGTGGCACATATATACAATGGAATATTACTCAGCCATAGAAAGGAACGAAACTGAGTTATTTGTAGTGAGGTGGATGGACCTAGAGTCTGTCATACAGAGTGAAGTAAGTCAGAAAGAGAAAAACAAATACCGTATGCTAACACATATATATGGAATCTAAAAAAAAAAAAAAGAAAATGGTCAGAAAAACCAAGGGGCAAGACGGGAATAAAGATGCAGACCTACTAGAGAATGGACTTGAGGATATGGGGAGGGGGAAGGGTAAGCTGGGACAAAGTGAGAGAATGGCACGGACATATATACACTACCAAACGTAAAACAGATAGCTAGTGGGAAGCAGCCGCATAGCACAGGGAGATCAGCTCCGTGCTTTGTGACCACCTAGAGGGATGGGATAGGGATGGAGGGAGATGCAAGAGGGAAGAGCTATGGGGACATATGTATACATATAACTGATTCACTTTGTTATAAAGCAGAAACTGACACATCATTGTAAAGCAATTATACTCTAATAAAGATGTTAAAAAAGAAAAAAAAAGAAAAGCATTTACAGGAATACAAAAATATTTAGCAACTCTAAATGGTAAAATTCACAATTGCTTTCATTCAATCACAAATCACTACACGTGTAAAAAGGCAGAAAACTACCAGCCATGATAAGAGACAAAGAAATCAATAGAAACAGATGTAGAAATGGTACCAGCGCTAAAATAGCCCCAGGAAGCAGAGGCCCTCTCTCAGCTTTCTTAGGCCTTAAGCAGGCATAAAGATATTCTCAGACTGGAGCAAAAATTTTCAGGTGATTTAAGAAGTTCTTTCTCTGCATTCTCAGGGAGTTTGGGGGCCTTTCCCAACCATTCTGCAAACAGCCCAATTGCTCCCAAAGCACATGTACCACTGAAAAAGAAACGAAGACAAGTTCTTCTCTCAGTGCTTATGGCAGTGGGATAGGGTGAACCCACGGGCAAATTTTCAGGCCTGTCATTTCCTCAGAAAGCTCAAGCTTCAGGTCTGTGTACCGTCTACTTCTGTTGTCACCCGGTGACCTGAGAATCAATACCCTCAAAGTATCACTTCAATGGGAAACATTTATATATTCTAGAAAATGAAACAGCCGTCACTATTACTACAATCATCACTTAATCAACAGAGTGAAAATAATGTATCATCAGAAGCCAAAATGTCCCACGTGCCTTCATGAACAGAGTGAGTCAACCCACCCACTCTTCTGTAAGTACTAATGGATTAACCCATGTTGGTAAGATTGACTTTTCTCTAATTCAATGGCTCTCAATCTCTTTGGTCTCAGAGCCCATTTACATTCTTAAAGACTGGGGGCCCCAAATAGCTTTTGTTTATGGAGGTTATATCTATTGATATTTACTATATTAGACATCAAAACGGAGACTCTTTTAAACACAAGAATACAAAGCACACACTGTATTAGCCATCAGGGCAAATATGTCACCACATATCTCAGCCTCTGGGAAACTCAACTGTACCCTCGAGAGAGAATAAGAGTGCAAATAACAAATAACTTCTTAATAAAATTATGAAAATAGCTTTGACCTCCCAAACTCCCTGAGAGGGTCCTAGAACACATTTTGAAAATGCAACTTTAGCATATTTTAGATTGTTTGTTCCCTTTGATCATATAATAAAGTTCGGACCTTTTACAGACTCAACTTTTCAATTAATTAAAATTCTTGTTTCCACTTGAACACTCCAAATTGGTACAGAATGACCAGTGAGAGTTCCTCCCATCTGCCTCCTTTGTTACAATATCCCAATAGCTTTGAAAATAACCTTTCTTTCTTATAACAGCATAGTGTTCCAAGCTCATCTGGATTCCTCAAGGAGCCCTGGTTCCTTCTCAGGAAGAATATCTTAGAAACTAAAAGCTGGACAGTATGTGTTATATATGAGGGAAACCAAGCTCTTTCACAGTAAATCATCATTAAGGTATCTGCAGCTGGGGGGCTTAGTACAAGTTATTTGCACTTGTTGAGCAGGTAGGCATATGGCCAGGGTCTCTAGAACAACTGGGAGGTGCCAGGGAGATCTTACATCCTCCCTCTACCTTCAAGAATGGAATCGGTGCTTCCCTGGTGGCTCAGCGGTTGAGAGTCCACCTGCCGATGCAGGGGACACGGGTTCGTGCCCCGGTCCGGGAAGATCCCACATGCCGCGGAGTGGCTGGGCCTGTGGGCCATGGCCACTGAGCCTGCGCGTCCGGAGCCTGTGCTCCGCAACGGGAGGGGCCACAGCAGTGAGAGGCCCGCGTACCACAAAAAGAAAAAAGAAAAAAAAAAAAAAGAATGGAATGAAGCAGGCTTTCAAAGGTCCCGACAAATCCTCACCCTGTGGTATGTACTGTCTGTATGGCAAATGATACCTTGTGATGTGTAAAGAAACTGGCCTCCCATATATGGGTGCTGCTGGGTGTCTGCTTCATACAGCTAAATGTTATAGATAGGTCATAGCACTTACCTACCCTAAAGGAATTTATATTCTTGATTATATCTGTGAGTACTTTTCCAAAAATCAGTTAAACAATAAAGTTGAACATCTTTTATTTTTCATTTGTATTTCTTAAAAGAGTTGCCTCTACAAATGCATTTCCCTATTTCTATTTGGTTGCTTGTCTATTTCTTCTAATTTGTAGTCCTTCAAATACTCTTGAAATTAATCCTTTATTATATATGCATGATATATGTTACAAATAATTTCTTCTAGGCTAAACTTATAATATTCGTTATAACCTTGCGTCTCATATCAATTTGAGTATTTACATAGTCAAACATACAGCAAATAAGAGCTCCAAAGGAGGGAAGTAGAAAGGGAGGCAAGGACCACTGAGGAAAAAAACCAGAGGGATGAAATACACACTTTTCACTCGAAGTCCTATATTAGTCTGAATTCCTTGCCGTGTGTGCTTTACTTTGGCAGTAAACAATTCAATGACTATTCCTAGTTAAAATTTCTTGTAAACTGCAAATTTAAAGATACTAAACCAACAGCCAAGATCCAACTTAGTAGTGAAAACTAGAAAAATTTACGGAAACAGGGCAAGAATACCTATTATCATTCTTACTATTCTCAATTATTCTGGACATTCTGGTCACTATCATACATAAGGAAAATGAAATAAAAACAACTGATGGTGGAAGGGGTAGAGGGACAGCTGAAACTATAACTATTTATAGATGGTATCACAATATATTCACAAAACTCAAAAGAGTCAACTTAAAACCAACAGAACTAAAAAGAATAGCCAGTAAGGAAGCTGGTTACAAATATATCAATACCTAGAAAGAAAGCATAATGGAGATAAAGAGATCCTATGCAAATTATTATCCAGAAACAAATTTAGCAAAATGATCCTGGACTTGCTTGGGTGGAAAAGGCCATTCAAAATAAACTGAGAGACAAAGAATTGAATAAATGAAGGCATACCAAGTTCGAAGATCACATATTTTTATGCCAGTATTCTCATTATTAATAACTACATTAATGCAATTCCAGTCAAAATCTCAATGGTATTTTCTTTGATGTAAGGGGCAAGGAACCTAATCAAACGATTTGCAAATTTTCTTGGAATAAATATATTAATGAAGAAAATGTTTTAACAGTAATGAGGGGAAGTACATACCCAGTCAGATAAAATACTATTTTTTAAGGCTATAATAATTTAAACATCTAGGAATAGATAAATGAATGGTCCAAAGAAATACTTGTAAATATTTTAAGTCACTAATGTGATAATGGTAGTATCCAAGTTCAGTGGGAAATATTCAGTAAAAGGTGATTTAGAACTGGTTCATCTTTAAAAAAAGAAAAGAAAAACTAGATCTCTATTTCATAATATACACCAATATTCCTAGATTAGAAAGAACTTTATATAACCATAAATTAGTAAAGCCATAGCATGGCAATAAAGGCAGACATTACAGAGACTGAGATACTCAACACAGAAGTTATTAAATGCCAATAAAGTCCTAAAGACCCATAAGAAGTCACAAACAAAGGCCAACTGGGCAGAAATATTTGCAACATATGACAGTTAAATAATCTATTTAATCAAGAAAAGAAACACTTTAGTGGAAAAGTACATAAAAGGCCCAGGCAGGCATTTCACAAAAGAAGAAATGCAAATTGACCAATGAACATATGAGAAAGTTCAATCTAATTAGTAATCAAAGAAATGCAAATCAAAACAACAAGATACCATTTTTTGCCTTTTAGATTGGCACAAGATCAAAAATAATGCTCAGTGATGGTGTCGGTAAAGGGAACCAGTCCCAGCACTGGTGGGAATGCAAAAATGGTAACTGCTGGAGAACAAGTTGGGAATACGTATCAAAAGATTTCAAAATGTTAATTGCAGCATTTATAATAGCAAAAATATTTGAAGCAATATTCATGTTCTTCAATAGGAGAACAGTTTAATCATAATCTTCAACTCACAAATGCGCAAATTGATCTTTGTGTTCTAATCTGGAAAGACACTCATGTGAAGAGGTATGAATAAGTGGAATAAAAGCAAGTGACAAAATAATCTGAGAAATTTGATCTCATTTCTTTAAAAGGAGAAAAAACCCAAGGGGAAAATAAACAGTGGTTACCCATGAAAAGAGAGATATGAGGGAGCATAAGATTAATTTTTTCTTAAAATCCTCCCTCTCTGTAGTCAGCATTACATTTTATATTTTTTTAAAAATGGAGAGAAGGGAAAATGCTTTAAAATATGCATATTTTTGATCCAGCAATTTAATTCCAGGAATTTACCCTAAGGGAATAAGTAACATGCACAATTTAGCTAAAAGAATGCTTACCCAAGCATTATTTGAGTGAAACTTGGAAACAACCTAAATATGAAATAACAGAGTATTGGTTCTGATAAATGAAGCAGAGTCATATACCAGAATGCAATTCAGTCATTAAAATGTAGAAATCTGACTAGAAAAGTGTCTATAACAGTGCACATTTCCATTACTGTTTTGTATATATTTACTGAACACATAATGCATGTGGAATATATTTCCATATGCACATATGTATGAAGATGCATATGAAAACTTGGAAGGAGAATGAGTTTGTGATTTAGTTTGCGTATATGAATTTCTAATTTTCCTACAATGAAAGTATTTCTGTAATTAATTGAAAAAGATGTCTCCTTTGCTCATCCTAAAATAGTTCCTGATCATAGTTTTAATTGTTAAAATCCCATTTTCTGGGCTTCCCTGGTGGCGCAGTGGTTGAGAGTCCGCCTGCCGATGCAGGGGACACGGGTTCGTGCCCCGGTCTGGGAAGATCCCACATGCCGCGGAGCGGCTGGGCCCGTGAGCCATGGCCGCTGAGCCTGCGCGTCCGGAGCCTGTGCTCCGCAAGGGGAGAGGCCACAACAGTGAGAGGCCCACGTACCGCAAAAAAAAAAAATCCCATTTTCTAAAATGTAAGGGTAGCTAATATTTAATGAGCATGTGCTATATCATTGTGCTATATCATTGCTATAAGCACTTTACATCTATTATCTCATTTAATCCTTAACCTGTGGATCTACTAACCTGAGGTAGATGCTTTTTCCTAAAAGAGAAGGAATTCAGGCCAGAGTGTTTACATAACTTGTCCACGGTCATACATCTGGTAGGGGCCAGATCCAAGATTTAAATCCAAGCAATTTGGCTGGTCTTTACCCACATTTCACATTAGTAAGGACCTTCTTCAAGTAAACACACACTCGTCTGACCCTCTGGATCTGTTTTTTATTCTAGTCAAACTTAAAACAGTAGGCAAACCATTATTCTGTCTCTAACTATTCTGTAGGAAAACAGCAAACCACCAATGTCTTTTTTATTTATTTCTTAAAATAAATTTATTTATTTTTGGCTGCACTGGGTCTTCATTGCTGTGCATGGGCTTCTCATTGCAGTGGCTTCTCTTGTTGCAGAGCACGGGCTCTAGGTGCATGGGCTTCAGTAGTTGTGGCTCGCGGGCTCTAGAGCTTAGGCTCAGTAGTTGTGGTGCAAGGGCTTTGTTGCTCCGCGGCATGTGGGATCTTCCCAGACCAGGGCTCGAACCCGTGTCGCCTGCATTGTCAGAAGGATTCTTAATCACTGCACCACCAGGGAAGCCCCACCGACGTGTCTTAACTGAGTAGCAGAGTTGATCCTTAAACAACTCAGGGCTTAGGGCTGCACCCTCAGTGCTGTCAAAAATCCGCATATAATTTATAGCTGTCCCTCCGTATCCACAGTTCCCCCCATGTGTGGTTCCACACCCAAGGACGCAAACAACCACCTGCTATTTACTATTTTTAAAAAATCTGCATATATATGGACGCATGCAGTTCAAACCCATGTTGTTCAAGGGTCAACTGTATTTCATCTGAAACTTCAGGGTAACCTTCAAGGAAATGGAAAGTGAGAATGTAGCAACCAGGAGCTGACAGAAGTGAAAATTCTGAAAATCCCTGTAACTCTCTGAGTAGTATTTCCTGCTTTCCCTGCTCAGGCTTCTAATGTCTTCCCACATTTGCCCACTGATTCAAATTTGGGGTTTTCACATGGTCTCTTTGCCAGGGTGACAACAGGAAACTAAGAGGAAGAACTACAGATTTAGAACATTTTGTTTTTATTTGAAATGAAAATAAAGATAATTGATCTGTGAATAAAATAGTTTTTGTTTGTTTTACAAACTTCTAACAATATGCAAATGTTCTTCAGCACTCTCTTTTTCTCAGCAGCTATAGAGATTTCTCAGGTGCCAATTTCCTACATAGTAATTCTGGCCTATTATTCATTTCTCCAATGTTAATCATTTACATGACATGAGTAAATCTGCCCAGTTCTCTCTAATCACAGGATACACCTGATTTTGAATAAAACTGGTTCCTAACATATGTGAAGATGTGTATACTAGTTTTATAGAAAATTATTTTCTTCTTCTGAATACGGTCTGTAGGATTAAAACTTGTTAGAATTCTGTGAACTTGAATTTAAAATGGTTTTATTTAATGGCTTGGAACTGTCTAAATATTGTTTAATCCATCATCAGATTAGATGGTGCTTGTCTATGTCTTATTTTTGTTTTTTGAAGTTCTTAAGATATAAGCAGTGGGCCAGCTGGCTCTGCGGGGCAACGGGACGTTGGTTTCCAAGACTTGAAAGAGAGCTAAGGCCGAAGGGTCCTCAGGTTTCTAGGTGGAAAGCCCTCAGGCTAACCCCCAGTGAAGGCTGAAGGTTCTAGAGATCATCTGACAGGATAAGCTAAAAATCTAAGAAGGTCACTGTTTCTCCTCAACCCCCATACCAAAACACTTACTCTTTGGGACACATTTAGAAAATACAAATATTTATGAAAAACATGATTAAAGAGAAAAAAAAGAAAATAAACCATATTCAGAGTGAAGACTACTGTTTTAGGGTCTATAAAAATTGACCACTTATCTACACCCCTTTGTAAGTAATACCTTAAGAATGACTCACTCTCTTTATTCTCCATGTGAATCAGAAAAAATACTGCTTTTGATTTATAACCTATTTTATCTGTAAATTTATAAATGCTGAAACATATTTAGGTCTTTTATCTCTGCTTACTTTTTCATCTGCAAGATAGCTGCTTCGATCCCCACACCAGCCACCTCTGTTAGAGTATACAACAAGTTTCTGCCATGTATAAAAGCAAATGTTTTCATAATGTGGCAAAAGCCACATTTCCATGCACAACCTAACACATGCAGACAGTATGTAAAAGAGGAATTAAAAAAATTTTTTTAAATTTAAAAAAACATACTTCGGGGGATGTAGTTTAAATATAACTTTAATTTTACCTTAATGTTAAAACATAGCTTTATTGGTGAAAAATATGAAGTCAAACTTTATCCATAAATTGATATTTGATAATAGTAGATAAAAATATGAGAATCATTTATAGACACTTTCTCAGATTATGAGAATTAAAACCTTACAGATGATATATATTTATATATGTTCTTCTTTGTGGCAAGTGGTTTATTGTTTGAAATCTATTGGTTCATCAGGATCATATTGGTGATAGCTAGTTGTTTCAGAACATTAACTGTCCTCTCACATTACTTACATAGATGCTGGGGACCATCTGTTCCAGCATGGGATTTAAGTATACGTCTATTGGATATCATGCTATTTATTTAATTCAGCACCCACTTCCTATTGTTGTATTTTCTTGGGGGGAAAAGTCAATTTAATTACAAGGAATAAAGATAACCTCTCCTGGCAGGTTACCCTGTCACCATGAAAGCAAAGCAGGACCTGCTTAAAGTAGGTTACAGTGGTTAACAAGAAGAGTAAAACCAACAACACTTAAGAATATTTAGCAAAGGTTTAACAGAAATAGAACAGTGAATGGCACTTTTAAAAATATTACTGTAAGCCCAGGGCTTGTCTAAATCAATCTTGGCACATCTGTCTGATGCAGACCGTAAACAGGATTAGAGATGGATTTATCTGCTTGGCGCTAATTGCGCTCACAGTTCCTGCACATGTCCACTCTTTAAAATACTGCCTGAAAAACAAGCCTGCCTGATAGATGGCTCCCACAACAGAGTGTAGACACACACTTATGGTATATTAGATGGTTAAGCAATGTGATGTCTAACAATTTTTTTTTCCAGCTCTTCAGAATTACTTATCTAATCCCCTAATTAAAAATACAAAATTCTGTTTGAATATACCACATACTGAGATAAATCTGTGAAGCAAGGGACCAATAAATTTGAATACACTTTAACTGTAAGAAGAAAACACAATTTAATTGTTAATAATCAGGTTAAACCAGGGTTTAAACAAATAGGGCTGCACCAGTAATTTACTGAAAAACCATCACAATGCATTACTATCCTCAAGAATTATGACTTAACATGTTAGCATAAAAGTTTAAGTTCCTAAATATATACACTTATCAAGAGTGACAAGAAATAGAATTATCTAGTCAAAGAATTATAGAGGAAATTCTAAACTTATCACTTACTGAGAGATAAATGCCAATCCCAATACCAAAAAGTCACATTTTTGTCATACCAAATAAAACATTAATGCTCAATTTCTTATCTGCAATTTTTTTTCCCACTTAGTTATTTCTATCATGTGTAAACAGCTTAGGTACTTCTCTTAAGAACTAAGCACCTGGAGATACATAGGTACTTTTGCATGAAGTCCAAAATGAACTAATCAGGCAAAAAATTAAATATTATTCTTTGTGTTGATGATTTGAAATACAGACAATATGTAATTCTTTATTCAAAACAACATTTAATGCCTATGATACAGAGTGACATTAACAATTTTAAATTACATAGTCTGTTTAATCACGAATACCACATAAAATCAGTATTTTAAAAATCAGTATAATTGAAAATTTAGGTTGACTTCCAATCATAGACAATCTTCTGTTCTAAAGCTCTTTTCTTGATACATAATTTACTCATGTTCCATATATCTTAGTGAGCTCTTAGAAATCAGTTTTTTTCCTATATCTACCATTAATAAAAGTATATCTATACTTACACTGTTGTTTCATACAGACAAATGGAGAAATTGGCAAATTAAGTCAATCAATTAGATATTCTCAATGTGTAATCTCAGAAGGTATATAGGGTCAGCATGATTTTTATAATAATACTAGAGATGTTATTTGCCTTTTCCACTGTGCTGACATTTGCATGGATGGTAAATAGGCAACAGTGGTTAAAACTCCTGGTGTCACCATGAATCAAGGCAGTGACACTAAATTCCATTAATAATTGTTGCATCCTTCATCACCTCAAACTCACAGTTTAAAAAAAAGAAGTTTCACTTAACTGTCCTTGATGAAGCAGTAACACTTTAATTTTTAAAAAACGTCTCTGCTCTTTAGTATATTTCTTTTTAATATTATGTGTGGTGAAATAGGAAATGTGCAAAAAGCATTTCTGCTACAAATGAAAGTGATGGCTCTCTCCAGGAAAAGCACTTATACCCTTCCCATTATGACTAGCTGGATTTTGTGGAAGACCATTTTTGCTTGAAAGATGGACTAACAGACTATGGTATTCAGACATGAGTATTTGGTAAATGTTTTCTGGGAATTGAGCAAAGTGAGCCAGTCACTCAAGCAAAACAACTGAGAATATTTGTTGTCACTGATAAAATTCCAGCCTTCAAGCAAAAATTAGAATTTTGTAAAACTTGTATCTGTCACGGTGAGCTTGACAGCTTCCCAATATTTAAAGACTCTTATGATACAGTGCTGTTAATGTATCTGATATTTTAAACATATTACATAAAATGTGTCAACATTTGGAAGCTCTATATAACTCAGTAGACCAAATTTTCCAAATAGTCAATGCAGGATATTATAAAATCATGCATAATGAAAGATTCATTCAAAGTGCAAGACAGACCAATACATTTTCAAATAGCAGACTACAAAAGGTTAATTGATGTCTTCAGATCCTGCTTTGTAACTAACATTTAAGAAATTAGCACTTACCAAGTTTTACTGTAGTATCAAAGAAGGATATCCACAATTACCTGAAAACACTATTAAAATACTTCTCCTTTTCTAAGCAAACATCTGTGCGAAACTGGATTTTCCTTATACACTTTAACAAAAAACAAGATATTCACAACAAACTGAGTGCAGAAGCAATCTTGAGAATTCAGCTGTCTTTTATTAAGCCTTCTATTAAAGAAGACTGTCTTCTATAAAAGAGATTTGCAAACTGTAAAGCAGTCAAGAAAGTGGCACTGATTTTTTATTGTTTTGGAAAATAGTTATTTTTAGTCAAAATATTATTTATGTTAAAATGCAATGGACCTACTACTGTTATTTTTAATGAATTAATATTTTGAATATTTAATCTCTAATGTGATAAATATCAATGGGTATAACTTATATAAAGAAAAGCTCTTTTGTGGTGTTCAATAATTTAAGAGTGTAAAGGGGTCCCAAGACCAAAAGGCTCAAGAACCCCTGGTCTATCTATAATGTTGTAAAGATAGGCCTAACCTTAAGAAAATGCAGCCTAAAGATGTCATGGTTCACGCATTTTATCTTTCATCATCTTGTATCAAACAACTGAGATTATATCATTAATTTTTTTAGACTGTCTATGCAACAAGTCCCTATTACATAGGAAACCTAGTGAAATGAAAGAAAAATTCAAAATTTCATATTCTGTATTTCATATTCTATAGCATGACTTTATCATGCAGTTAATTGGGTTTTGTCACTTTCACTTCGGCAAGAGCACTCACGGGCATCTATTGGGACTATGCTTTACTCAATTTTACTATCTACTTATATATTTACCCCTGTCATTTTATACATCTACTTCCATTTCTATTCCTTAGGAAAAACATTTATAAATGGGGAGTCTCTGAGAATGGCACCAACAGAAAATATGACATTAATTGAGTCACCTTAATCTTATAATCTAGTCTTTTTTGGCATTATCAGTTCAGTTATGTGTATCAATTCACAGGATTTACAGTTCACATATCTCCTACTAGATGACCTTTGCAGACTCCCCATGAACGTCAGAAGTACTGTAATCTGTCTTCCTTTTTCTAGTTTCTCAGTCATTCACTTCAACAATATCTTGACCGTCCTCCTCATCTCTAATCTCTGTATCCCAGCATCTAGCTCAATGCTTCAAACACAGGCTAGGTTTCCAATAAAAGTTTTTTTATTGACTGTATTTACCATCAATCAGATAATATCTTAATGATAGTGTATGCATTTCAACCTCTGAACCTTTGTTCCTTCATTACCCAGCAAATGGAAGGCCTTCTTGACTCTAGTCTTTTCAAACATTAACCATCTGTCAAAGCACACGGAGCCCCTCCTCCGAGAAACATCCTTCATTTTCCAGTCCCTCTGAACTCCTCTGGCCCAGTACTACTCAGCTGAAATGCAGTCACATATCAGAAGTTCCTAACTTCAGAGAGGTGAAGGCACAAAGGTCCTTCAAAGCCTTTTAAGAACTTATCAACAAGTTACATATATATTTTTTCCCACACTAGTTAAATGGTGGTTTTAAAAAACAGCAATGGGGGAGGGACTAGAGAAAGATCAGACTGTAATAGTTTAGGATAAATCCAAAAGCTTATTTCTTCAATATGTCTGAACACCTAACATTCCAGGCACTTCTGTGTGGATATTAAAATGCTAATATTGACATAGCGATCTCCATGGACAACTGTTTCTAAGAGAACAAAGGTTAAGGAGTTCTTTATCCTTCATGGCCTGGAACTTGCTGGACTGTGGAAATAGGACCAAATCTAAGCTACAATGATGGCTTCTATTGCCAGCATCTAAGGACAATGCCTGCATATGGGCTTCCTGCCTGGTAAGGGCCCTTACATCTCACAGTCCAAGCTGGCTCACCGATACTCTTTTTTTCTGAGGACCTCAAAGACAGTCACAATGACTTTGTTTTCACCTCTGCCATTACTAGCAATCAATGCCCTACCTACGCAGGTCCCATCCCCCAACACCTCATAGTAGTCACAGTGAAGTTACCACACAGCCCTCCAGATAATCTAAAGGGTTTTGCTACTGAGAGACACTAAAAGGCTCACTTTTATACCACTCCCATTCAGTTTTACCTTCAAGACTGTCATTATTTGCTCCTAAGAAGCCAAAAAGGTATTCAGAATAACTACTGTAAATCCGGGGTATCTGAAATTAGCACATGCAGATCCACGTTGCTGGTAGGAAACAGAACCATTACATGAGAGACTAAAGGAAGTAATAATTTTCACCTGATGAAGATTGATCTTAGTACCAGGAAGGGAAAAGTTCAGCTGAAGAGCCAAGACAGCTAGGAAGAGAATGCCACCATCCAGACCATCCAGAAATGAACTGGAAGAAATTCACCTTTCAGCCTCCAGGACACCTGAACTTATCATTAGTCCACCTTCCAGATGCCAGAAATGGCACATCTGTGGTCAAGGAACCACTGTGTGTGTGAAGGAAGCAAGGGGGGAGAATAAAGAGAAATTGCCAGAAGTTACTTTTATACTGAACATACAAAAGTAAACTTAAACACAAACATATTCACAATAGCCAAAATATGGAAACCTAAGTGTCCACTGATGGATAAATGGATATAGAAAACGTCACACACACACAGTGGAATATTATTCAACCATAAAAAGAATGAAATCTTGCCTTTGGGATAACATGGATGGAACAATGAGGGCATTATGCTAAGTGAAATGTCAAAGAAAGACAAATACTGTATGATCTCACTTGTATGTGGCATCTTAGAAAACAAAAACCACAAGCTCACAGACAGAAAATGGACTGGTGGTTGCCAGAGGCAAGGGGTAGGGGGTAGGCAAAATGGGTGAGGAAGGTCAAAAGGTAAGAACGTCCAGCTTTAACATGTCATGGGGATGATGATACAGTCATTCAGCATGGTGACTGTAGCTAACAATATTGTACTGCATATTTGAAAGCTGCTAGTAGAGTAGATCTTAAAAGTTCTTATCACAAAAATTAAAATTTTGTGACTATGGTGATGGATGTTAACTAGACATTGTGGTGATCATTTCAAAATATAAACAAAAATTGAATCATTATGCTGTACATCTAAAACTAATATATGTTACACATCAATTATACCTCAAAAAATACACATTTGAGATATTCTAAAAATATCTGTAAATCCTTATTAATTTGATGAGGATTTGTAGGCTTAGACTTAGTGCAGACAAAGGAAAAGTGATAAACAATTTTAATGTAGCTGATCATGGTTTTACTAAAAATTCCAACTTAATAACTTTCAAGACCAAGTTTATGTTTATTTTTAATATGCTAGGCACATGGGCGATGTAGCCCTTTATTTCATTTCCACCATTAAAAGCATACAGTTGACAGACATGTTTAGTTTGTTTTGTCTTGGCATTCAAAAACTCTAGATAAGTAAATCCAGTGAGAATTGATTCACTAAGAAATATTAAAATGAAGTTACCAATAAAATGTAGTCAAATATCCTAACTTTTAAATTTATCTTCAGTTGGACTTAGGCAAAATGTAAAAAAAAAATTACAGTAAAAAGAAATTACATCTTAATAAACACACATACAAAAACTATAAATTATGCTAGTCAGTTGATACCATTTAGGCTCCTCTTCACAAAAAATATGACCTACCTACCTATTTGAAATGAAATTTTTAAAGCCATTTTGGAGTAGAAATTAGAAGTTAATTTTTTTCTGAAAAAGCCTAAAATTGATTCAGAGTCTGATATGAAAATAAGCTCAATGTTTGACCTTGATGTTCTACATATATGGTATTTATTCAGTTATGTTCCCAATTAAAGAGTTTTAAAGTAATAGTTTCTTCTCCATGCCTTTCGTTATAATTTTTACCACATAATTAGTACTATGATAAAAGGCCAAAATTAAAGGTAAAGGTAAGAAAGTATTACTTTGATAATGTGAAAATTTTAGAGAAAATTTGAACATTTTAGATAAAGTATATATTTAATTACACCATATAGCATGTAATCGAAGCAAAATAGCTTGTAGGATTACAGCAAGCCATCTTCTCCACTGTGCTGTAATACTACTGTCAGTAATTTTTTTAGAAAGATAAATTTGATATCAATACGATGTGACACAACTGCATCAAACCTTAATTTCACTCACAGTAAGAAGTCACAGGATTAAATAACACTGTGCAGTCTTTTAGAAAAGTTTATTGCTTCCAGATGGATTCAAGTTTCCTTTCAGCCCCGATTACATCTAATATGCACAGGGTGCCAACATTATAACGGACAGAGTCAAAAATATCATTTATATAGATAGCAAGGGGCAGGGTGGAGGAACACTGGCTTCTAAGTAGGTTGTGCTGATCAGGGTTTGACTATTTTTCAGAAATTATAAGAAACATTTTTTAGAAAAACAAACCTCATACTATGTAAATGTCTTGAATGATGGCTGTTCCACAGAAAAACACAAATCTACAGCGAAGTATCCATAAGATGACTCCTAGCTCAAGCTGCATGCTCTCTGCCCCCATGTTGGGCTGTGCCATGTGTCACACCGCATGAGGCTTACCACCAAGATGTCCACCTGTGCCTCTGTGGCAGAAGAGGCAACTCTGTTTATTTCATTTAATAGCACTGTTGAATATAAGCCATGGTGATCACATATGAAGACCTTCAAAAATACTGACTACTTAAAGGCACGTTTGGTAAGTTAAAGGATGCAAGTAAGTCAGTACTTATATTTAAAATAGCATTTTCTTAAGCCGCTGAAGTATCAGGACCATAATAAATAAAATCCTTTCCATAAAACCCAAACAAAGAAAGCTCTCCCTGTCACGTAGATTAAAAAATAAAATCACATCTGCTCTATCTAGTCTATGGGAGAAAAGCAATAAAAATTCATGATTGAAGAAGGATTTCAGTCTGTACATCGGGAGCTAACTTTTTAAAATACAGTGAAATTCTAGTAACACTCCCATTTTCTTAAATTTAATTTTTCAAATGTTCTGAAAGTGCTATGCAAATTAGGAATCCGATTAAATATTAAGCAATTTATTATGTATCCTTCAAAACAGATTAGCAATTTAAATACAATTATGGTCTCACAGATCGAAAGAAGAGAAACATGATTAATTTCTGGAAGGACATAAAATTTTTCTTGTTGGAGAACCACTGGGAAAAGTGGTACTACAATAATTCCTACTCATGCCTAACTTTCTCCAGTGGATACTCAACCAAAACTAAGACAAAAACCATTACAGCCCTTTACTACTCACATTTTCTTTAGAGAGAAATAAGTTCATTTATATAAGGGTTATAAATGAATGTGAAGATTTCGGGTGATTTTAATGCAAGTTCTGCACTTTTATTTTCTATTAATTTTATACGTGATACTTTAAATGTATATGAGAATTAAAATTTTAAATTTTACTTACATTCAAATAGTGACAATATATCCTTGATCAACTGCATGAAAATGCTCTGAGACACAGGGTGATCAAAAAAGGATGAAATTATACTAAAAATTCGACTTAAAGTTACATGCCAAATTAATAACAGATCAATGAAACAGAATCCAACCGATTAGGCTACCAGGCACTGAAGTAGGTAATGGGTTTTGTGTCAGCAGATGATTCAGCCATTAAGTATTTCTGATATTTCAAATACTAATATGTGTTTGAGATAACTACCACTCATCAAAGAGTACGTTGTTTTTGATAATGGTTAACTGTTCTTAAACTGGTCACACTGTCTCCTAAATAACACATATTTGAGTGAAAAATGATTTGAGCTTCATTCCTTCTTTCAATAATTGTTAACTAGACACTTTCCACATGCCAGACTTGCTCTACAAGAGAAAAGCCTTTTAGATAGAGATCTACCCTGACTACCCAATGATCATTGAATAGGTTGGAAAAATATATATATATAAGGGAGAAAGCCATGTAGTTACAGGTCCAAAATCTCTCACCTGCAATTCTAAAATCCCCAAAGCTCTGGAAATTGTTTATTTTTTCTTAAATCATTTGGCAACAAAACCTGAGCTGACCTCATTTTGCCCCAAAATTGGACCTGAACTGACCATGAAATGTTAAGTCTTTATTTATGCCACTTCGCATAGATATTCTTAATGTTTCATTCAGAAATATTAATGTTTGAATATGCAATGCTACCTGAGGCTAGTTGTGGGTTTTACATACACATAAACATATGTCCCGTATTAGCTTTCTAAAATCAGTAAATAGCTGAATTTTCACACAGCTGGTTCCAAGGGTTTCTGAACAAAGGGAACAGTAAGTATAAAGGCCTTGTGGCAAGAGCATACTTGGTATATTCCAGACACAGCAAGAGGTGGCTAGAGTTAGTGAGAAAGGGGAGAGGGTAAAACATGAGAATACAAAGGTTGGAAGCAGGCAGACTTTAGATTTTAGCCTGAAAAAGATGTGAAGTCACTGGAAGTTTTGGAGCAGAAGAAAGATGTAATCTGACATATAGTTTAAAAGTATCAATAACATTCTATCTGATACATAGAGAATAGATTGACAGGAGACGTGGTTAGAGACAGAGAGACTAGTAAGGAAGCTTATACAATACTCCAAGGGAGAAATGATGGTGTCTCATACTAAGATGGTGGCAGCAATCCTGTTCAATTTTGAATATATTTCAAAGAAAGAGGCAACAGGAATTGTTAGTGGATTGGACGTAGAGTGAAAGAGAGTGAAATCTAGCAGATCTCCAGTGTTTTTGGCTTGGGCAATCAGAAGGATGAAGTCTCCACGTACTGAGAGCTGAAAATCTATAGGCAGTACATAGTTGGAGGCTGCAGGAGAGAACATGGAGTTTATTTTAGAACAAAAAAAGTTTGAGGGCTTCCCTGGTGGCGCAGTGGTTGAGAGTCCACCTGCCGATGCAGGGGACACGGGTTCATGCCCCGGTCCGGGAAGATCCCACATGCCGCGGAGCGGCTGGGCCCGTGAGCCATGGCTGCTGAGCCTGCGCATCCAGAGCCTGTGCTCCGCAACGGGAGAGGCTGCAACAGTGAGAGGCCCGCGTACCGCAAAACAAAACAAAAACAAACAAACAAAAAATACATCTTTAAAAAAAAAAAAAGTTTGAGAAATCTGTTAGATCTCTAAGTTGAAATTTAAGTAGGCAGTTAGGTTTATAAATCAGGAATTCTGAAGAGACGTCTGGACTAGAGATATACATTTGAAGGTCATGGGTATTTAGATAATATGTGAAGCCAGAAACTAGAGGAGGTTAAACCAGAGAGAGAATGGAAACAGGCAATGGGGTCAGAAGACACTCATGGAAAAATGAGGATAGCCAAGAGATTAGTCAGAGAAGGAGCAGGCCAGTGGGGTGGGAGGAGAACCAAAAGAGTGACATCCTAGGAGATACAAAAGTTGTGTCAAGGAGCACAGTGTGATTCAGCTGTCAAAACCTGTTCATAGGTGAAGTCACATGAGGACTGACCTTGACAAGTGAACTGTGGAGTGATGGGACTCAAAATCCTGATCATAGAAGATTCAAGAAAGAATGAGAAACAAGGTAAGACTGTGAATGTAAAGTAAGTCCAACTAGACTAAAAAGCTGGTGGTGGGGAGGGCCAAAGAAATGGGACCAAGCACTCTACATGGATTACCTCAATTAATCCTCGTAATAGTTCTACAAGGTAGAAACTCTCTCACTTTACAGATGAGGATGTGTAAGATAGGCAGTGTGGCAATGATTTTGATAAGAATGCTAGAATTTCATCCAAGCATGTCTGATTATCAAAGCACATCCTCTTATAGTAATATACAGCTTCCTTTGAATTTATCATATAAGATAAATATTGAGAAAATGACATCCTCTTCTCAGAAAGGACACTGGTGTGGGAGTTAGGAGACCTTTGTTTTAGCTCTAGCTCTGTCACCAATCTTGAGGCAAATGCCATAACTTTTGAGCTTGATAGCTCATTCCTAAAATAAGGGAATTGGAATAGATTCATTCACTCAGTCAACAAATATGTACTGAGTACTAATTTGCTGGACACAACTCTAGTTGTGAAAGAAACAGTGGTGAAAAAAGAAGGAACTTACCCTTTAGTGAGGAAGATGACGAATATTCAATACAAAAGTTTCTTTCAACTCTAAAATGCTACAATAGTTGTTAAATAAATATTAATAATAGACAAAAATTCCATTCCAGGCTAGTGCAAAGAAGTTGAGATTTATTATATCACTGAAAACTCACAGCGCTGTAAGCTGGGCACTATTACTATATCCCATATTTTACAGGCTGGTGGGAGGCAAGGAGAGATGAGCTTAGAGCTCAAGTAGCTTGCCCCACAGTTACATAGGAAGTGGCAAAGCCCAAATTCTAACATATAGTATGGCTCCAAAAACCCATCTTTCAATCACTCTCAATGGTAAGTTACTACTATAATATCTCATTTTACTGGTGTTTGACTCTCCTCTCCTGTTGTTTTTCTTGATGGGTCTTTGAATGTTCAAAATGGGAAAGAGTGAGGAGTAAGAGAGAAAAAAAGAAAAACAGTGAAAGAGAAACTGCAGAACTAGAAGTGAATATTGATGTAAAGACAAAAATCAGGAAAACCAAAGCAGTGAAGTAACACGAACAAAAAAGAGGTTTGCGAAGCACATGAAGGAAAGAGAACAGCAGTCCTTGAGGTCCTGCATCAGGTCAGTGACCCACCAGGTGCCACATGCCTAACTGTACAGGACAACGGACAGGCCTGGTGACCCGGGGCTCCTCCAAGGGGCCTGGCCCTCTCCCACTCTATCAAACTCGCTGCCCGCTCGTCAACCCTACTGAGAATCGACACTTCTAATGAGCCTAACAGAGTAAATATGCTCTGTAAAATATTTCAGAAAGGAGCTCTGCATACTTTCCCATTTTGTTTTTGGTACAACCACATTGAAAAGGAAAGCAGTCCTTGAGGGTTCAGAGGTGAAATCCTTACAGAAATCCGAGAAGGACAAAGGAGGCAGGGATGAGTCGCCTGGTCTTGGGACCACTGAGGTCACCCTCTGATTTTCAGCAGACAGCTAGTATCTGGCTCCGCTCTTTGCATCATGGATGTCCAGCCAGGACCAGGTGCCAGGGACCCTCACAGGCTGGGAGCCGTTTTATCTTCCCGAGCTTTCCACATAGAATGGTGATATTAGAATAACTGGATTTTTCACTTTGAGGAACTATTCTTATAGCTGGCATTTTCCCCTAGTATTCTGAAGATTATTTGGAGATCATCTTGCTTTATAAATTGTGGGGACAAGAAATGTATCTCCCATTAATAATCTATCTGGTTCCAAAATTTAAGTGCCTACTATATTTAGGTGTTTTCTGACCTCAATATTGCATATTTAAGGATGATTAGATATGGTCTTTCCCTCTAGTTGTTCAGTACATTGGGGAATGGAAGCACAGTGGGTACTAGCCATCTTGTGGAACTTCATCAGATTCATATTTACAAATTATTCCTTCACCAAAGGATACTGGAACCCATCAGAGATTTTAAGAAACAACTACCCAATCTGTTTCATCTTTCTGGTTTCTACCCAGAGCGCCTTCTCAACACAGATTCAGATTCATCCAGATGTATCAATACTATAGGCCTCTTTTAAAAAATAGTCCTGCATTAAAAGGTGAAATTAGAACTAAATTTCCCTCCAAAAAGTGTGCTTTTGTTTATATTTTCTTTTACATACTCTTTTATATTAGCTAAATTTCTACAAGTACAATTTATATGTATAATAAGGAAAAAACCATTTTAAAGCTGTAGTTTTTACTTGCCTGAAATTAGTTCTCTATTCCAACTGTTCCCTTCCTTCATTAACTTCTATTAAGCATCTAAGAATGACTGACTAAAGAGGAAACTATTGTATTCAGAAGCTCAGCTCCTTCCCAAGTTATCAGTAGGTGTAAAGCTAATACTAGGTAGTAAAGCTTTTCTTTACATATTTGCCAAATTACCTTACTATACATATATTCCATTAATGGAACGGAAATATGTTTCATATGTATTCCTGGCAAGGAAGCAGTCAGTTTTTTATTGTAAATGGCACGGCACAGAAACACAGGCAATTGAAAGCCGGATGACATGCCTGCCGAGCTAGGCACTAAATCAGATACTCCATCTCATTTAACCATAAATTATCTTCAGGTTTATGGTGACAATGAAAGGAGATAGCATCCCTGTTTCTTGATTTTAGAGAAGACCAAACAGATCCTCAGAGAGGTGAAGGGGCTTATCAATGACAGATGTCAATGGGCAGAGCGTAAGGCTGAACTTTAAAGCTCATACTCTTTTCCCCTGTTCTACAGACTAGAAGAACTTGCCAACAATATTAGTATGTGCTTTATAATTAGGCTTTGAGAAGACATGGTTCATTCCATAGCATGGGTTCACACTTCAGCATATCTTCTGCTGTCTTTCTGAAACTCCAAGTTTCAGAAGCAGCACTTCAGGTTTTGTTAAGAAAAGGTCCCAAAAGAGAAGCAGCAGAGGTAAGTGATATGCCTTTTCCAACTAAAAATAAATCATATTTAGAATTTGGGTATTCATCATTTCCTGAGGATGGTGTTGCTGTCAATCCAACTTGGATTACATAAATTAACCAGCAAAAATCAAGCACATTGGTCACATTAAAACTTTAAACGCCGTGATTCAGTGTTCTGTCAGCACGTTCATATGGACCAAGGGTTGGCAAACTTCTTCTGTGAAGGGCCAGATAGTAAAGATTTTAGGCTTTGGGGACCATATGGTTTCTGTTGCTCTGCTGTAGTAGTTTGTATGGCTGAGCAGCCAAAGTCAATACAGAGTGAGGCTGTGTCGGAAATTCGATAAATAATAATTAATTAAACTTGACTTATTGACATCAAAAAAAAAAGCTATGGCTTCTTATATAAAATAGATAACTAATGAGAACCTACTGTATAGCTCAGGGAACTCTACTCAGTGCTCTGTGGTGACCTAAATGGGAAGGAAATCCAAAAAAGAGGGGATATAGATATACGTAT